>NW_026291896.1:0-305875 GCF_023091745.1 Budorcas taxicolor
GTTCTCCCCTCCAGGCGAGATGAGGCCCATTTCCGCTGAGGCGTCTCGAGGCTGATCACACCTCACCTCTGGAACTTCGAAAGGGTCCTTCACACCCTTGGTGCAAATCAAGAAGTTCCCCGACATACCCGTCTCCACTCGAGAGGAAACAAGAGGGTGCCGCCCACATCCACAGGAGCCCCGTTTCCGCCTCGTAGCTCGAGATGAGGGATTCTTTCCCTGCTTCGTCGGGAAAGAGTTCCTGGCGTTCCCGTCGCACCTCAAGAGGAGGCCCTCTCAACAGGAACGGCGAGAGGAACTCCAGGGTCGTGCCACCATTCCAAGAGTCCCCCAAATGTCTCAGTCCATTCCAGAGGAACCTCTTTTCCCTTCACCAGCTCGTCTTTCACGCCGAGGATTGACTCACACCAAGGTGGCACGTGGCACAGCCCTGTGGGAAAGCCTCGTGGGAAAGCCTCGAGGGAAAGACACAGATCCCTTGATCCACGTGACAGGAAGCGTGACACTACTGCTGCAGCTCGGGAGAAAAGTGCACGCGCATGTCCCCACTCGAGACGAGGCCTGAGTCCCCTGGGGAGACTTAGAAGCACCCTAAGATTCATGGCAACACTGGAGAGGAATCAACAGGTTCCGGCCCCGACTCCAAACAAGGTCTTAGGCCCCGGCAAGGACGGGAGAGGAATCTCGAGAGGGCCCCTAGCAACTCGCATGTGGACTGGCCTCTCCTGAGGCCACCAGAGCGGGTCCCTGAGGTCCCTGTCGTAACTCGAGAAGACTTGCCGCAACTCGAGAAAATCCAGGAGGTTCTCCCCTCCAGGCGAAATGAGGCCCATTTCCGCTGAGGCGTCTCGACCCTGATCACACCCCACCTCTGGAACTTCGAAAGGGTCCTTCACACCCTTGATGCAAATCAAGAAGTTCCCCGACATTCCCGTCTCCACTCGAGAGGAAACAAGAGGGTCCCGCCCACATCCTGAGGAGCCCATTTCCGCCTCGTAGCTCGAGATGAGGGATCCTTTCCCTGCTTCATCGGGAAAAAGTTTCCGGCGTTCCCGTCGCACCTCAAGAGGAGGCCCTCTCAACAGGAACGGCGAGAGGAACTCCAGGGTCGTGCCACCATTCCAAGAGTCCCCCAGATCTCTCAGTCCATTCCAGAGGAACCTCTTTTCCCTTCAACGGCTCGTCTTTCACGCCGAGGATCAACTCACACCAAGGTGGCACGTGGCACGGCCCTGTGGGAAAGCCTCGTGGGTAAGCCTCCAGGGAAAGACTCGAGGGAAAGCCACAGATCCTGGATCCATGTTACAGGAAGCGTGACACTACTGCTGCAGCTCGGGAGGAAAGGGCACGTGCATGCTCCCGCTCGAGACGAGGCCTGAGTCCCCTGGGGAGACTCAGAAGCACCCCAAGATATATGGCAACACTGGAGAGGAATCCTCAGGTTCCGGCCCCGACTCCACACAAGGTCTTAGGCCCGGCATGGACGGGAGAGGAATCCCGAGAGGGCCCCTAGCAACTCGCACGGGGACTGGTCTTTCCTGAGGCCTCCAGTGCGGGTCCCCGAGGTCCCCGTCGTAACTCGAGAAGGCCTGCCGCAACTCGAGAAAATCCAGGAGGTTCTCCCCTCCAGGCGAGATGAGGCCCATTTCCGCTGAGGCGCCTCGAGGCTGATCACACCTCACCTCTGGAACTTCGAAAGGGTCCTTCACACCCTTGGTGCAAATCAAGAAGTTCCCCGACATACTCGTCTCCACTCGAGAGGAAACACGAGGGTCCCGCCCACATCCTGAGGAGCCCTTTTCCGCCTCGTAGCTCGAGATGAGGGATCCTTTCCCTGCTTCGTCGGGAAAAAGTTTCCGGCGTTCCCGTCGCATCTCAAGAGGAGGCCCTCTCAACAGGAACGGCGAGAGGAACTCCAGGGTCGTGCCACCATTCCAAGAGTCCCCCAGATGTCTCAGTCCATTCCAGAGGAACCTCTTTTCCCTTCACCAGCTCGTCTTTCACGCCGAGGATTGACTCACACCAAGGTGGCACATGGCACAGCCCTGTGGGAAAGCCTCGTGGGAAAGCCTCGAGGGAAAGACACAGATCCATTGATCCACGTGACAGGAAGCGTGACACTACTGCTGCAGCTCGGGAGGAAAGTGCACGGGCATGGCCCCACTCGAGACGAGGCCTGAGTCCCCTGGGGAGACTTAGAAGCACCCTAAGATCCATGGCAACACTGGAGAGGAATCCTCAGGTTCCGGCCCCGACTCCACACAAGGTCTTAGGCCCCGGCAAGGACGGGAGAGGAATCTCGAGAGGGCCCTAGCAACTCGCATGTGGACTGGCCTCTCCTGAGGCCACCAGAGCGGGTCCCTGAGGTCCCTGTCGTAACTCGAGAAGACTTGCCGCAACTCGAGAAAATCCAGGAGGTTCTCCCCTCCAGGCGAAATGAGGCCCATTTCTGCTGAGGCGTCTCGACCCTGATCACACCCCACCTCTGGAACTTCGAATGGGTCCTTCACACCCTTGGTGCAAATCAAGAAGTTCCCCGACATTCCCGTCTCCACTCGAGAGGAAACACGAGGGTCCCGCCCACATCCTGAGGAGCCCATTTCCGCCTCGTAGCTCGAGATGAGGGATCCTTTCCCTGCTTCGTCGGGAAAAAGTTTCCGGCGTTCCGTCGCATCTCAAGAGGAGTCCCTCTCAACAGGAACGGCAAGAGGAACTCCAGGGTCGTGCCACCATTCCAAGAGTCCCCCAGATGTCTCAGTCCATTCCAGAGGAACCTCTTTTCCCTTCAACGGCTCGTCTTTCACGCCGAGGATCGACTCACACCAAGGTGGCACGTGGCACGGCCCTGTGGGAAAGCCTCGTGTGTAAGCCTCGAGGGAAAGCCTCGAGGGAAAGCCACAGACCCCTGGATCCATGTTACAGGAAGCGTGACACTACTGCTGCAGCTCGGGAGGAAAGGGCACGTGCATGCTCCCGCTCGAGACGAGGCCTGAGTCCCCTGGGGAGACTCAGAAGCACCCCAAGATATATGGCAACACTGGAGAGGAATCCTCAGGTTCCGGCCCCGACTCCACACAAGGTCTTAGGCCCCGGCATGGACGGGAGAGGAATCCCGAGAGGGCCCCTAGCAACTCGCACGGGGACTGGCCTTTCCTGAGGCCTCCAGTGCGGGTCCCCGAGGTCCCCGTCGTAACTCGAGAAGGCCTGCCGCAACTCGAGAAAATCCAGGAGGTTCTCCCCTCCAGGCGAGATGAGGCCCATTTCCGCTGAGGCGTCTCGAGGCTGATCACACCTCACCTCTGGAACTTCGAAAGGGTCCTTCACACCCTTGGTGCAAATCAAGAAGTTCCCTGACATACTCGTCTCCACTCGAGAGGAAACACGAGGGTCCCGCCCACATCCTGAGGAGCCCATTTCCTCCTCGTAGCTCGAGATGAGGGATCCTTTCCCTGCTTCGTCGGGAAAAAGTTTCCGGCGTTCCCGTCGCATCTCAAGAGGAGGCCCTCTCAACAGGAACGGCGAGAGGAACTCCAGGGTCGTGCCACCATTCCAAGAGTCCCCCAGATGTCTCAGTCCATTCCAGAGGAACCTCTTTTCCCTTCAACGGCTCGTCTTTCACGCCGAGGATCAACTCACACCAAGGTGGCACGTGGCACGGCCCTGTGGGAAAGCCTCGTGGGTAAGCCTCCAGGGAAAGCCTGGAGGGAAAGCCACAGATCCCTGGATCCATGTGACAGGAAGCGTGACACTACTGCTGCAGCTCGGGAGGAAAGGGCACGTGCATGCTCCCGCTCGAGACGAGGCCTGAGTCCCCTGGGGAGACTCAGAAGCACCCCAAGATATATGGCAACACTGGAGAGGAATCCTCAGGTTCCGGCCCCGACTCCACACAAGGTCTTAGGCCCCGGCATGGACGGGAGAGGAATCCCGAGAGGGCCCCTAGCAACTCGCACGGGGACTGGCCTTTCCTGAGGCCTCCAGTGCGGGTCCCCGAGGTCCCCGTCGTAACTCGAGAAGGCCTGCCGCAACTCGAGAAAATCCAGGAGGTTCTCCCCTCCAGGCGAGATGAGGCCCATTTCCGCTGAGGCGCCTCGAGGCTGATCACACCTCACCTCTGGAACTTCGAAAGGGTCCTTCACTCCCTTGGTGCAAATCAAGAAGTTCCACGACATACTCGTCTCCACTCGAGAGGAAACACGAGGGTGCCGCCCACATCCAGAGGAGCCCCGTTTCCGCCTCGTAGCTCGAGATGAGGGATTCTTTCCCTGCTTCGTCGGGAAAGAGTTCCTGGCGTTCCCGTCGCATCTCAAGAGGAGGCCCTCTCAACAGGAACGGCGAGAGGAACTCCAGGGTCGTGCCACCATTCCAAGAGTCCCCCAGATGTCTCAGTCCATTCCAGAGGAACCTCTTTTCCCTTCACCAGCTCGTCTTTCACGCCGAGGATCGACTCACACCAAGGTGGCACATGGCACAGCCCTGTGGGAAAGCCTCGTGGGAAAGCCTCGAGGGAAAGACACAGATCCCTTGATCCACGTGACAGGAAGCGTGACACTACTGCTGCAGCTCGGAGAAAAGTGCACGGGCATGGCCCCACTCGAGACGAGGCCTGAGTCCCCTGGGGAGACTTAGAAGCACCCTAAGATCCATGGCAACACTGGAGAGGAATCCTCAGGTTCCGGCCCCGACTCCACACAAGGTCTTAGGCCCCGGCAAGGACGGGAGAGGAATCTCGAGAGGGCCCCTAGCAACTCGCATGTGGACTGGCCTCTCCTGAGGCCACCAGAGCGGGTCCCTGAGGTCCCTGTCGTAACTCGAGAAGACTTGCCGCAACTCGAGAAAATCCAGGAGGTTCTCCCCTCCAGGCGAAATGAGGCCCATTTCCGCTGAGGCGTCTCGACCCTGATCACACCCCACCTCTGGAACTTCGAATGGGTCCTTCACACCCTTGGTGCAAATCAAGAAGTTCCCCGACATTCCCGTCTCCACTCGAGAGGAAACACGAGGGTCCCGCCCACATCCTGAGGAGCCCATTTCCGCCTCGTAGCTCGAGATGAGGGATCCTTTCCCTGCTTCGTCGGGAAAAAGTTTCCGGCGTTCCCGTCGCATCTCAAGAGGAGGCCCTCTCAACAGGAACGGCGAGAGGAACTCCAGGGTCGTGCCACCATTCCAAGAGTCCCCCAGATGTCTCAGTCCATTCCAGAGGAACCTCTTTTCCCTTCACCGGCTCGTCTTTCACGCCGAGGATCGACTCACACCAAGGTGGCACGTGGCACGGCCCTGTGGGAAAGCCTCGTGTGTAAGCCTCGAGGGAAAGCCTCGAGGGAAAGCCACAGACCCCTGGATCCATGTTACAGGAAGCGTGACACTACTGCTGCAGCTCGGGAGGAAAGGGCACGTGCATGCTCCCGCTCGAGACGAGGCCTGAGTCCCCTGGGGAGACTCAGAAGCACCCCAAGATATATGGCAACACTGGAGAGGAATCCTCAGGTTCCGGCCCCGACTCCACACAAGGTCTTAGGCCCCGGCATGGACGGGAGAGGAATCCCGAGAGGGCCCCTAGCAACTCGCACGGGGACTGGCCTTTCCTGAGGCCTCCAGAGCGGGTCCCTGAGGTCCCCGTCGTAACTCGAGAAGGCCTGCCGCAACTCGAGAAAATCCAGGAGGTTCTCCCCTCCAGGCGAGATGAGGCCCATTTCCGCTGAGGCGTCTCGAGGCTGATCACACCTCACCTCTGGAACTTCGAAAGGGTCCTTCACACCCTTGGTGCAAATCAAGAAGTTCCCCTACATACCCGTCTCCATTTGAGAGGAAACACGAGGGTCCCGCCCACATCCAGAGGAGCCCCGTTTCACCTTGTAGTTCGAGATGAGGGATCCTTTCCCTGCTTCGTCTGGAAAGAGCTCCCGGCGTTCCCCTCTCATCTCAAGAGGAGGCCCTCTCAACCGGAACGGCCAGAGGAACTCCAGGGTCGTGCCACCATTCCAAGAGTCCCCCAGATGTCTCAGTCCATTCCAGAGGAACCTCTTTTCCCTTCACCGGCTCGTCTTTCACGCCAAGGATCGACTCACACCAAGGTGGCACGTGGCACGGAACTGTGGGAAAGCCTCGTGGGTAAGCCTCGAGGGAAAGCCTCGAGGGAAAGCCACAGATTCCTGGATCCATGTGACAGGAAGCGTGACACTACTGCTGCAGCTCGGGACAAAATTGCACGCGCATGGCCCCACTCGAGACGAGGCCTGAGTCCCCTGGGGAGACTTAGAAGCACCCTAAGATCCATGGCAACACTGGAGAGGAATCCTCAGGTTCCGGCCCCGACTCCACACAAGGTCTTAGGCCCCGGCATGGACGGGAGAGGAATCTCGAGAGGGCCCCTAGCAACTCGCATGGGGACTGGCCTCTCCTGAGGCCACCAGAGCGGTTCCCTGAGGTCCCTGTCGTAACTCGAGAAGACTTGCCGCAACTCGAGAAAATCCAGGAGGTTCTCCCCTCCAGGCGAAATGAGGCCCATTTCGGCTGAGGCGTCTCGAGGCTGATCACACCACACCTCTGGAACTTTGAAAGGGTCCTTCACACCCTTCGTGCAAATCAAGAAGTTCCCCGACATACCCGTCTCCACTCGAGAGGAAACACGAGGGTCCCGCCCACATCCAGAGGAGCCCCGTTTCCGCATCATAGCTCGAGATGAGGGATCCTTTCCCGGCTTCGTCGGGAAAGAGTTCCCGGCATTCCCGTCGCATCTCAAGAGGAGGCCCTCTCAACAGGAACGGCGAGAGGAACTCCAGGGTCGTGCCACCATTCCAAGAGTCCCCCAGATGTCTCAGTCCATTCCAGAGGTACATCTTTTCCCTTCACCGGCTAGTCTTTCACGCCGAGGATCGACTCACACCAAGGTGGCACGTGGCACGGCCCTGTGGGAAAGCCTCGTGGGAATGCCTCGAGGGAAAGCCTCGAGGGAAAGCCACAGATCCATTGATCCACGTGACAGGAAGCGTCAGAAAACTCCTGCAGCTCGGGAGGAAAGCGCACGTGCATGTCCCCACTCGAGCCGAGGCCTGACTCCCCTGGGGAGACTCAGAAGCACCCCAAGATCCATGGCAACAATGGAGAGGAATCCTCAGGTTCCGGCCCCGACTCCACACAAGGTCTTAGGCCCGGGCATGGATGGGAGAGGAATCCCGAGTTGCCCCCTAGCAACTCGCATGGGGACTGTTCTTTCCTGAGGCCACCAGAGCGGGTCCCTGAGGTCCCCGTCGTAACTCGAGAAGACCTGGGGCAACTCGAGAAAATCCAGGAGGTTCTCCCCTCCAGGCGAGATGAGGCCCATTTCCGCTGAGGCGTCTCGAGTCTCATCACACCTCACCTCTGGAACTTCGAAAGGGTCCTTCACACCCTTGGTGCAAATCAAGAAGTTCCCCGACATTCCCGTCTCCACTCGAGAGGAAACACGAGTGTCCCGCCCACATCCAGAGGAGACCATTTCTGCCTCGCAGCTCGAGATGAGGGATCCTTTCCCTGCTTCGTCGGGAAAGAGTTCCCGGCGTTCCCGTCGCATCTCAAGAGGAGGCCCTCTCAACAGGAACGGCGAGAGGAACTCCAGGGTCGTGCCACCATTCCAAGAGTCCCCCAGATGTCTCAGTCCATTCCAGAGGAACCACTTTTCCCTTCACCGGCTCGTCGTTCACGCCGAGGATCGACTCACACCAAAGTGGCACGTGGCACGGCCCTGTGGGAAAGCCTCGTGGGAAAGCCTCGAGGGAAAGCTTCGAGGGAAAGCCACAGATCCCTGGATCCATGTGACAGGAAGCGTGACACTACTGCTGCAGCTCGGGACAAAATTGCACGCGCATGGCCCCACTTGAGACGAGGCCTGAGTCCCCTGGGGAGACTCAGAAGCACCCTAAGATCCATGGCAACACTGGAGAGGAATCCTCAGGTTCCGGCCCCGACTCCACACAAGGTCTTAGGCCCCGGCAAAGACGGGAGAGGAATCTCGAGAGGGCCCCTAGCAACTCGCACGGGGACTGGCCTTTCCTGAGGCCTCCAGAGCGGGTCCCTGAGGTCCCCGTCGTAACTCGAGAAGGCCTGCCGCAACTCGAGAAAATCCAGGAGGTTCTGCCCTCCAGGCGAGATGAGGCCCATTTCCGCTGAGGCGTCTCGAGGCTGATCACACCTCACCTCTGGAACTTCGAAAGGGTCCTTCACACCCTTGGTGCAAATCAAGAAGTTCCCCGACATACCCGTCTCCACTCGAGAGGAAACACGAGGGTGCCGCCCACATCCAGAGGAGCCCCGTTTCCGCCTCGTAGCTCGAGATGAGGGATTCTTTCCCTGCTTCGTCGGGAAAGAGTTCCTGGCGTGCCCGTCGCATCTCAAGAGGAGGCCCTCTCAACAGGAACGGCGAGAGGAACTCCAGGGTCGTGCCACCATTCCAAGAGTCCCCCAGATGTCTCAGTCCATTCCAGAGGAAGCTCTTTTCCCTTCACCGGCTCGTCTTTCACGCCGAGGATTGACTCACACCAAGGTGGCACGTGGCACAGCCCTGTGGGAAAGCCTCGTGGGAAAGCCTCGAGGGAAAGACACAGATCCCTTGATCCACGTGACAGGAAGCGTGACACTACTGCTGCAGCTCGGGAGAAAAGTGCACGCGCATGGCCCCACTCGAGACGAGGCCTGAGTCACCTGGGGAGACTTTGAAGCACCCTAAGATCCATGGCAACACTGGAGAGGAATCCTCAGGTTCCAGCCCCGACTCCACACAAGGTCTTAGGCCCCGGCATGGACGGGAGAGGACTCTCGAGAGGGCCCCTAGCAACTCGCATGTGGACTGGCCTCTCCTGAGGCCACCAGAGCGGGTCCCTGAGGTCCCTGTCGTAACTCGAGAAGACTAGCCGCAACTCGAGAAAATCCAGGAGGTTCTCCCCTCCAGGCGAAATGAGGACAATTTCCGCTGAGGCGTCTCGACCCTGATCACACCCCACCTCTGGAACTTCGAATGGGTCCTTCACACCCTTGGTGCAAATCAAGAAGTTCCCCGACATTCCCGTCTCCACTCGAGAGGAAACACGAGGGTCCCGCCCACATCCAGAGGAGCCCCGTTTAGGCATCATAGCTCGAGATGAGGGATCCTTTCCCGGCTTCGTCGGGAAAGAGTTCCCGGCATTCCCGTCGCATCTTAAGAGGAGGCCCTCTCAACAGGAACGGCGAGAGGAACTCCAGGGTCGTGCCACCATTCCAAGAGTCCCCCAGATGTCTCAGTCCATTCCAGAGGTACCTCTTTCCCTTCACCGGCTCGTCTTTCACGCCGAGGATCGACTCACACCAAGGTGGCACGTGGCACGGCCCTGTGGGAAAGCCTCGTGGGAATGCCTCGAGGGAAAGCCTCGAGGGAAAGCCACAGATCCATTGATCCACGTGACAGGAAGCGTGAGAAAACTCCTGCAGCTCGGGAGGAACGCGCACGTGCATTCCCCCACTCGAGACGAGGCCTGACTCCCCTGGGGAGACTCAGAAGCACCCCAAGATCCATGGCAACAATGGAGAGGAATCCTCAGGTTCCGGCCCCGACTCCACACAAGGTCTTAGGCCCGGGAATGGATGGGAGAGGAATCCCGAGTTGCCCCCTAGGAACTCGCATGGGGACTGTTCTTTCCTGAGGCCACCAGAGCGGGTCCCTGAGGTCCCCGTCGTAACTCGAGAAGACCTGGGGCAACTCGAGAAAATCCAGGAGGTTCTCCCCTCCAGGCGAGATGAGGCCCATTTCCGCTGAGGCGTCTCGAGTCTCATCACACCTCACCTCTGGAACTTCGAAAGGGTCCTTCACACCCTTGGTGCAAATCAAGAAGTTCCCCGACATACCCGTCTCCACTCGAGAGGAAACACGAGGGTCCCGCCCACATCCAGAGGAGATCATTTCTGCCTCGCAGCTCGAGATGAGGGATCCTTTCCCTGCTTCGTCGGGAAAGAGTTCCCGGCGTTCCCGTCGCATCTCAAGAGGAGGCCCTCTCAACAGGAACGGCGAGAGGAACTCCAGGGTCGTGCCACCATTCCAAGAGTCCCCCAGATGTCTCAGTCCATTCCAGAGGAACCACTTTTCCCTTCACCGGCTCGTCGTTCACGCCGAGGATCGACTCACACCAAAGTGGCACGTGGCACGGCCCTGTGGGAAAGCCTCGTGGGAAAGCCTCGAGGGAAAGCCTCGAGGTAAAGCCACAGATCCCTGGATCCATGTGACAGGAAGCGTGACACTACTGCTGCAGCTCGGGACAAAATTGCACGCACATGGCCCCACTTGAGACGAGGCCTGAGTCCCCTGGGGAGACTCAGAAGCACCCTAAGATCCATGGCAACACTGGAGAGGAATCCTCAGGTTCCGGCCCCGACTCCACACAAGGTCTTAGGCCCCGGCAAAGACGGGAGAGGAATCTCGAGAGGGCCCCTAGCAACTCGCATGGGGACTGGCCTCTCCTGAGGCCACCAGAGCGGTTCCCTGAGGTCCCTGTCGTAACTCGCGAAGACTTGCTGCAACTCGAGAAAATCCAGGAGGTTCTCTCCTCCAGGCGAAATGAAGCCCATTTCGGCTGAGGCGTCTCGAGGCTGATCACACCACACCTCTGGAACTTGAAAGGGTCCTTCACACCCTTCGTGCAAATCAAGAAGTTCCCCGACATACCCGTCTCCACTCGAGAGGAAACACGAGGGTCCCGCCCACATCCAGAGGAGCCCCGTTTCCGCATCATAGCTCGAGATGAGGGATCCTTTCCCGGCTTCGTCGGGAAAGATTTCCCGGCGTTCCCGTCGCATCTCAAGAGGAGGCCCTCTCAACAGCAACGGCGAGAGGAACTCCAGGGTCGTGCCACCATTCCACGAGTCCTCCAGATGTCTCAGTCCATTCCAGAGGTACCTCTTTTCCCTTCACCGGCTCGTCTTTCACGCCGAGGATCGACTCACACCAAGGTGGCACGTGGCACGGCCCTGTGGGAAAGCCTCGTGGGAATGCCTCGAGGGAAAGCCTCGAGGGAAAGCCACAGATCCATTGATCCACGTGACAGGAAGCGTGAGAAAACTCCTGCAGCTCGGGAAGAACGCGCACGTGCATTCCCCCACTCGAGACGAGGCCTGACTCCCCTGGGGAGACTCAGAAGCACCCCAAGATCCATGGCAACACTGGAGAGGAATCCTCAGGTTCCGGCCCCGACTCCACACATGGTCTTAGTCCCTGGCATGGACGGGAGAGGAATCCCGAGATGGCCCCAAGCAACTCGCATGGGGATTGGCCTTTCCTGAGGCCACAAGAGAGGTCCCTGAGGTCCCCGTCGTAACTCGAGAAGACCTGCCCCAACGCGAGAAAATCCTGGAGGTTCTCCCCTACATGCGAGATGAGGCTCATTTAAGCTGAGGCGTCTCGAGGCTGATCACACCTCACCTCTGGAACTTCGAAAGGGTCCTTCACACCCTTGGTGCAAATCAAGAAGTTCCCCCACATACCCGTCTCCACTCGAGAGGAAACACGAGGGTCCCGCCCACATCCAGAGGAGCCCCGTTTCCGCCACGTAGCTCGAGATGAGGGATCCTTTCCCTGCTTCGTCGGGTAAGAGTTCCTGGCATTCCCGTCGCATCTCAAGAGGAGGCCCTCTCAACAGGAACGGCGAGAGGAACTCCAGGGTCGTGCCACCATTCCAAGAGTCCCCCAGATGTCTCAGTCCATTCCAGAGGAACCTCTTTTCCTTTCATTGGCTCGTCTTTCACGCCGAGGATCGACTCACACCAAGGTGGCACGTGGCAGGGCCCTGCGGGAAAGCCTCGTGGGAAAGCCTCGAGGGAAAGCCTCGAGGGAAAGCCACAGATCCCTTGATTCACGTGACAGGAAACGTGACACGACTGTTGCAGCTCGGGAGGAAAGCGCACGTGCATGCCCCCTCTCGAGACGAGGACTGTCTCCCCTGTGAAGACTCGGAAGCCCCCCAAGATGCATGGCAACACTGGAGAGGAATCCTCAGGTTCCGGCCCGGACTCCACACAAGGTCTCAGGCCCCGGCATGGACGGGAGAGGAATCCCGAGATGGCCCCTAGCAACTCGCATGGGGATTGGCCTTTCGTGAGGCCACCAGAGCGGTCCCTGAGGTCCCCGTCGTAACTCGAGAAGACCTGCCGCACCTCGAGCAAATCCAGGAGGTTCTCCCCTACAGGAGAGATGAGGCCCATTTCCGCTGAGGCGTCTCGAGGCTGATCACACCTTACCTCTGGAACTTCCGAAAGGGTCCTTCACACCCCTGGTGCAAATCAAGAAGTTCCCCGACATACCCGTCTCCATTCGCGAGAAAACACGAGGGTCCCGCGCACATCCAGAGGAGCCCCGTTTCCACGTTGTAGTTCGAGATGAGGGATCCTTTCCCTGCTTCGTCGGGAAAGAGCTCCCGGCGTTCCCGTCTCATCTCAAGAGGAGGCCCTCTCAACAGGAACGGCCAGAGGAACTCCAGGGTCGTGCCACCATTCCAAGAGTCCCCCAGATGTCTCAGTCCATTCCAGAGGAACCTCTTTTCCCTTCACCGGCTCGTCTTTCACGCCGAGGATCGACTCACACCAAGGTGGCACGTGGCACAGCCCTGTGGGAAAGCCTCGTGGGAAAGCCTTGAGGGAAAGCCACAGATCCCTTGATCCACGTGACAGGAAGCGTGACACTACTCCTGCAGCACGGGAGGAAAGCGCACGTGCATGTCCCCACTCGAGACGAGGCCTGACTCCCCTGGGGAGACTCAGAAGCACCCCAAGATCCATGGCAACACTGGAGAGGAATCCTCAGGTTCCGGCCCCGACTCCACACAAGGTCTTAGGCCCGGGCATGGATGGGAGAGGAATCCCGAGTTGCCCCCTAGCAACTCGCATGGGGACTGTTCTTTCCTGAGGCCACCAGAGCGGGTCCCTGAGGTCCCCGTCGTAACTCGAGAAGACCTGGGGCAACTCGAGAAAATCCAGGAGGTTCTCCCCTCCAGGCGAGATGAGGCCCATTTCCGCTGAGGCGTCTCGAGTCTCATCACACCTCACCTCTGGAACTTCGAAAGGGTCCTTTACACCCTTGGTGCAAATCAAGAAGTTCCCCGACATTCCTGTCTCCACTCGGGAGGAAACACGAGGGTCCCGCCCACATCCAGAGGAGACCATTTCTGCCTCGTAGCTCGAGATGAGGGATCCTTTCCCGGCTTCGTCGGGAAAGAGTTCCCGGCATTCCCGTCGCATCTCAAGAGGAGGCCCTCTCAACAGGAACGGCGAGAGGAACTCCAGGGTCGTGCCACCATTCCAAGAGTCCCCCAGATGTCTCAGTCCATTCCAGAGGTACCTCTTTCCCTTCACCGGCTCGTCTTTCACGCCGAGGATCGACTCACACCAAGGTGGCACGTGGCACGGCCCTGTGGGAAAGCCTCGTGGGAATGCCTCGAGGGAAAGCCTCGAGGGAAAGCCACAGATCCATTGATCCACGTGACAGGAAGCGTGAGAAAACTCCTGCAGCTCGGGAGGAGCGCGCACGTGCATTCCCCCACTCGAGACGAGGCCTGACTCCCCTGGGGAGACTCAGAAGCACCCCAAGATCTATGGCAACACTGGAGAGGAATCCTCAGGTTCCGGCCCCGACTCCACACATGGTCTCAGGCCCCGGCATGGACGGGAGAGGAATCCCGAGATGGCCCCTAGCAACTCGCATGGGGATTGGCCTTTCGTGAGGCCACCAGAGCGGTCCCTGAGGTCCCCGTCGTAACTCGAGAAGACCTGGGGCAACTCGAGCAAATCCAGGAGGTTCTCCCCTACAGGAGAGATGAGGCCCATTTCCGCTGAGGCGTCTCGAGGCTGATCACACCTTACCTCTGGAACTTCCGAAAGGGTCCTTCACATCCCTGGTGCAAATCAAGAAGTTCCCCGACATACCCGTCTCCATTCGCGAGGAAACACGAGGGTCCCTCACACATCCAGAGGAGCCCCGTTTCCACGTTGTAGTTCGAGATGAGGGATCCTTTCCCTGCTTCGTCGGGAAAGAGCTCCCGGCGTTCCCGTCTCATCTCAAGAGGAGGCCCTCTCAACAGGAACGGCCAGAGGAACTCCAGGGTCGTGCCACCATTCCAAGAGTCCCCCAGATGTCTCAGTCCATTCCAGAGGAACCTCTTTTCCCTTCACCGGCTCGTCTTTCACGCCGAGGATCGACTCACACCAAGGTGGCACGTGACACAGCCCTGTGGGAAAGCCTCGTGGGAAAGCCTCGAGGGCAAGCCACAGATCCCTTGATTCACGTGACAGGAAGCGTGACACTACTCCTGCAGCACGGGAGGAAAGCGCACGTGCATCTCCCCACTCGAGCCGAGGCCTGACTCCCCTGGGGAGACTCAGAAGCACCCCAAGATCCATGGCAACAATGGAGAGGAATCCTCAGTTTCCGGCCCCGACTCCACACAAGGTCTTAGGCCCGGGCATGGATGGGAGAGGAATCCCGAGTTGCCCCCTAGCAACTCGCATGGGGACTGTTCTTTCCTGAGGCCACCAGAGCTGGTCCCTGAGGTCCCCGTCGTAACTCGAGAAGACCTGGGGCAACTCGAGAAAATCCAGGAGGTTCTCCCCTCCAGGCGAGATGAGGCCCATTTCCGCTGAGGCGTCTCGAGTCTCATCACACCTCACCTCTGGAACCTCGAAAGGGTCCTTCACACCCTTGGTGCAAATCAAGAAGTTCCCCGACATTCCCGTCTCCACTCGAGAGGAAACACGAGGGTCCCGCCCACATCCAGAGGAGACCATTTCTGCCTCGCAGCTCGAGATGAGGGATCCTTTCCCTGCTTCGTCGGGAAAGAGTTCCCGGCGTTCCCGTCGCATCTCAAGAGGAGGCCCTCTCAACAGGAACGGCGAGAGGAACTCCAGGGTCGTGCCACCATTCCAAGAGTCCCCCAGATGTCTCAGTCCATTCCAGAGGAACCACTTTTCCCTTCACCGGCTCGTCGTTCACGCCGAGGATCGACTCACACCAAAGTGGCACGTGGCACGGCCCTGTGGGAAAGCCTCGTGGGAAAGCCTCGAGGGAAAGCCTCGAGGTAAAGCCACAGATCCCTGGATCCATGTGACAGGAAGCCTGACACTACTGCTGCAGCTCGGGACAAAATTGCACGCGCATGGCCCCACTTGAGACGAGGCCTGAGTCCCCTGGGGAGACTCAGAAGCACCCTAAGATCCATGGCAACACTGGAGAGGAATCCTCAGGTTCCGGCCCCGACTCCACACAAGGTCTTAGGCCCCGGCAAAGACGGGAGAGGAATCTCGAGAGGGCCCCTAGCAACTCGCATGTGGACTGGCCTCTCCTGAGGCCACCAGAGCGGTTCCCTGAGGTCCCTGTCGTAACTCGAGAAGACTTGCCGCAACTCGAGAAAATCCAGGAGGTTCTCCCCTCCAGGCGAAATGAAGACCATTTCCGCTGAGGCGTCTCGAGGCTGATCAGACCACACCTCTGGAACTTCGAAAGGGTCCTTCACACCCTTCGTGCAAATCAAGAAGTTCCCCGACATACCCGTCTCCACTCGAGAGGAAACACGAGGGTCCCGCCCACATCCAGAGGAGCCCCGTTTCCGCATCATAGCTCGAGATGAGGGATCCTTTCCCGGCTTCGTCGGGAAAGAGTTCCCGTCGTTCCCGTCGCATCTCAAGAGGAGGCCCTCTCAACAGGAACGGCGAGAGGAACTCCAGGGTCGTGCCACCATTCCAAGAGTCCTCCAGATGTCTCAGTCCATTCCAGAGGTACCTCTTTTCCCTTCACCGGCTCATCTTTCACGCCGAGGATCGAATCACACCAAGGTGGCACGTGGCACGGCCCTGTGGGAAAGCCTCGTGGGAATGCCTCGAGGGAAAGCCTCGAGGGAAAGCCACAGATCCATTGATCCACGTGACAGGAAGCGTAAGAAAACTCCTGCAGCTCGGGAGGAACGCGCACGTGCATTCCCCCACACGAGACGAGGCCTGACTCCCCTGGGGAGACTCAGAAGCACCCCAAGATCCATGGCAACACTGGAGAGGAATCCTCAGGTTCCGGCCCCGACTCCACACAAGGTCTTAGGCCCCGGCAAAGACGGGAGAGGAATCTCGAGAGGGCCCCTAGCAACTCGCATGGGGACTGGCCTCTCCTGAGGCCACCAGAGCGGTTCCCTGAGTTCCCTGTCGTAACTCGAGAAGACTTGCCCCAACTCGAGAAAATCCAGGAGGTTCTCCCCTCCAGGCGAAATGAGGCCCATTTCGGCTGAGGCGTCTCGAGGCTGATCACACCACACCTCTGGAACTTCGAAAGGGTCCTTCACACCCTTCGTGCAAATCAAGAAGTTCCCCGACATACCCGTCTCCACTCCAGAGGAAACACGAGGGTCCCGCCCACATCCAGAGGAGCCCCGTTTCCGCATCATAGCTCGAGATGAGGGATCCTTTCCCAGCTTCGTCGGGAAAGAGTTCCCGGCATTCCCGTCACATCTCAAGAGGAGGCCCTCTCAACAGGAACGGCGAGAGGAACTCCAGGGTCGTGCCACCATTCCAAGAGTCCCCCAGATGTCTCAGTCCATTCCAGAGGTACCTCTTTCCCTTCACCGGCTCGTCTTTCACGCCGAGGATCGACTCACACCAAGATGGCACGTGGCACGGCCCTGTGGGAAAGCCTCGTGGGAATGCCTCGAGGGAAAGCCTCGAGGGAAAGCCACAGATCCATTGATCCACGTGACAGGAAGCGTGAGAAAACTCCTGCAGCTCGGGAAGAACGCGCACGTGCATGCCCCCTCTCGAGACGAGGACTGTCTCCCCTGTGAAGACTCAGAAGCCCCCCAAGATGCATGGCACCACTGGAGAGGAATCCTCAGGTTCCGGCCCGGACTCCACACAAGGTCTCAGGCCCCGGCATGGACGGGAGAGGAATCCCGAGATGGCCCCTAGCAACTCGCATGGAGACTGTTCTTTCCTGAGGCCACCAGAGCGGGTCCCTGAGGTCCCCGTTGTAACTCGAGAAGACCTGGGGCAACTCGAGAAAATCCAGGAGGTTCTCCCCTCCAGGCGAGATGAGGCCCATTTCCGCTGAGGCGTCTCGAGGCTGATCACACCTCACCTCTGCAACTTCGAAAGGGTCCTTCACACCCTTGGTGCAAATCAAGAAGTTCCCCGAAATACCCGTCTCCACTCGAGAGGAAACACGAGGGTCCCGCGCACATCCAGAGGAGCCCCGTTTCCACGTTGTAGTTCGAGATGAGGGATCCTTTCCCTGCTTCGTCGGGAAAGAGCTCCCGGCGTTCCCGTCTCATCTCAAGAGGAGGCCCTCTCAACAGGAACGGCCAGAGGAACTCCAGGGTCGTGCCACCATTCCAAGAGTCCCCCAGATGTCTCAGTCCATTCCAGAGGAACCTCTTTTCCCTTCACCGGCTCGTCGTTCACGCCGAGGATCGACTCACACCAAGGTGGCACGTGGCACAGCCCTGTGGGAAAGCCTCGTGGGAAAGCCTCGAGGGAAAGCCACAGATCCCTTGATCCACGTGATAGGAAGCGTGACACTACTGCTGCAGCTCGGGAGGAAAGCGCACGTGCAAGTCCCCACTCGAGACGAGGCCTGACTCCGCTGGGGAGACTCAGAAGCACCCCAAGATCCATGGCAACAATGGAGAGGAATCCTCAGGTTCCGGCCCCGACTCCACACAAGGTCTTAGGCCCGGGCATGGATGGGAGAGGAATCCCGAGTTGCCCCCTAGCAACTCGCATGGGGACTGTTCTTTCCTGAGGCCACCAGAGCGGGTCCCTGAGGTCCCCGTCGTAACTCGAGAAGACCTGGGGCAACTCGAGAAAATCCAGGAGGTTCTCCCCTCCAGGCGAGATGAGGCCCATTTCCGCTGAGGCGTCTCGAGTCTCATCACACCTCACCTCTGGAACTTCGAAAGGGTCCTTCACACCCTTGGTGCAAATCAAGAAGTTCCCCGACATTCCCGTCTCCACTTGGGAGGAAACACGAGGGTCCCGCCCACATCCAGAGGAGACCATTTCTGCCTCGTAGCTCGAGATGAGGGATCCTTTCCCTGCTTCGTCGGGAAAGAGTTCCCGGCATTCCCGTCGCATCTCAAGAGGAGGCCCTCTCAACAGGAATGGCGAGAGGAACTCCAGGGTCGTGCCACCATTCCAAGAGTCCCCCAGATGTCTCAGTCCATTCCAGAGGAACCACTTTTCCCTTCACCGGCTCGTCGTTCACGCCGAGGATCGACTCACACCAAAGTGGCACGTGGCACGGCCCTGTGGGAAAGCCTCGTGGGAAAGCCTCGAGGGAAAGCCTCGAGGGAAAGCCACAGATCCCTGGATCCATGTGACAGGAAGCGTGACACTACTGCTGCAGCTCGGGACAAAATTGCACGCGCATGGCCCCACTTGAGACGAGGCCTGAGTCCCCTGGGGAGACTCAGAAGCACCCTAAGATCCATGGCAACACTGGAGAGGAATCCTCAGGTTCCGGCCCCGACTGCACACATGGTCTTAGGCCCCGGCATGGACGGGAGAGGAATCCCGAGAGGGCCCCTAGCAACTCGCATGGGGACTGGCCCTTCCTGAGACCACCAGAGCGGGTCCCTGAGGTCCCCGTCGTAACACGAGAGGACCTGCTGCAACTCGAGAAAATCCAGGAGGTTCTCCCCTCCAGGCGAGATGACACCCATTTCTGCTGAGGCGTCTCGAAACTGATCAAACCTCACCTCTGGAACTTCGAAAGGGTCCTTCACACCCTTGGTGCAAATCAAGAAGTTCCCCCACATACCCGTCTCCACTCGAGAGGAAACACGAGGGTCCCGCCCACATCCAGAGGAGCCCCGTTTCCGCCTCGTAGCTCGAGATGAGGGATCCTTTCCCTGCTTCGTCTGGAAAGAGTTCCTGGCATTCCCGTCGCATCTCAAGAGGAGGCCCTCTCAACAGGAACGGCGAGAGGAACTCCAGGGTCGTGCCACCATTCCAAGAGTCCCCCAGATGTCTCAGTCCATTCCAGAGGAACCTCTTTTCCTTTCATTGGCTCGTCTTTCACGCCGAGGATCGACTCACACCAAGGTGGCACGTGGCAGGGCCCTGTGGGAAAGCCTCGTGGGAAAGCCTCGAGGGAAAGCCTCGAGGGAAAGACACAGATCCCTTGATCCACGTGACAGGAAGCGTGACACTACTGCTGCAGATCGGGAGGAAAGCGTACCTGCATGCCCCCACTTGAGACGAGGCCTGACTCCCATGGTGAGACTCAGAAGCACCCCAAGAACCATGGCAACACTGGAGAGGGATCCTCAGGTTCCAGCCCAGACCCCACACAAGGTTTTAGGCCCCGGCATGGACGGGAGAGGAATCCCGAGATGGCCCCTCGCAACTCGCATGGGGAATGGCCTTTCCTGAGACCACCAGAGCGGGTCCCTGAGGTCCCCGTCGTAACTCGAGAAGACCTGCCCCAACTCGAGAAAATCCAGGAGGTTTTCCCCTCCAGGCGAGATGAGGCCCATTTCCGCTGAGGCGTCTCGAGGCTGTTCACACTTCACTCCTGGAAATTCGAAAGGGTCCTTCACACCCTTGGTGCAAATCAAAAAGATCCCCGACATACCCGTCTCCACTCGAGAGGAAACACGAGGTTCCCGCCCACATCCAGAGGAGCCCCGTTACCGCCTCGTAGCTCGAGATCAGGGATCCTTTCCTGACATCGTCGGGAAAAAGTTCCCGGCGTTACCGTCGCATCTCAAGAGCAGACCCTCTCAACAGGAAGGGCGAGAGGAACTCCAGGGTCGTGCCACCATACCAAGAGTCCCCCAGATGTCTCAGTCCATTCCAGAGGAAACTCTTTTCCCTACACCGGCTCGTCTTTCACGCTGAGGATCGACTCCTCTGAGGTGGCACGTGGCACAGCCCTGTGGGAAAGCCTCGTCGGAAAGCCTCGAGGGAAAGCCTCGAGGGAAAGCCGCAGATCCCTTGATCCACGTGACAGGAAGCGTGACATTATTGCTGCAGCTCGGGAGGAAAGCGCACGTGCATGCCCCAACTCGAAACGAGGCCTGACTCCTCTGGGAAGACTCAGAAGCACCCCAAGATCCATGGCAACACTGGAGAGGAATCCTCAGTTTCCGGCCCTGACTCCACACAAGGACTGAGGCCCCGGCCCGGACGGGAGAGGAATCCCGAGAGGGCCACTAGCAACTCGCATGGGGACTGGCCTTTCCTGAGGCCACCAGAGCGGGTCCCTGAGGTCCCCGTCGTAACTCGAGAAGACCTGCCGCAACTCGAGAAAATCCAGGAGGTTCTCCCCTCCAGGTGAGATGAGGCCGATTTCCGCTGAGGCGTCTCGAGGCTGATCACACCTCACCTCTGGAAATTCGAAAGGTTCCTTCACACCCTTGGTGCAAATCAAGAAGCTCACCGACATACCCGTCTCCACTCGACAGGAATCACGAGGGTCCCGCCCACATCCAGAGGAGACCCGTTTCCGCCTCGTAGCTCGAGATGAGGGATCCTTTCCCTGCTTCGTCCGGAATGAGTTTCCGGCGTTCCCGTCGCATCTCAAGAGGATGCCCTCTCAACAGGAATGGCGAGAGGAACTCCAGGGTCGTGCCACCATTCCAAGAGTCCCACAGATATCTCAGTCCATTCCAGAGGAATGTCTTTTCCCTTCACCGGCTCGTCTTTCACGGCGAGGATCGAATCCCACCAAGATGGCACGTGGCACAGCCCTGTGGGAAAACCAAGTGGGAAAGCCTCGAGGGAAAGTCTAGAGGGAAAGCCACAGGTCCCTTGATCCACGTGACAGGAAGCGTGACACTACTGCTGCAGATCGGGAGGAAAGCGTACGTGCATGCCCCCACTTAGGACGAGGCCTGACTCCCATGGGGAGACTCAGAAGCACCCCAAGATCCATGGCAACACTGGAGAGGGATCCTCAGGTTCCATCCCAGACCCCACACAAGGTTTTAGGCCCCGGCATGGACAGGAGAGGAATCCCGAGATGGCCCCTCGAAACTCGCATGGGGAATGGCCTTTCCTGAGACCACCAGAGCGGGTCCCTGAGGTCCCCGTCGTAACTCGAGAAGACCTGCCCCAACTCGAGAAAATCCAGGTTGTTTTCCCCTCCAGGCGAGTTGAGGCCCATTTCCGCTGAGGCGTCTCGAGGTTGTTCACACTTCACTCCTGGAACTTCGAAAGGGTCCTTCACACCCTTGGTGCAAATCAAAAAGTTCCCCGACATACCCGTTTCCACTCGAGAGGAAACACGAGGGTCCCGCCCACATGCAGAGGAGCCCCGTTACCGCCCCGTAGCTCGAGATGAGGAATCCTTTCCTGACATCGTCGGGAAAAAGTTCCCGGCGTTCCCGTCGCATCTCAAGAGCAGACCCTCTCAACAGGAAGGGCGAGAGGAACTCCAGGGTCGTGCCACCTTTCCAAGAGTCCCCCAGATGTCTCAGTCCATTCCAGAGAAATGTCTTTTCCCTTCACCGGCTCGTCTTTCACGCCGAGGATCGACTCCTCTGAGGTGGCACGTGGCACAGCCCTGTGGGAAAGCCTCGTCGGAAAGCCTCGAAGGAAAGCCTCGAGGGAAAGCCGCAGATCCCTTGATCCACGTGACAGGAAGCGTGACATTATTGCTGCACCTCGGGAGGAAACCGCACGTGCATGCCCCCACTCGAGACGAGGCCTGACTCCCCTGGGGAGACTCAGAAGCACCCCAAGATCCATGGCAACACTGGAGAGGAATC
Organism: Budorcas taxicolor; assembly: GCF_023091745.1. Classification (NCBI taxonomy): domain Eukaryota; kingdom Metazoa; phylum Chordata; class Mammalia; order Artiodactyla; family Bovidae; genus Budorcas; species Budorcas taxicolor. Next base: position 21,738 of record NW_026291896.1, read on the forward strand.
CTCAGGTTCCGACCCGACTCCACAAAATGTCTTAGGCCCCGCCATCGACGGAGAGGAATCCCGAGAGGGCCCCTAGCAATTCGCATGGGGACGGGCCTTTCCTGAGGCCACCAGAGCGGGTCCCTCAGGTCCCCGTCGTAACTCGAGAAGACCTGCCGCAACTCGAGAAAATCCAGGAGGTTCTCCCCTCCAGGCGAGATGAGGCACATTTCCGCTGAGGCGTCTCGAGGCTGATCACACCTCACCTCAGGAACTTCGAAAGGGTCCTTCACACCCATGGTGCAAATCAAGAAGTTCCCCGACATACCCGTCTCCACTCGAGAGGAAACACGAGGGTCCCGCCCACATCCAGAGGAGCCCCGTTTCCGCCTCGTAGCTCGAGATGAGGGATCGTTTCCCTGCTTTGTCGGGAAAGAGTTCCCGGCGTTCCGTCCCATCTCAAGAGGAGGCCCTCTCAACAGGAACGGCGAGAGGAACTCCAGGGTCGTGCCACCATTCCAAGTGTCCCCCAGATGTCTCAGTCCATTCCAGAGGAACCTCTTTTCCCTTCACCGGCTCGTCTTTCATGCCGAGGATCGACTCACACCAAGGTGGCACGTGGCACGGCCCTGTGGGAAAGCCTCGAGGGAAAGCCACAGATCCCTTGATCCACGTGACAGGAAGCGTGACACTACTGCTGCAGCTCGGGAGGAAAGCGCACGTGGATGCCCCGACTCGAGACGAGGCCTGACTCCCTTAGGGAGACTCAGAAGCACCCCAAGATCCATGGCAACACTGGAGAGGAATCCTCAGGTTCCGGCCCCGACTCCACACAAGGTCTTAGGCCCCGGCATGGACGGAAGAGGAATCCCGAGAGGTCCCCTAGCAACTCGCATGGGGACTGGCCTTTCCTGAAGCCACCAGAGCGGGTCCCTGAGATCCCAGTCGTAACTCAAGAACACCTGCCGCAACTCGAGAAAATCCAGGAGGTTCTCCCCTCCAGGCGAGATGAGGCCCATTTCCGTTGAGGCGTCTCGAGGCTGATCACACCTCACCTCTGGAACTTCGAAAGGGTCCTTCACACCCTTGGTGCAAATCAAGAAGTTCCCCGACATACCCGTCTCCACTCGAGAGGAAACACGAGGGTCCCGCCCACATCCAGAGGAGTTCCGTTTCCCCCTCGTAGCTCGAGATGAGGGATCCTATCCCTGCTTCGTCGGGCAAGAGTTCCCGGCGTTCCCGTAGCATCTCAAGAAGAGGCCCTCTCAACAGGAACGGCGAGTGGGACTGCAGGGTCGTGTCACCATTACAAGAGTCCCCCAGATGTCTCAGTCCATTCCAGAGGAATGTCTTTTCCCTTTACCGGCTCGTCTTTCACGCCGAGGATCGAATCCCACCAAGGTGGCACGTGGCACGGCCCTGTGGGAAAGCCTCGTGGGAAAGCCTCGAGGGAAAGCCTCGAGGGAAAGCCACAGGTCCCTTGATCCACGTGACAGGAAGCGTGACACTACTGCTGCAGCACGGGAGGAAAGCGAACGTGCATGCGCCCACTCGAGACGAGGCCTGACTCCCCTGGGGAGACTCAGAAGCACCCCAAGATCCATGGCAACACTGGAGAGGAATCCTCAGGTTCTGGCCCCGACTCCACACAAGGTCTTAGGCCCCGGCATGGACGGGAGAGGAATCCCGAGAGGGCCCCTAGCAACTCAGATGGGGACTGGCCTTTCCTGAGGCCACCAGAGCGGGTCCCTGAGGTCCCGGTCGTAACTCGAGAAGACCTGTCGCAACTTGAGAAAATCCAGGAGGTTCGCCCCTGCAGGCGAGATGAGGCCCATTTCCGCTGAGGCGTCTCGAGGCTGATCACACCTCACCTCTGGAACTTCGAAAGGGTCCTTCACACCCTTGGTGCAAATCAAGAAGCTCCCCGACATACCCGTCTCCACTCGAGAGGAAACACGAGGGTCCCGCCCACATCCAGAGGAGCCCCGTTTCCGCCTCGTAGCTCGAGATGAGGGATCCTTTCCCTGCTTCGTCGGGAAAGAGTTCCCGGCTTTCCCGACGCATCTCAAGAGGAGGCCCTCTCAACAGGAACGGCGAGAGGAACTCCAGGGTCGTGCCACCATTCCAAGAGTCCCCCAGATGTCTCAGTCCATTCCAGAGGAACCTCTTTTCCCTTCACTGGCTCGTCTTTCACGCCGAGGATCGACTCACACCAAGGTGGCACGTGGCACAGCCCTGTGGGAAAGCCTCGAGGGAAAGCCACAGATGCCTTGATCCACGTGACAGAAGGCGTGACACTGCTGCTGCAGCTAGGGAGGAAAGCGTACGTGCATGCCCCCACTCGAGACGAGGCCTGACTCCCCTGGGGAGACTCTGAAGCACCCCAAGATTCATGGCAACACTGGAGAGGAATCCTCAGGTTCCGGCCCCAACTCCACACAAGGTCTTAGGCCCTGGCATGTACGGGAAAGGAATCCCGAGGTGGCCCCTAGCAACTCGCATGGGGACTGGACTTTCCTGAGGCCAGCAGAGCCGGTCCCTGAGGTACCCGTCGAAACTCGAGAAGACCTGCCGCAACTCGAGAAAATCCAGGAAGTTCACCCTTCCAGGCGGTTGAGGCCCATTTCCGCTGAGGCGTCTCGAGGCTGATCACACCTCACCTCTGGAACTTCGAAAGGTTCCTTCACACCCTTGGTGCAAATCAAGAAGCTCACCGACATACCCGTCTCCACTCGACAGGAATCACGAGGGTCCCGCCCACATCCAGAGGAGACCCGTTTCCGCCTCGTAGCTCGAGATGAGGGATCCTTTCCCTGCTTCGTCCCGAATGAGTTTCCGGCGTTCCCGTCGCATCTCAAGAGGGGGCCCTCTAAACAGGATCGGCGAGAGGAACTCCAGGGTCGTGCCACCATTCCAAGAGTCCCCCAGATATCTCAGTCCATTCCAGAGGAATGTCTTTTCCCTTCACCGGCTCGTCTTTCACGGCGAGGATCGAATCCCACCAAGGTGGCACGTGGCACAGCCCTGTGGGAAAACCAAGTGGGAAAGCCTCGAGGGAAAGCCTCGAGGGAAAGGCACAGGTCCCTTGATCCACGTGACAGGAAGCGTGACACTACTGCTGCAGCACGGGAGGAAAGCGCACGTGCATGCGCCCACTCGAGACGAGGCCTGACTCCCCTGGGGAGACTCAGAAGCACCCAAAGATCCATGGCAACACTGGAGAGGAATCCTCAGGTTCCGGGCCCGACTCCACACAAGGTCTTATGCCCCGGCATGGATGGAAGAGGAATCCCGAGAGGGCCGTTAGCAAATCTCATGGGGACTGGCCTTTCCTGAGGCCACCAGAGCGGGTCCCTGAGGTCCCCGTCGTAACTCGAGAAGACCTGCCGCAACTCGAGAAAATCCAGGAGGTTCTCCCCTGCAGGCGAGATGAGGCCCATTTCCGCTGAGGCGTCTCGAGGCTGATCACACCTCACCACTGGAACTTCGAAAGGGTCCTTCACACCCTTGGTGCAAATCAAGAAGCTCCCCGACATACCCGTCTCCACTCGAGAGGAAACACGAGGGTCCCGCCCATATCCAGAGGAGCCCCGTTTCCGCCTCGTAGCTCTAGATGAGGGATCCTTTCCCTGCTTCGTCGGGAAAGATTTCCCGGCGTTCCCGTCGCATCTCAAGAGGAGGCCCTCTCAACAGGAACGGCGAGAGGAACTCCAGGGTCGTGCCACCATTCCAAGAGTCCCCCAGATGTCTCAGTCCATTCCAGAGGAACCTCTTTTCCCTTCACCGGCTCGTCTTTCACGCCGAGGATCGACTCACACCAAGGTGGCACGTGGCACGGCCCTGTGGGAAAGCCTCGTGGGAAAGCCTCGATGGAAAGCCTCGAGGGAAAGCCACAGATCACTTGATCCACGTGACAGGAAGCGTGACACGACTGCTGCAGCACGGGAGGAAAGCGCACATGCATGTCCCCACTCGAGACGAAGCCTGACTCCCCTGGGGAGACTCAGAAGAACCCCAAGTTCCATGGCAACACTGGAGAGGAATCCTCAGGTTCCGGACCCGACTCCACACAAGGTCTTAGGCCCCGGCATGGACGGGAGAGGAATCCCGAGAGGGCCCCAAGCAACTCGCATGGGGACTGGCCTTTCCTGAGGCCACCAGAGCGGGTCCCTGAGGTCCCGGTCGTAACTCGAGAAGACCTGTCGCAACTTGAGAAAATCCAGGAGGTTCTCCCCTGCAGGCGAGATGAGGCCCATTTCCGCTGAGGCGTCTCGAGGCTGATCACACCTCCCCTCTGGAACTTCGAAAGGGTCCTTCACACCCTTGGTGCAAATCAAGAAGCTCCCCGACATACCCGTCTCCACTCGAGAGGAAACACGAGGGTCCCGCCCACATCCAGAGGAGCCCCGTTTCCGCCTCGTAGCTCGAGATGAGGGATCCTTTCCCTGCTTCGTCGGGAAAGAGTTCCCGGCTTTCCCGTCGCATCTCAAGAGGAGGCCCTCTCAACAGGAACGGCGAGAGGAACTCCAGGGTCGTGCCACCATTTTAAGAGTCCCCCAGATGTCTCAGTCCATTCCAGAGGAACCTCTTTTCCCTTCACCGGCTCGTCTTTCATGCCGAGGATCGACTCATACCAAGGTGGCACGTGGCACGGCCCTGTGGGAAAGCCTCGAGGGAAAGCCACAGATCCCTTGATCCACGTGACAGGAAGCGTGACACTACTGCTGCAGCTCGGGAGGAAAGCGCACGTGCATGCCCCGACTCGAGACGAGGCCTGACTACCTTAGGGAGACTCAGAAGCACCCCAAGATCCATGGCAACACTGGGGAGGAATCCTCAGGTTCCGGCCCCGACTCCACACAAGGTCTTAGGCCCCGGCATGGAAGGGAGAGGAATCCCGAGAGGGCCCCTAGCAACTCGCATGGGACTGGCCTTTCCTGAGGCCACCAGAGCGGGTCCCTGAGGTCCCCGTCGTAACTCGAGAAACCCTGCCGCAACTGGAGAAATCCAGGAGGATCTCCCCTCCAGGCGAGATGAGGCTCATTTCCGCTGAGGCGTCTCGAGGCTGATCACACCTCACCTCTGGAACTTGGAAAGGGTCCTTCACACCCTTGGTGCAAATCAAGAAGTTCCCCGACATACCCGTCTCCACTCGAGAGGAAACACGAGGTTCCCTCCCACATCCAGAGGAGCCCCGTTTCCGCCTCGTAGCTCGAGATGAGGGATCCTTTCCGTGCTTCGTCCGGAATGAGTTTCCGGCGTTCCCGTCGCATCTCAAGAGGAGGCCCTCTCAACAGGAATGGCGAGAGGAACTCCAGGGTCGTGTCACCATTCCAAGAGTCCCCCAGATATCTCAGTCCATTCCAGAGGAATGTCTTTTCCCTTCACTGGCTCGTCTTTCACGGCGAGGATCGAATCCCACCAAGATGGCACGTGGCACAGCCCTGTGGGAAAACCAAGTGGGAAAGCCTCGAGGGAAAGCCTCGAGGGAAAGCCACAGGTCCCTTGATCCACGTGACAGGAAGCGTGACATTATTGCTGCAGCTCGGGAGGAAAGCGCACGTGCATGCCCCAACTCGAAACGAGGCCTGACTCCCCTGGGGAGACTCAGAAGCACCCCAAGATCCATGGCAACACTGGAGAGGAATCCTCAGGTTACGGCCCCGACTCCACACAAGGTCTTAGGCCCCGGCATGTACGGGAGAGGAATCCCGAGGTGGCCCCTAGCAACTCACATGGGGACTGGTCTTTCCTGAGGCCACCAGAGCCGGTCCCTGAGGTCCCCGTCGTAACTCGAGAAGACCTGCCGCAACTCGAGAAAATCGAGGAAGTTCGCCCTTCCAGGCGAGATGAGGCCCATTTCTTCTGAGGCGTCTCGAGGCTGATCACACCTCACCTCTGGAACTTCGAAAGGGTCCTTCACACCCTTGGAGCAAATCAAGTCGTTCCCCGACATACCCGTCTCCACTCGAGAGGAAACACGAGGGTCCCGCCCACATCCAGAGGAGCCCCGTTTCCGCCTCGTAGCTCGAGATGAGAGATCCTTTCCCTGCTTCATCGGGAAAGAGATCCCGGTGTTCCCGTCGCATCTCAAGAGGAGGCCCTCTCAACAGGAACGGCGAGAGGAACTCCAGGGTCGTGCCACCATTCCAAGAGTCCCCCCGATGTCTCAGTCCATTCCAGAGGAACCTCTTTTCCCTTCACTGGCTCGTCTTTCATGCCGAGGATCGACTCACACCAAGGTGGCACGTGGCACGGCCCTGTGGGAAAATCTCGTGGGAAACCTCGAGGGAAAGCCTCGAGGGAAAGCCACAGATCCCTTGATCCACGTTACTGGAAGCGTGACACTACTGCTGCAGCTCGGGAGGAAAGCGCACGTGCATGCCCCCACTCGAGACGAGGCCTGACTCCCCTGGGGAGACTCAGAAGCACCCCAAGATGCACGGCAACACTGGAGAGGAACCCTCACGTTCCGGACCCGGCTCCACACAAGGTCTTAGTCCCCGGCATGGACGGGAGAGGAATCCCGAGAGGGCCCCTAGCAACTCGCATGGGGACTGGCCTTTCCTGAGGCCACCAGAGCGGGTCCCTGAGGTCCCCGTCGTAACTCGAGAAGACCTGCCGCAACTCGAGAAATCCAGGAGGTTCTCCCCTCCAGGCGAGATGAGGCCCATTTCCGCTGCGGCGTCTCGAGGCTGATCACACCTCACCTCTGGAACTTCAAAAGGGTCCTTCACACCCTTGGTGCAAATCAAGAAGTTCCCCGACATACCCGTCTCCACTCGAGAGGAAACACGAGGGTCCCGCCCACATCCAGAGGAGCCCCTTTTCAGCCTCGTAGCTCGAAATGAGGGATCCGTTCCCTGCTTCATCGGGAAAGAGTTCCCGGCGTTCCCGTCAGTTCTCAAGAGGAGGTCCTCTCAACAGGAAGGGCGAGAGGAACTCCAGGGTCGTGGCACCATTCCAAGTGTCCCCCAGATGTCTCAGTCCATTCCAGAGGAACCTCTTTTCCCTTCACCGGCTCGTCTTTCACGCCGAGGATCGACTCACACCAAGGTGGCACGTGGCACAGCCCTGTGGGAAAGCCTCGTGGGAAAGCCTCGAGGGACAGCCTCGAGGGAAAGCCACAGATCCCTTGATTCACGTGACAGGAAGAGTGACGCTACTGCTGCAGCTCGGGAGGAAAGCGCACGTGCATGTCCCCACTCGAGACGAGGCCTGACTCCCCTGGGGAGACTCAGAAGCACCCCAAGATCCATGGCAACAATGGAGAGGAATCCTCAGGTTCCGGCGCCGACTCCACAGAAGGTCTTAGGCTCCGGCATGGACGGGAGAGGAATCCCCAGAGGGCCCCTAGCAACAGGCATGGGGACTGGCCTTTCCTGAGGCCACCAGAGCGGGTCCCTGAGGTCCCCGGCGTAATTCGAGAAGACCTGCCGCAACTCGAGAAATCCAGGAGGTTCTCCCCTCCAGGCGAGATGAGGCCCATTTCCGCTGCGGCGTCTCGAGGCTGATCACACCTCACCTCTGCAACTTCGAAAGGGTCCTTCACACCCTTGGTGCAAATCAAGAAGTTCCCCGACATACCCGTCTCCACTCGAGAGGAAACACGAGGGTCGCGCCCACATCCAGAGGAGCCCCGTTTCCGCCTCGTTGCTCGAGATGAGGGATCCTTTCCCTGCCTCGTCGGGAAAGAGTTCCCGGAGTTCCCGTCCCATCTCAAGAGGAGGCCCTCTCAACAGGAAGGGCGAGAGGAACTCCAGGGTCGTGGCACCATTCCAAGAGTCCCCCAGATGTCTCAGTCCATTCCAGAGGAACCTCTTTTCCCTTCACCGGCTCGTCTTTCACGCCGAGGATCGACTCACACCAAGGAGGCACGTGGCACGGCCATGTGGGAAAGCCTCGTGGGAAAGCCACAGATCCATTGATCCACGTGACAGGAAGCGTGACACTACTGCTGCAGCTCGGGAGGAAAGCGCACGTGCATGCCCCCACTCGAGACGAGGCCTGACTCCCCTGGGGAGACTCAGAAGCACCCCAAGATCCATGGCAACACTGGAGAGGAATCCTCAGGTTCCGGCCCCGACTCCACACAAGGTCTTAGGCCCCGGCATGGACGGGAGAGGAATCCCGAGAGGGCCCCTAGCAACTCGCATGGGGACTGCCTTTCCTGAGGTCACCAGCGCGGGTCCCAGAGGTCCCCGTCGTAAGTCGCGAAGACCTGCCGCAACTCGAGAAAATCCAGGAGGTTCTCCCCTCCAGGCGAGATGAGGCCCATTTCCGCTGAGGCGTCTCGAGGCTGATCACACCTGACCTCTGGAACTTCGAAAGGGTCCTTCACACCCTTGCTGCAAATCAAGAAGTTCCCCGACATACCCGTCTCCTCTCGAGAGGAAACACGTAGGTCCCGCCCACATCCAGAGGAGCCCCGTTTCCGCCTCGTAGCTCGAGATGAGGGATCCTTTCAATGCTTCATCGGGAAAGAGATCCCGGTGTTCCCGTCGCATCTCAAGAGGGGGCCTTCTCAACAGGAACGGCGAGAGGAACTCCAGGGTCGTGCCACCATTCCAAGAGTCCCCCAGATGTCTCAGTCCATTCCAGAGGAACCTCTTTTCCCTTCACCGGCTCGTCTTTCACGCCGAGGATAGAAACACCAAGGTGGCACGTGGCACGGCCCTGTGGGAAAGCCTCGTGGGAAAGCCTCGTGAGAAAGCCTCGAGGGAAAGCCACAGATTCCTTGATCCACGTGACAGGAAGGGTGACACTACTGCTGTAGCTCGGGAGGAAAGCGCACGTGCATGCCCCCACACGAGACGAGCCCTGACTCCCCTGGGGAGACCCAGAAGCACCCCAAGATCTATGGCAACACTGGAGAGGAATCCTCAGGTTCCGGCCCCGACTCCACACAAGGTCTTAGGCCCCGGCATGGACGGGAGAGGAATCCCGAGAGGGCCACTAGCAATTCGCATGGGGACTGGCCTTTCCTGAGGCCACCAGAGCGGGTCCATGAGGTCCCCATCGTAACTCGAGAAGAGCTGCCGCAACTCGAGAAAATCCAGGAGGTTCTACCCTCCAGGTGAGATGAGGCCCATTTCCGCTGAGGCGTCTCGAGGCTGATCACACCTCCCCTCTGGAACTTCGAAAGGGTCCTTAACACCCTTGGTGCAAATCAAGAAGCTCACCGACATACCCGTCTCCACTCGACAGGAAACACGAGGGTCCCGCCCACATCCAGAGTAGCCCTGTTACCGCCTCGTAGATCGAGATGAGGGATCCCTTCCCTGCTTCGTCCGGAATGAGTTTCCGGCGTTCCCGTCGCATCTCAAGAGGGGGCCCTCTCAACAGGACCGGCGAGAGGAACTCCAGGGTCGTGCCACCATTCCAAGAGTCCCCCAGATATCTCAGTCCATTCCAGAGGAATGTCTTTTCCCTTCACCGGCTCGTCTTTCACGGAAAGGATCGAATCCCACCAAGGTGGCACGTGGCACAGCCCTGTGGGAAAGCCTCGAGGAAAGCCACAGATCCCTTGATCCACGTGACAGGAAGCGTGACACTACTGCTGCAGCACGGGAGGAAAGCGCACGTGCACGTTCCCACTCGAGACGAGGCCTAACTCCCCTGGGGAGACTCAGAAGCACCCCAAGATCCATGGCAACACTGGAGAGGGATCCTCAGGTTCACGCCCCGCCTCTACACAAGGTCTTAGGCCCCGGCATGGACGGGAGAGGAATCCCGAGAGGGCCCCTAGCAACTCGCATGGGGACTGGCCTTTCCTGAGGCCACCAGAGCGGGTCCCTGAGGTCCCCGTCGTAACTCGAGAAGACCTGCTGCAACTCGAGAAAATCCAGGAGGTTCTCCCCTCCAGGCGAGATGAGGCCCATTTCCGCTGAGGGGTCTCGAGGCTGATCACACCTCACCTCTGGAACTTCGAAAGGGTCCTTCACACCCTTGGTGCAAATAAAGATGCTCCCCGACATACCCGTCTCCACTCGAGAGGAAACACGAGGGTCCCGCCCACATCCAGAGGAGCCCTGTTTCCGCCTCGTAGCTTGAGATGAGGGATCCTTTCCCTGCTTCTTCGGGAAACATTTCCCGGCGTTCCCGTCGCATCTCAAAAGGAGGCCCTCTCAACAGGAACGGCGAGAGAAACGCCAGGGTCGTGCCACCATTCCAAGAATCCCCCAGATGTCTCAGTCCATTCCAGAGGAACCTCTTTTCCCTTCACCGGCTCGTCTTTCACGCCGAGGATCGACTCACACCAAGGTGGCACGTGGCACGGCCCTTTGGAAAGCCTCGTGGGAAAGCCTCGAAGGAAAGCCTCGAGGGAAAGCCACAGATCCCTTGATCCACGTGACAGGAAGCGTGACACTACTGCTGCAGCTCGGGAGGAAAGCGCACGTGCATGCCCCCACTCGAGACGAGGCCTGACTCCCCTGGGGAGACTCAGAAGCACCCCAAGATCCATAGCAACACGGGAGAGGAATATTCAAGTTCCGGCGCCGACTCCACAGAAGGTCTTAGGCCCCGGCATCGACGGTAGAGGAATCCCGAGAGGGCCCCTAGCAACGCGCATGAGGACTGGCCTTTCCTGAGGCCTCCAGCGCGGGTCCCTGAGATCCCCGTCGTAACTCGCGAGACTGGCCGCAACTCGAGAAAATCCAGGAGGTTCTCCCCTCCAGGCGAGATGAGGCCCATTTCCGCTGAGGCGTCTCGAGGCTGATCACACCTCACCTCTGGAACTTCGAAACGGTCCTTCACACCCTTGGTGCAAATCAAGAAGTTCCCCAACATACCCGTCTCTTCTCGAGAGGAAACACGAGGGTCCCACCCACATCCAGAGGAGCCGCGTTTCCGCCTCGTAGCTCGAGATGAGGGATCCTTTCCCTGATTCGTCGGGAAAGAGTTCCTGGCGTTCCCGTCGCATCTCAAGAGGAAGCCCTCTCAACTGGAAAGGCGAGAGGAACTCCAGGGTCGTGCCACCATTCCAAGAGTCCCCCAGGTGTCTCAGTCCATTCCAGGGGAACCTCTTTTCCCTTCACCGGCTCGTCTTTCACGCCGAGGATCGACTCACACGAAGGTGGCACGTGGCACAGCCATGTGGGAAAGCCTCGTGGGTAAGCCACAGATCCCTTGATCCACGTGACAGGAAGCGTGACACTACTGCTGCAACTCGGGAGCAAAGCGCCCGTGCATGCCCCCACTCGAGACGAGGCCTGACTCCCCTGGGGAGACTCAGAAGCACCCCAAGATCCATGGCAACACTGGAGAGGAATCCTCAGGATCCGGCCCCGACTCCACACAAGGTCTTAGGCCCCGGCATGGACGGGAGAGGAATCCCGAGCGGGCCCCAGCAACTCGCTTGGGGACTGCCTTTCCTGAGGCCACCAGCGCGGGTCCCTGAGGTCCCCGTCGTAACTCGCGAAGACCTTCCGTAACTCGAGAAAATCCAGGAGGTTCTCCCCTCCAGGCGAGATGAGGCCCATTTCCGCTGAGGCGTCTCGAGGCTGATCACACCTCACCTCTGGAACTTCGAAAGGGTCCTTCACACCCTTGGTGCAAATCAAGAAGTTCCGCGACATACCCGTCTCCTCTCGAGAGGAAACATGTAGGTCCCGCCCACCTCCAGAGGAGCTCCGTTTCCGCCTCGTAGCTCGAGATGAGGGATCCTTTCCCTGCTTCGTCGGGAAGGAGTTCCCGGCGTTCTCGTCGCATCTCAAGAGGAGGCCCTCTCAACAGGAAAGGCAAGAGGAACTCCAGGGTCGTGCCAGCATTCCAAGAGTCCCCAGGTGTCTCAGTCCATTCCAGAGGAACCTCTTTTCCCTTCACCGCCTCGTGTTTCACACCGAGGATCGACTCACACCAAGGTGGCACGTGGCACGGCCCTGTGGGAAAGCCTCGAGGGAAAGCCTCGAGGGAAAGCCTCGAGGGAAAGACACAGGTCCCTTGATCCACGTGACAGGAAGCGTGACACTACTGCTGCAGCTCGGGAGGAAAGCGCACGTGGATGCCCCCACTCGAGACGAGGCCTGACTCCCCTGGGGAGACTCAGAAGGACCCCAAGATCCATGGCAACACTGGAGAGGAATCCTCAGGTTCCAGCACCAACTCCACACAAGGTCTTAGGTCCCGGCATGGACGGGAGAGGAATCCCGAGAGGGTCCCTAGCAACTCGCATGGGGACTGGCCTTTCCTGAGGCCACCAGAGCGGGTCCCTGAGGTCCCCGTCGTAACTCGAGAAGACCTGCCGCAACTCGAGAAAATCGAGGAAGTTCTCCCTTCCAGGCGAGATGAGGCCCATTTCTTCTGAGGCGTCTCGAGGCTGATCACACCTCACCTCTGGAACTTCGAAAGGGTCCTTCACACCCTTGGAGCAAATCAAGTCGTTCCCCGACATACCCGTCTCCACTCGGGAGGAAACACGAGGGTCCCGCCCACATCCAGAGGAGCCCCGTTTCCGCCTCGTAGCTCGAGATGAGGGATCCTTTCCCTGCTTCATCGGGAAAGAGATCCCGGTGTTCCCGTCGCATCTCAAGAGGAGGCCCTCTCAACAGGAACGGCGAGAGGAACTCCAGGGTCGTGCCACCATTCCAAGAGTCCCCCCGATGTCTCAGTCCATTCCAGAGGAACCTCTTTTCCCTTCACTGGCTCGTCTTTCATGCCGAGGATCGACTCACACCAAGGTGGCACGTGGCACGGCCCTGTGGGAAAATCTCGTGGGAAACCTCGAGGGAAAGCCTCGAGGGAAAGCCACAGATCCCTTGATCCACGTGACTGGAAGCGTGACACTACTGCTGCAGCTCGGGAGGAAAGCGCACGTGCATGCCCCCACTCGAGACGAGGCCTGACTCCCCTGGGGAGACTCAGAAGCACCCCAAGATGCACGGCAACACTGGAGAGGAACCCTCACGTTCCGGACCCGGCTCCACACAAGGTCTTAGTCCCCGGCATGGACGGGAGAGGAATCCCGAGAGGGCCCCTAGCAACTCGCATGGGGACTGGCCTTTCCTGAGGCCACCAGAGCGGGTCCCTGAGGTCCCCGTCGTAACTCGAGAAGACCTGCCGCAACTCGAGAAATCCAGGAGGTTCTCCCCTCCAGGCGAGATGAGGCCCATTTCCGGTGCGGCGTCTCGAGGCTGATCACACCTCACCTCTGGAACTTGAAAAGGGTCCTTCACACCCTTGGTGCAAATCAAGAAGTTCCCCGACATACCCGTCTCCACTCGAGAGGAAACACGAGGGTCCCGCCCACATCCAGAGGAGCCCCTTTTCAGCCTCGTAGCTCGAAATGAGGGATCCGTTCCCTGCTTCATCGGGAAAGAGTTCCCGGCGTTCCCGTCAGTTCTCAAGAGGAGGTCCTCTCAACAGGAAGGGCGAGAGGAACTCCAGGGTCGTGGCACCATTCCAAGTGTCCCCCAGATGTCTCAGTCCATTCCAGAGGAACCTCTTTTCCCTTCACCGGCTCGTCTTTCACGCCGAGGATCGACTCACACCAAGGTGGCACGTGGCACGGCCATGTGGGAAAGCCTCGTGGGAAAGCCTCGAGGGACAGCCTCGAGGGAAAGCCACAGATCCCTTGATTCACGTGACAGGAAGAGTGACGCTACTGCTGCAGCTCGGGAGGAAAGCGCACGTGCATGTCCCCACTCGAGACGAGGCCTGACTCCCCTGGGGAGACTCAGAAGCACCCCAAGATCCATGGCAACAATGGAGAGGAATCCTCAGGTTCCGGCGCCGACTCCACAGAAGGTCTTAGGCTCCGGCATGGACGGGAGAGGAATCCCCAGAGGGCCCCTAGCAACAGGCATGGGGACTGGCCTTTCCTGAGGCCACCAGAGCGGGTCCCTGAGGTCCCCGGCGTAACTCGAGAAGACCTGCCGCAACTCGAGAAATCCAGGAGGTTCTCCCCTCCAGGCGAGATGAGGCCCATTTCCGCTGCGGCGTCTCGAGGCTGATCACACCTCACCTCTGCAACTTCGAAAGGGTCCTTCACACCCTTGGTGCAAATCAAGAAGCTCCCCGACATACCCGTCTCCACTCGAGAGGAAACACGAGGGTCGCGCCCACATCCAGAGGAGCCCCGTTTCCGCCTCGTTGCTCGAGATGAGGGATCCTTTCCCTGCCTCTTCGGGAAAGAGTTCCCGGAGTTCCCGTCCCATCTCAAGAGGAGGCCCTCTCAACAGGAAGGGCGAGAGGAACTCCAGGGTCGTGGCACCATTCCAAGAGTCCCCCAGATGTCTCAGTCCATTCCAGAGGAACCTCTTTTCCCTTCACCGGCTCGTCTTTCACGCCGAGGATCGACTCACACCAAGGAGGCACGTGGCACGGCCATGTGGGAAAGCCTCGTGGGAAAGCCACAGATCCATTGATCCACGTGACAGGAAGCGTGACACTACTGCTGCAGCTTGGGAGGAAAGCGCACGTGCATGCCCCCACTCGAGACGAGGCCTGACTCCCCTGGGGAGACTCAGAAGCACCCCAAGATCCATGGCAACACTGGAGAGGAATCCTCAGGTTCCGGCCCCGACTCCACACAAGGTCTTAGGCCCCGGCATGGACGGGAGAGGAATCCCGAGAGGGTCCCTATCAACTCGCATGGGGACTGGCCTTTCCTGAGGCCACAAGACCGGGTCCCTGATGTGCCCGTCGTAACTCGAGAAGACCTACCGCAACTCGAGAAAATCCAGGAGGTTCTCCCCACCAGGCGAGATGAGGCCCATTTCCGCTGAGGCGTCTCGAGGCTGATCACACCTCACCTCTGGAACTTCGAAAGGGTCCTTCACACCCTTGGTGCAAATCAAGAAGTTTCCCGACATACCCGTCTGCACTCGAGAGGAAACACGAGGGTCCCGCCCACATGCAGAGGAGTTCCGTTTCAGCCTCGTAGCTCGAGATGAGGGTTCCTTTCCCTGCTTCGGCGGGCAAGAGTTCCCGGCGATCCCGTCCCATCTCAAGAAGAGGCCCTCTCAACAGGAACGGCGAGTGGGACTGCAGGGTCCTGTCACCATTCCAAGAGTCCCCCAGATGTCTCAGTCCATTCCAGAGGAACCTCTTTTCTTCTTCACCGGCTCGTCTTTCACGACGAGGATCGACTCACACCAAGGTGGCACGTGGCACGGCCCTGTGGGAAAGCCTCGTGGGAAAGCCTCGAGGGAAATCCTCGAGGGAAAGCCACAGGTCCCTTGATCCACGTGACAGGAAGCGTGACACTACTGCTGCAGCACGGGAGGAAAGTGCACGTGCATGCACCCACTCGAGACGAGGCCTGACTCCCCTGGGAAGACTCAGAAGCACCCCAAGATCCATGGCATCACTGGAGAGGAATCCTCAGGTTCCGGCCCCGACTCCACACAAGGTCTTAGGCCCCGGCATGGACGGGAGAGGAATCCCAAGAGGGCCCTTAGCAAATCTCATGGGGACTGGCCTTTCCTGAGACCACCAGAGCGGGTCCCTGAGGTCCCCGTCGTAACTCGAGAAGACCTGCCGCAACTCGAGAAAATCCAGGAGGTTCTCCCCTCCAGGCGAGATGAGGCCCATTTCCTCTGAGGCGTCTCGAGGCTGATCACACCTCACCTCTGGAACTTCGAAAGGGTCCTTCACACCCTTCGTGCAAATCAAGAAGCTCCCCGACATACCCGTCTCCACTCGAGAGGAAACACGAGGGTCCCGCCCATATCCAGAGGAGCCCCGTTTCCGCCTCATAGCTCGAGATGAGGGATCCTTTCCCTGCTTCTTCGGGAAAGATTTCCCGGCGTTCCGGTCGCATCTCAATAGGAGGCCCTCTCAACAGGAACGGCGAGAGGAACTCCAGGGTCGTGCCACCATTCCAAGAGTCCCCCAGATGTCTCAGTCCATTCCAGAGGAACCTCTTTTCCCTTCACCGGCTCGTCTTTCACGCCGAGGATCGACTCCACCGAGGTGGCACGTGGCACTGCCCTGTGGGAAAGCCTCGTGGGAAAGCCACAGATCCCTTGATCCACGTGGCAGGAAGCGTGACACTACTGCTGCAGCTCGGGAGGAAAGCGCACGTGCATGCCCCCACTTGAGACGAGGCCTGACTCCCATGGGGAGACTCAGAAGCACCCCAAGATCCATGGCAACACTGGAGAGGGATCCTCAGGTTCCAGTCCAGACCCCACACAAGGTTTTAGGCCCCGGCATGGACAGGAGAGGAATACCGAGATGGCCCCTCGCAACTCGCATGGGGACTGGCCTTTCCTGAGACCACCAGAGCGGGTCCCTGAGGTCCCCGTCGTAACTCGAGAAGACCTGCCCCAACTCGAGAAAATCCAGGAGGTTCTCCCCTCCAGGCGAGATGAGGCCCATTTCCGCTGAGGCGTCTCGAGGCTGTTCACACTTCACTCCTGGAAATTCGAAAGGGTCCTTCACACCGTTGGTGCAAATCAAACAGTTCCCCGACATACCCGTCTCCACTCGAGAGGAAACACGTGGGTCCCGCCCACATCCAGAGGAGCCCCGTTTCCGCCTCGTAGCTCGAGATTAGGGATCCTTTCCTGACATCGTCAGGAAAAAGTTCCCGGCATTACCGACCCATCTCAAGAGCAGACCCTCTCAACAGGAACAGCGAGAGGAACTCCAGGGTCGTGCCACCATTCCAAGAGTCCCCCCGATGTCTCAGTCCATTCCAGAGGAAACTCTTTTCCCTTCACCGGCTCGTCTTTCACGCCGAGGATCGACTCCTCTGAGGTGGCACGTGGCACAGCCCTGTGGGAAAGCCTCGTGGGAAAGCCTTGAAGGAAAGCCTCGAGGGAAAGAAGCAGATCCCTTGATCCACGTGACAGGAAGCGTGACATTATTGCTGCAGCTCGGGAGGAAAGCGCACGTGCATGCCCCAACTCGAAACGAGGCCTGACTCCCATGGGAAGACTCAGAAGCACCCCAAGATCCATGGCAACACTGGAGAGGAATCCTCAGTTTCCGGCCCTGACTCCACACAAGGTCTTAGGCCCCGGCATGGAAGGGAGAGGAATCCCGAGAGGGCCCCTATCAACTCGCATGGGGACTGGCCTTTCCTGAGGCCACCAGAGCGGGTCCCTGAGGTCCCCGTCGTAACTCGAGAAATCCTGCCGCAACTGGAGAAATCCAGGAGGATCTCCCCTCCAGGCGAGATGAGGCCCATTTCCGCTGAGGCGTCTCGAGGCTGATCACACCTCATCTCTGGAACTTCGAAAGGGTCCTTCACACCCTTGGTGCAAATCAAGAAGTTCCCCGACATACCCGTCTCCACTCGAGAGGAAACAGGAGGGTCCCGCCCACATCCAGAGGAGACCCGTTTCCGCCTCGTAGCTCGAGACGAGGGATCCTTTCCCTGCTTCGTTGGGAAAGAGTTCCCGGCGTTCCCGTCGCAACTCAAGAGGAGGCCCTCTCAACAGGAACGGCGAGAGGAACTCCAGGGTCGTGCCACCATTCCAAGAGTCCCCGTGATGTCTCAGTCCATTCCAGAGGAACCTCTTTTCCCTTCACCGGCTCGCCTTTCACGCCAAGGATCGACACATACCAAGGTAGCACGTGGCACAGCCCTGTGGGAAAGCCTCGTGGGAAAGCCTGGAGGGAAAGACTCGAGGGAAAGCCACAGATCCCTTGAACCACGTGACAGGAAGCGTGACACTACTGCTGCAGTTCGGGAGGAAAGCGCACGTGCATGCTCCCACTCGAGACGAGGTCTGACTCCCCTGGGGAGACTCAGAAGCACCCCAAGATCCATGGCAACACTGGCGAGGGATCCTCAGGTTCCGGTCCCGACTCCACACAAGGTCTTAGGACCCGGCATGGACGGGAGAGGAATCCTGAGAGGGCCCCTAGCAACTCGCATGGGGACTGGCCTTTCCTGAGGCCACCAGAGCGGGTCCCTGAGGTCCCCGTCCTAACTGGAGGAGACTTGCCGCAACTCGAGAATATCCAGGAGGTTCCCCCTCCAGGCGAGATGAGGCCCATTTCCGCTGAGGCGTCTCGAGGCTGATCACACCTCACCTCTGGAGCTTCGAAAGGGAACTTCACACCCTTGGTGCGAGTCAAGTAGTTCCCTGACATACCCGGCTCCACTCGAGAGGAAACAGGAGGGTCCCGCCCATATCCAGAGGAGCCCCGTTTCCGCCTCGTAGCTCGAGATGAGGGATCCTTTCCCTGCTTCGTCGGGAAAGAGTTCCCGGCGTTCCCGTCGCATCTCAAGAGGGGGCCCTCTCAACAGGAACGGCGAGAGGAACTCCAGGGTCGTGCCACCATTCCAAGAGTCCCCCAGATGTCTCAATCCATGCCAGAGGAACCTCTTTTCCCTTCACCGGCTCGTCTTTCATTCCGAGGATCGACTCACACCAAGGTGGCACGTGGCACAGCCCTGTGGGAAAGCCTCGTGGGAAAGCCTCGAGGGAAAGCCTCGAGGGAAAGCCACAGATCCCTTGATCCTCGTGACAGGAAGCGTGACACTACTGCTGCAGATCGGGAGGAAAGCGTACGTGCATGTCCCCACTCGAGACGAGGCCTGACTCCCCTGTGGAGACTCAGAAGCACCCCAAGATCCATGGCAACACTGGCGAGGGATCCTCAGGTTCCGGCCCCGACTCCACACAAGGTCTTAGGACCCGGCATGGACGGGAGAGGAATCCCGAGAGCGCCCCTAGCAACTCGCATGGGGACTGTCCTTTCCTGAGGCCACCAAAGCGGGTCCCTGAGGTCCCTGTCGTAACTCGAGAAGACCTCCCGCAACTCGAGAAAATCCAGGAGGTTCTCCCCTCCAGGCGAGATGAGGCCCATTTCCGCTGAGGCGTCTCGAGGATGATCACACCTCACCTCTGGAACTTCGAAAGGGTCCTTCACACCCTTGGTGCAAATCAAGAAGTTCCCCGACATACCCGTCTCCACTCGAGAGGAAACACGAGGGTCCCGCCCACATGCAGAGGAGCCCCGTTTCCGCCTCTTAGCTCGAGATGAGGGATCCTTTCCCTGCTTCTTCGGGAAAGAGTTCCCGGCGTTCCCGTCGCATCTCAAGAGGAGGCCCTCTCAACAGGAACGGCGAGAGGAACTCCAGGGTCGTGCCACCATTCCAAGAGTCCCCCAGATGTCTCAGTCCATTCCAGAGGAACCTCTTTTCCCTTCACCGGCTCGTCGTTCATGCCGAGTATCAACTCACACCAAGGTAGCACGTGGCTCGGCCCTGTCGGAGAGCCTCGAGGGAAAGCCAGAGATCCCTTGATCCACGTGACAGGAAGCGTGACACTACTCCTGCAGCTCGGGAGGAAAGCGCACGTGCATGTTCCCACTCGAGACGAGGCCTGACTCCCCTGGGGAGACTCAGATGCACCCCAAGATCCATGGCAACAATGGAGAGGAATCCTCAGGTTCCGGCCCCGACTCCACACAAGGTCTTAGGCCCCGGCATGGAAGGGAGAGGAATCCCGAGAGGGCACCTAGCAACTCGCATGGGGACTGGCCTTTCCTGAGGCCACCAGAGCGGGTCCCTGAGGTCCCCGTCGTAACTCGAGAAGACCTGCCGCAACTCGAGAAAATCCAGGAGGTTCTCCACTCCAGGCGAGATGAGGCCCATTTCCGCTGAGGCGTCTCGAGGCTGATCACACCTCACCTCTGGAACTTCGAAAGGGTCCTTCACACCCTTGGTGCAAATCAAGAAGTTCCCCGACATACCCGTCTCCACTCGAGAGGAAACACGAGGGTCCCGCCCACATGCAGAGGAGCCCCGTTTCCGCCTCGTAGCTCGAGATGAGGGATCCGTTCCCTGCGTCGTCGGTAAAGATTTCCCGGCGTTCCCGTCACTTCTCAAGAGGTGGTCCTCTCAACAGGAACGGCAAGAGGAACTCCAGGTTCGTGCCACCATTCCAAGAGTCCCCCAGAAGTCTCAGTCCATTCCAGAGGAACCTCTTTTCCCTTCACCGGCTCGTCCTTCACGCCGAGGATCGACTCACACCAAGGTGGCACGTGGCACAGCCCTGTGGGAAAGCCTCGTGGGAAAGCCTCGAGGGAAAGCCACAGATCCCTTGATCCACGTGACAGGAAGCGTGACACTACTGCTGCAGCTCGGGAGGAAAGCGCACGTGCATGCCCCCACTGGAGACGAGGCCTGACTTCCCTGGGGAGACTCAGAAGCACCCCAAGATCCATGGCAACACTGGAGAGGAATCCTCAGGTACCGGCCCCGACTCCACACAAGGTCTTAGGCCCCGGCATGGACGGGAGAGGAATCCTGAGAGGGCCCCTAGCAACTCGCATGGGGACTGACCTTTCCTGAGGCCCCCAGAGCGGGTCCCTGAAGTCCCCATCGTAACTCGAGAAGACCTGTCGCAACTCGAGAAAATCCATGAGGTTCCCCCTCCAGGCGAGATGAGGCCCATTTCCGCTGAGGCGTCTCGAGGCTGATCACAACTCACCTCTGGAACTTCGAAAGGGTCCTTCACACCCTTGGTGCAAATCAAGAAGTTCCCCGACATACCCGTCTCCACTCGAGAGGAAACACGAGGGTCCCGCCCACATCCAGAGGAGCCCCGTTTCCGCCTCCTAGCTCGAGATGAGGGATCCTTTCCCTGCCTCGTCGGGAAAGAGTTCCCGGAGTTCCCGTCACTTCTCAAGAGGTGGTCCTCTCAACAGGAACGGCGAGAGGAACTCCAGGGTCGTGCCACCATTCCAAGAGTCCCCCAGATGTCTCAGTCCATTCCAGAGGAACCTCTTTTCCCTTCACCGGCTCGTCTTTCACGCCGAGGATCGACTCACACCAAGGTAGCACGTGGCACAGCCCTGTGGGAAAGCCTCGTGGGAAACCTGGAGGGAAAGACTCGAGGGAAAGCCACAGATCCCTTGAACCACGTGACAGGAAGCGTGACACTACTGCTGCAGCTCGGGAGGAAAGCGCACGTGCATGCCCCCACTCGAGACGAGGTCTGACTCCCTGGGGAGACCCAGAAGCACCCCAAGATCCATGGCAACACTGGCGAGGGATCCTCAGGTTCCGGCCCCGACTCCACCCAAGGTCTTAGGACCCGGCATGGACGGGAGAGGAATCCCGTGAGAGCCCCTAGCAACTCGCATGGGGACTGGCCTTTCCTGAGGCCACCAGAGCGGGTCCCTGAGGTCCCCGTCGTAACTCGAGAAGACCTGCCGCAACTCGAGAAATTCCAGGAGGTTCCCCCTAAAGGCGAGATGAGGCCCATTTCCGCTGAGGCGTCTCGAGGCTGATCACACCTCACCGCTGGAGCTTCGAAGGGGTCCTTCACACCCTTGGTGCGAGTCAAGTAGTTCCCAGACATACCCGGCTCCACTCGAGAGGAAACACGAGGGTCCCGCACACATGCAGAGGAGACCCGTTTCCGCCTCGTAGCTCGAGATGAGGGATCCTTTCCCTGCTTCATCGGTAAAGAGATCCCGGTGTTCCCGTCGCATCTCAAGAGGAGGCCCTATCAACAGGAACGGCGAGAGGAACTCCAGGGTCGTGCCACCATTCCAAGAGTCCCCCAGATGTCTCAATCCATGCCAGAGGAACCTCTTTTCCCTTCACCGGCTCGTCTTTCATTCCGAGGATCGACTCACACCAAGGTGGCACGTGGCACGGCCCTGTGGGAAAGCCTCGTGGGAAAGCCTCGAGGGAAAGCCTCGAGGGAAAGCCACAGATCCCTTGATCCACGTGACAGGAAGCGTGACACTACTGCTGCAGCTCGGGAGGAAAGCGTACGTGCATGTCCCCACTAGAGACGAGGCCTGACTCCCCTGTTGAGACTCAGAAGCACCCCAAGATCCATGGCAACACTGGAGAGGAATCCTCAGGTTCCGGCCCCGACTCCACACAAGGTCTTAGGCCCCAGCATGGACGGTAGAGGAATCCCGAGAGGGCCCCTAGCAACTCGCATGGGAACTGGCCTCTCCTGAGGCCACCAGAGCGGGTCCCTGAGGTCCCCGTCGTAACTCGAGAAGACCTGCCGCAACTCGAGAAATCCAGGAGGTTCTCCACTCCAGGCGAGATGAGGCCCATTTCCGCTGAGGCGTCTCGAGGCTGATCACACCACACCTCTGGAACTTCGAAAGGGTCCTTCACACCCTTCGTGCAAATCAAGAAGTTCCCCGACATACCCGTCTCCACTCGAGAGGAAACACGAGGGTCCCGCCCACATCCAGAGGAGCCCCGTTTCCGCCTCGTAGCTCGAGATGAGGGATCCGTTCCCTGCTTCGTTGGGAAAGAGTTCCCGGCGTACCCGTCACTTCTCAAGAGGTGGTCGTCTCAACAGGAACGGCGAGAGGAACTCCAGGGTCGTGCCACCATTCCAAGAGTCCCCCAGATGTCTCAGTCCATTCCAGAGGAACCTCTTTTCCCTTCACCGGCTCGTCGTTCATGCCGAGGATCAACTCACACCAAGGTAGCACGTGGCTCGGCCCTGTGGGAGAGCCTCGAGGGAAAGCCAGAGATTCCTTGATCCACGTGACAGGAAGCGTGACACTACTCCTGCAGCTCGGGAGGAAAGCGCACGTGCATGTCCCCACTCGAGACGAGGCCTGACTCCCCTGGGGAGACTCAGATGCACCCCAAGATCCATGGCAACAATGGAGAGGAATCCTCAGGTTCCGGCCCCGACTCCACACAAGGTCTTAGGCCCAGGCATGGACAGAAGAGGAATCCGGAGAGGGCCCCTAGCAACTAGCATGGGAACTGGCCTTTCCTGAGGCCACCAGAGCGGGTCCCTGAGGTCCCAGTCGTAACTCAAGAAGACCTGCCGCAACTCGAGAAAATCCAGGAGGTTCTCCCCTCCAGGCGAGATGAGGCCCATTTCCGCTGAGGCGTCTCGAGGATGATCACACCTCACCTCTGGAACTTCGAAAGGGTCCTTCACACCCTTGGTGCAAATTAAGAAGTTCCCCGACATACCCGTCTCCACTCGAGAGGAAACACGAGGGTCCCGCCCACATCCAGAGGAGCCCCGTTTCCGCCTCTTAGCTCGAGATGTGGGATCCTATCCCTGCCTCGTCGGGAAAGAGTTCCCGGCGTTCCCGTCACTTCTCAGGAGGTGGTCCTATCAACAGGAACGGCGAGAGGAACTCCAGGGTCGTGCCACCATTCCAAGAGTCCCCCAGATGTCTCAGTCCATTCCAGAGGAACCTCTTTTCCCTTCACCGGCTCGCCTTTCACGCCAAGGATCGACTCACACCAAGGTAGCACGTGGCACAGCCCTGTGGGAAAGCCTCTTGGGAAAGCCTGGAGGGACAGCCTCGAGGGGAAGCCACAGATCCCTTGATCCACGTGACAGGAAGCGTGACACTACTGCTGCAGTTCGGGAGGAAAGCGCACATGCATGCCCCCACTCGAGACGAGGTCTGACTCCCCTGGGGAGACTCAGAAGCACCCCAAGATCCATGGCAACGCGGGCCAGGGATCCTCAGGTTCCGGTCCCGCCACCACACAAGGTCTTAGGCCCCGGCATGGACGGGAGAGGAATCCCAAGAGAGCCCCTAGCAACTCGCATGGGGACTGGCCTTTCCTGAGGCCACCAGAGCGGGTCCCTGAGTTCCCCGTCGTAACTCGAGAAGACCTGCCGCAACTCGAGAAAATCCAGGAGGTTCCCCCTCCAGGCGAGATGAGGCCCATTTCCGATGAGGCGTCTCGAGGCTGATCACACCTCACCTCTGGAGCTTCGATAGGGTCCTTCACACACTTGGTGCGAGTCAAGTAGTTCCCAGACATACCCGGCTCCACTCGAGAGTAAACACGACGGTCCCGCTCACATCCAGAGGAGCCCCGTTTCCGCCTCGTAGTTCGAGATGAGGAATCCTTTCACTGCTTCTTCGGGAAAGAGTTCCCGGCGTTCCCGTCGCATCTCAAGAGGAGGCGCTCTCAACAGGAACGGCGAGAGGAACTCCAGGGTCGTGCCACCATTCCAAGAGTCCCCCAGATGTCTCCGTCCATTCCAGAGGAACCTCTTTTCCTTTCACCGGCTCGTCTTTCACGCCGAGGATCAACTCACACCAAGGTGGCACGTGGCACGGCCCTATGGGAAAACCTCGTGGGAAAGCCTCGAGGGAAAGCCTCGAGGAAAACCGCAGATCCCTTGATCCACGTGACAGGAAGCGTGACACTACTGCTGCAGCTCGGGAGGAAAGCGCACGTGCATGCCCCCACTCGAGACGAGGCCTTATTCCCCTGGGGAGACTCAGAAGCACCCCAGGATCCATGGCAACACTGGAGAGGAATCCTCAGGTTCCGGCCCCGACTCCACACAAGGTCTTAGGCCCCGGCATGGACGGGAGAGGAATCCTGAGAGGGCCCCTAGCAACTCGCATGGGGACTGGCCTTTCCTGAGGCCCCCAGAGCGGGTCCCTGAAGTCCCCATCGTAACTCGAGAAGACCTGTCGCAACTCGAGAAAATCCAGGAGGTTCCCCCTCCAGGCGAGATGAGGCACATTTCCGCTGAGGCGTCTCGAGGCTGATCACAACTCACCTCTGGAACTTCGAAAGGGTCCTTCACACCCTTGGTGCAAATCAAGAAGTTCCCCGACATACCCGTCTCCACTCGAGAGGAAACACGAGGTTCACGCCCATATCCAGAGGAGCCCCGTTTCCTCCTCGTAGCTCGAGATGAGGGATCCTTTCCCTGCCCCGTCGGGAAAGAGTTCCCGGAGTACCCGTCACTTCTCAGGAGGTGGTCCTCTCAACAGGAACGGCGAGAGGAACTCCAGGGTCGTGCCACCATTCCAAGAGTCCCCCAGATGTCTCAGTCCATTCCAGAGGAAACTCTTTTCCCTTCACCGGCTCGTCTTTCACGCCGAGGATCGACTCACACCAAGGTGGCACGTGGCACAGCCCTGTGGGAAAGCCTCGTGGGAAACCTGGTGGGAAAGCCTCGAGGGAAAGCCACAGATCCCTTGATCCACGTGACAGGAAGCGTGACACTACTGCTGCAGCTCGGGAGGAAAGCGCACGTGCATGCCCCCACTCGAGACGAGGCCTGACTCCCCTGGGGAGACACAGAAGCACCCCAAGATCCATGGCAACACTGGAGAGGAATCCTCAGGTTCCGGCCCCGACTCCACACAAGGTCTTAGGCCCAGGCATGGACAGAAGAGGAATCCGGAGAGGGCCCCTAGCAACTAGCATGGGAACTGGCCTTTCCTGAGGCCACCAGAGCGGGTCCCTGAGGTCCCAGTCGTAACTGAAGAAGACCTGCCGCAACTCGAGAAAATCCAGGAGGTTCTCCCCTCCAGGCGAGATGAGGCCCATTTCCGCTGAGGCGTCTCGAGGATGATCACACCTCACCTCTGGAACTTCGAAAGGGTCCTTCACACCCTTGGTGCAAATTAAGAAGTTCCCCGACATACCCGTCTCCACTCGAGAGGAAACACGAGGGTCCCGCCCACATCCAGAGGAGCCCCGTTTCCGCCTCTTAGCTCGAGATGTGGGATCCTATCCCTGCCTCGTCGGGAAAGAGTTCCCGGCGTTCCCGTCACTTCTCAGGAGGTGGTCCTATCAACAGGAACGGCGAGAGGAACTCCAGGGTCGTGCCACCATTCCAAGAGTCCCCCAGATGTCTCAGTCCATTCCAGAGGAACCTCTTTTCCCTTCACCGGCTCGCCTTTCACGCCAAGGATCGACTCACACCAAGGTAGCACGTGGCACAGCCCTGTAGGAAAGCCTCGTGGGAAAGCCTGGAGGGACAGCCTCGAGGGAAAGCCACAGATCCCTTGATCCACGTGACAGGAAGCGTGACACTACTGCTGCAGTTCGGGAGGAAAGCGCACATGCATGCCCCCACTCGAGACGAGGTCTGACTCCCCTGGGGAGACTCAGAAGCACCCCAAGATCCATGGCAACACGGGCGAGGGATCCTCAGGTTCCGGTCCCGCCACCACACAAGGTCTTAGGCCCCGGCATGGACGGGAGAGGAATCCCAAGAGAGCCACTAGCAACTCGCATGGGGACTGGCCTTTCCTGAGGCCACCAGAGCGGGTCCCTGAGTTCCCCGTCGTAACTCGAGAAGACCTGCCGCAACTCGAGAAAATCCAGGAGGTTCCCCCTACAGGCGAGATGAGGCCCATTTCCGCTGAGGCGTCTCGAGGCTGATCACACCTCACCTCTGGAACTTCGATAGGGTCCTTCACACACTTGGTGCGAGTCAAGTAGTTCCCAGACATACCCGGCTCCACTCGAGAGTAAACACGACGGTCCCGCTCACATCCAGAGGAGCCCCGTTTCCGCCTCGTAGTTCGAGATGAGGAATCCTTTCCCTGCTTCTTCGGGAAAGAGTTCCCGGCGTTCCCGTCGCATCTCAAGAGGAGGCGCTCTCAACAGGAACGGCGAGAGGAACTCCAGGGTCGTGCCACCATTCCAAGAGTCCCCCAGATGTCTCCGTCCATTCCAGAGGAACCTCTTTTCCTTTCACCGGCTCGTCTTTCACGCCGAGGATCAACTCACACCAAGGTGGCACGTGGCACGGCCCTATGGGAAAACCTCGTGGGAAAGCCTCGAGGGAAAGCCTCGAGGAAAACCGCAGATCCCTTGATCCACGTGACAGGAAGCGTGACACTACTGCTGCAGCTCGGGAGGAAAGCGCACGTGCATGCCCCCACTCGAGACGAGGCCTTATTCCCCTGGGGAGACTCAGAAGCACCCCAGGATCCATGGCAACACTGGAGAGGAATCCTCAGGTTCCGGCCCCGACTCCACACAAGGTCTTAGGCCCCGGCATGGACGGGAGATGAATCCTGAGAGGGCCCCTAGCAACTCGCATGGGGACTGGCCTTTCCTGAGGCCCCCAGAGCGGGTCCCTGAAGTCCCCATCGTAACTCGAGAAGACCTGTCGCAACTCGAGAAAATCCAGGAGGTTCCCCCTCCAGGCGAGATGAGGCACATTTCCGCTGAGGCGTCTCGAGGCTGATCACAACTCACCTCTGGAACTTCGAAAGGGTCCTTCACACCCTTGGTGCAAATCAAGAAGTTCCCCGACATACCCGTCTCCACTCGAGAGGAAACACGAGGTTCACGCCCATATCCAAGGAGCCCCGTTTCCGCCTCGTAGCTCGAGATGAGGGATCCTTTCCCTGCCCCGTCGGGAAAGAGTTCCCGGAGTACCCGTCACTTCTCAGGAGGTGGTCCTCTCAACAGGAACGGCGAGAGGAACTCCAGGGTCGTGCCACCATTCCAAGAGTCCCCCAGATGTCTCAGTCCATTCCAGAGGAAACTCTTTTCCCTTCACCGGCTCGTCTTTCACGCCGAGGATCGACTCACACCAACGTGGCACGTGGCACAGCCCTGTGGGAAAGCCTCGTGGGAAAGCCTCGAGGGACAGCCTCGAGGGAAAGCCACAGATCCCTTGATCCACGTGACAGGAAGCGTGACACTACTGCTGCAGCTCGGGAGGAAAGCGCACGTGCATGCTCCCACTCGAGACGAGGTCTGACTCCCCTGGGGAGACTCAGAAGCACCCCAAGATCCATGGCAACACTGGCGAGGGATCCTCAGGTTCCGGTCCCGACTCCACACAAGGTCTTAGGACCCGGCATGGACGGGAGAGGAATCCTGAGAGGGCCCCTAGCAACTCGCATGGGGACTGGCCTTTCCTGAGGCCACCAGAGCGGGTCCCTGAGGTCCCCGTCCTAACTCGAGGAGACTTGCCGCAACTCGAGAATATCCAGGAGGTTCCCCCTCCAGGCGAGATGAGGCCCATTTCCGCTGAGGCGTCTCGAGGCTGATCACACCTCACCTCTGGAGCTTCGAAAGGGAACTTCACACCCTTGGTGCGAGTCAAGTAGTTCCCTGACATACCCGGCTCCACTCGAGAGGAAACAGGAGGGTCCTGCCCATATCCAGAGGAGCCCCGTTTCCGCCTCGTAGCTCGAGATGAGGGATCCTTTCCCTGCTTCTTCGGGAAAGAGTTCCCGGCGTTCCCGTCGCATCTCAAGAGGAGGCCCTCTCAACAGGAACGGCGAGAGGAACTCCAGGGTCGTGCCACCATTCGAAGAGTCCCCCAGATGTCTCAGTCCATTCCAGAGGAACCTCTTTTCCCTTCACCGGCTCGTCGTTCATGCCGAGTATCAACTCACACCAAGGTAGCACGTGGCTCGGCCCTGTCGGAGAGCCTCGAGGGAAAGCCAGAGATCCCTTGATCCACGTGACAGGAAGCGTGACACTACTCCTGCAGCTCGGGAGGAAAGCGCACGTGCATGTTCCCACTCGAGACGAGGCCTGACTCACCTGGGGAGACTCAGATGCACCCCAAGATCCATGGCAACAATGGAGAGGAATCCTCAGGTTCCGGCCCCGACTCCACACAAGGTCTTAGGCCCCGGCATGGAAGGGAGAGGAATCCCGAGAGGGCACCTAGCAACTCGCATGGGGACTGGCCTTTCCTGAGGCCACCAGAGCGGGTCCCTGAGGTCCCCGTCGTAACTCGAGAAGACCTGCCGCAACTCGAGAAAATCCAGGAGGTTCTCCACTCCAGGCGAGATGAGGCCCATTTCCGCTGAGGCGTCTCGAGGCTGATCACACCTCACCTCTGGAACTTCGAAAGGGTCCTTCACACCCTTGGTGCAAATCAAGAAGTTCCCCGACATACCCGTCTCCACTCGAGAGGAAACACGAGGGTCCCGCCCACATGCAGAGGAGCCCCGTTTCCGCCTCGTAGCTCGAGATGAGGGATCCGTTCCCTGCGTCGTCGGTAAAGATTTCCCGGCGTTCCCGTCACTTCTCAAGAGGTGGTCCTCTCAACAGGAACGGCAAGAGGAACTCCAGGTTCGTGCCACCATTCCAAGAGTCCCCCAGAAGTCTCAGTCCATTCCAGAGGAACCTCTTTTCCCTTCACCGGCTCGTCCTTCACGCCGAGGATCGACTCACACCAAGGTGGCACGTGGCACAGCCCTGTGGGAAAGCCTCGTGGGAAAGGCTCGAGGGAAAGCCACAGATCCCTTGATCCACGTGACAGGAAGCGTGACACTACTGCTGCAGCTCGGGAGGAAAGCGCACGTGCATGCCCCCACTGGAGACGAGGCCTGACTTCCCTGGGGAGACTCAGAAGCACCCCAAGATCCATGGCAACACTGGAGAGGAATCCTCAGGTACCGGCCCCGACTCCACACAAGGTCTTAGGCCCCGGCATGGACGGGAGAGGAATCCTGAGAGGGCCCCTAGCAACTCGCATGGGGACTGACCTTTCCTGAGGCCCCCAGAGCGGGTCCCTGAAGTCCCCATCGTAACTCGAGAAGACCTGTCGCAACTCGAGAAAATCCAGGAGGTTCCCCCTCCAGGCGAGATGAGGCCCATTTCCGCTGAGGCGTCTCGAGGCTGATCACAACTCACCTCTGGAACTTCGAAAGGGTCCTTCACACCCTTGGTGCAAATCAAGAAGTTCCCCGACATACCCGTCTCCACTCGAGAGGAAACACGAGGGTCCCGCCCACATCCAGAGGAGCCCCGTTTCCGCCTCCTAGCTCGAGATGAGGGATCCTTTCCCTGCCTCGTCGGGAAAGAGTTCCCGGAGTTCCCGTCACTTCTCAAGAGGTGGTCCTCTCAACAGGAACGGCGAGAGGAACTCCAGGGTCGTGCCACCATTCCAAGAGTCCCCCAGATGTCTCAGTCCATTCCAGAGGAACCTCTTTTCCCTTCACCGGCTCGTCTTTCACGCCGAGGATCGACTCACACCAAGGTAGCACGTGGCACAGCCCTGTGGGAAAGCCTCGTGGGAAACCTGGAGGGAAAGACTCGAGGGAAAGCCACAGATCCCTTGAACCACGTGACAGGAAGCGTGACACTACTGCTGCAGCTCGGGAGGAAAGCGCACGTGCATGCCCCCACTCGAGACGAGGTCTGACTCCCTGGGGAGACGCAGAAGCACCCCAAGATCCATGGCAACACTGGCGAGGGATCCTCAGGTTCCGGCCCCGACTCCACCCAAGGTCTTAGGACCCGGCATGGACGGGAGAGGAATCCCGTGAGAGCCCCTAGCAACTCGCATGGGGACTGGCCTTTCCTGAGGCCACCAGAGCGGGTCCCTGAGGTCCCCGTCGTAACTCGAGAAGACCTGCCGCAACTCGAGAAAATCCAGGAGGTTCTCCACTCCAGGCGAGATGAGGCCCATTTCCGCTGAGGCGTCTCGAGGCTGATCACACCTCACCTCTGGAACTTCGAAAGGGTCCTTCACACCCTTGGTGCAAATCAAGAAGTTCCCCGACATACCCGTCTCCACTCGAGAGGAAACACGAGGGTCCCGCCCACATGCAGAGGAGCCCCGTTTCCGCCTCGTAGCTCGAGATGAGGGATCCGTTCCCTGCGTCGTCGGTAAAGATTTCCCGGCGTTCCCGTCACTTCTCAAGAGGTGGTCCTCTCAACAGGAACGGCGAGAGGAACTCCAGGGTCGTGCCACCATTCCAAGAGTCCCCCAGATGTCTCAGTCCATTCCAGAGGAACCTCTTTTCCCTTCACCGGCTCGCCTTTCACGCCAAGGATCGACTCACACCAAGGTAGCACGTGGCACAGCCCTGTAGGAAAGCCTCGTGGGAAAGCCTCGAGGGACAGCCTCGAGGGAAAGCCACAGATCCCTTGATCCACGTGACAGGAAGCGTGACACTACTGCTGCAGTTCGGGAGGAAAGCGCACATGCATGCCCCACTCGAGACGAGGTCTGACTCCCTGGGGAGACTCAGAAGCACCCCAAGATCCATGGCAACACGGGCGAGGGATCCTCAGGTTCCGGTCCCGCCACCACACAAGGTCTTAGGCCCCGGCATGGACGGGAGAAGAATCCCAAGAGAGCCACTAGCAACTCGCATGGGGACTGGCCTTTCCTGAGGCCACCAGAGCGGGTCCCTGAGTTCCCCGTCGTAACTCGAGAAGACCTGCCGCAACTCGAGAAAATCCAGGAGGTTCCCCCTACAGGCGAGATGAGGCCCATTTCCGCTGAGGCGTCTCGAGGCTGATCACACCTCACCTCTGGAACTTCGATAGGGTCCTTCACACACTTGGTGCGAGTCAAGTAGTTCCCAGACATACCCGCTCCACTCGAGAGTAAACACGACGGTCCCGCTCACATCCAGAGGAGCCCCGTTTCCGCCTCGTAGTTCGAGATGAGGAATCCTTTCCCTGCTTCTTCGGAAAGAGTTCCCGGCGTTCCCGTCGCATCTCAAGAGGAGGCGCTCTCAACAGGAACGGCGAGAGGAACTCCAGGGTCGTGCCACCATTCCAAGAGTCCCCCAGATGTCTCCGTCCATTCCAGAGGAACCTCTTTTCCTTTCACCGGCTCGTCTTTCACGCCGAGGATCAACTCACACCAAGGTGGCACGTGGCACGGCCCTATGGGAAAACCTCGTGGGAAAGCCTCGAGGGAAAGCCTCGAGGAAAACCGCAGATCCCTTGATCCACGTGACAGGAAGCGTGACACTACTGCTGCAGCTCGGGAGGAAAGCGCACGTGCATGCCCCCACTCGAGACGAGGCCTTATTCCCCTGGGGAGACTCAGAAGCACCCCAGGATCCATGGCAACACTGGAGAGGAATCCTCAGGTTCCGGCCCCGACTCCACACAAGGTCTTAGGCCCCAGCATGGACGGTAGAGGAATCCTGAGAGGGCCCCTAGCAACTCGCATGGGGACTGGCCTTTCCTGAGGCCCCCAGAGCGGGTCCCTGAAGAGGTCCCTGTCGTAACTCGAGAAGACCTCCCGCAACTCGAGAAAATCCAGGAGGTTCTCCCCTCCAGGCGAGATGAGGCCCATTTCCGCTGAGGCGTCTCGAGGCTGATCACACCTCACCTCTGGAACTTCGAAAGGGTCCTTCACACCCTTGGTGCAAATCAAGAAGTTCCCCGACATACCCGTCTCCACTCGAGAGGAAACACGAGGTTCACGCCCATATCCAGAGGAGCCCCGTTTCCGCCTCGTAGCTCGAGATGAGGGATCCTTTCCCTGCCCCGTCGGGAAAGAGTTCCCGGAGTACCCGTCACTTCTCAGGAGGTGGTCCTCTCAACAGGAACGGCGAGAGGAACTCCAGGGTCGTGCCACCATTCCAAGAGTCCCCCAGATGTCTCAGTCCATTCCAGAGGAAACTCTTTTCCCTTCACCGGCTCGTCTTTCACGCCGAGGATCGACTCACACCAAGGTGGCACGTGGCACAGCCCTGTGGGAAAGCCTCGTGGGAAACCTGGTGGGAAAGCCTCGAGGGAAAGCCACAGATCCCTTGATCCACGTGACAGGAAGCGTGACACTACTGCTGCAGCTCGGGAGGAAAGCGCACGTGCATGCCCCCACTCGAGACGAGGCCTGACTCCCCTGGGGAGACTCAGAAGCACCCCAAGATCCATGGCAACACTGGAGAGGAATCCTCAGGTTCCGGCCCCGACTCCACACAAGGTCTTAGGCCCAGGCATGGACAGAAGAGGAATCCGGAGAGGGCCCCTAGCAACTAGCATGGGAACTGGCCTTTCCTGAGGCCACCAGAGCGGGTCCCTGAGGTCCCAGTCGAAACTCAAGAAGACCTGCCGCAACTCGAGAAAATCCAGGAGGTTCTCCCCTCCAGGCGAGATGAGGCCCATTTCCGCTGAGGCGTCTCGAGGATGATCACACCTCACCTCTGGAACTTCGAAAGGGTCCTTCACACCCTTGGTGCAAATTAAGAAGTTCCCCGACATACCCGTCTCCACTCGAGAGGAAACACGAGGGTCCCGCCCACATCCAGAGGAGCCCCGTTTCCGCCTCTTAGCTCGAGATGTGGGATCCTATCCCTGCCTCGTCGGGAAAGAGTTCCCGGCGTTCCCGTCACTTCTCAGGAGGTGGTCCTTTCAACAGGAACGGCGAGAGGAACTCCAGGGTCGTGCCACCATTCCAAGAGTCCCCCAGATGTCTCAGTCCATTCCAGAGGAACCTCTTTTCCCTTCACCGGCTCGTCTTTCACGCCGAGGATCGACTCACACCAAGGTAGCACGTGGCACAGCCCTGTGGGAAAGCCTCGTGGGAAACCTGGAGGGAAAGACTCGAGGGAAAGCCACAGATCCCTTGAACCACGTGACAGGAAGCGTGACACTACTGCTGCAGCTCGGGAGGAAAGCGCACGTGCATGCCCCCACTCGAGACGAGGTCTGACTCCCTGGGGAGACCCAGAAGCACCCCAAGATCCATGGCAACACTTGCGAGGGATCCTCAGGTTCCGGCCCCGACTCCACCCAAGGTCTTAGGACCCGGCATGGACGGGAGAGGAATACCGTGAGAGCCCCTAGCAACTCGCATGGGGACTGGCCTTTCCTGAGGCCACCAGAGCGGGTCCCTGAGGTCCCCGTCGTAACTCGAGAAGACCTGCCGCAACTCGAGAAATTCCAGGAGGTTCCCCCTAAAGGCGAGATGAGGCCCATTTCCGCTGAGGCGTCTCGAGGCTGATCACACCTCACCGCTGGAGCTTCGAAGGGGTCCTTCACACCCTTGGTGCGAGTCAAGTAGTTCCCAGACATACCCGGCTCCACTCGAGAGGAAACACGAGGGTCCCGCACACATGCAGAGGAGACCCGTTTCCGCCTCGTAGCTCGAGATGAGGGATCCTTTCCCTGCTTCATCGGTAAAGAGATCCCGGTGTTCCCGTCGCATCTCAAGAGGAGGCCCTATCAACAGGAACGGCGAGAGGAACTCCAGGGTCGTGCCACCATTCCAAGAGTCCCCCAGATGTCTCAATCCATGCCAGAGGAACCTCTTTTCCCTTCACCGGCTCGTCTTTCATTCCGAGGATCGACTCACACCAAGGTGGCACGTGGCACGGCCCTGTGGGAAAGCCTCGTGGGAAAGCCTCGAGGGAAAGCCTCGAGGGAAAGCCACAGATCCCTTGATCCACGTGACAGGAAGCGTGACACTACTGCTGCAGCTCGGGAGGAAAGCGTACGTGCATGTCCCCACTCGAGACGAGGCCTGACTCCCCTGTTGAGACTCAGAAGCACCCCAAGATCCATGGCAACAATGGAGAGGAATCCTCAGGTTCCGGCCCCGACTCCACACAAGGACTTAGGCCCCAGCATGGACGGTAGAGGAATCCCGAGAGGGCCCCTAGCAACTCGCATGGGAACTGGCCTCTCCTGAGGCCACCAGAGCGGGTCCCTGAGGTCCCCGTCGTAACTCGAGAAGACCTGCCGCAACTCGAGAAATCCAGGAGGTTCTCCACTCCAGGCGAGATGAGGCCCATTTCCGCTGAGGCGTCTCGAGGCTGATCACACCTCACCTCTGGAACTTCGAAAGGGTCCTTCACACCCTTCGTGCAAATCAAGAAGTTCCCCGACATACCCGTCTCCACTCGAGAGGAAACACGAGGGTCCCGCCCACATCCAGAGGAGCCCCGTTTCCGCCTCGTAGCTCGAGATGAGGGATCCGTTCCCTGCTTCGTTGGGAAAGAGTTCCCGGCGTACCCGTCACTTCTCAAGAGGTGGTCGTCTCAACAGGAACGGCGAGAGGAACTCCAGGGTCGTGCCACCATTCCAAGAGTCCCCCAGATGTCTCAGTCCATTCCAGAGGAACCTCTTTTCCCTTCACCGGCTCGTCTTTCATGCCAAGGATCGACTCACACCAAGGTAGCACTTCGCACAGCCCTGTGGGAAAGCCTCGTGGGAAAGCCTGGAGGGAAAGACTCGAGGGAAAGCCACAGACCCCTTGAACCACGTGACAGGAAGCGTGACACTACTGCTGCAGCTCGGGAGGAAAGCGCACGTGCATGCCCCCACTCGAGACGAGGTCTGACTCCCTGGGGAGACCCAGAAGCACCCCAAGATCCATGGCAACACTGGCGAGGGATCCTCAGGTTCCGGCCCCGACTCCACACAAGGTCTTAGGACGCGGCATGGACGGGAGAGGAATCCCGAGAGCGCCCCTAGCAACTCGCATGGGGACTGTCCTTTCCAGAGGCCACCAAAGCGGGTCCCTGAGGTCCCTGTCGTAACTCGAGAAGACCTCCCGCAACTCGAGAAAATCCAGGAGGTTCTCCCCTCCAGGCGAGATGAGGCCCATTTCCGCTGAGGCGTCTCGAGGCTGATCACACCTCACCTCTGGAACTTCGAAAGGGTCCTTCACACCCTTGGTGCAAATCAAGAAGTTCCCCGACATACCCGTCTCCACTCGAGAGGAAACACGAGGTTCACGCCCATATCCAGAGGAGCCCCGTTTCCGCCTCGTAGCTCGAGATGAGGGATCCTTTCCCTGCCCCGTCGGGAAAGAGTTCCCGGAGTACCCGTCACTTCTCAGGAGGTGGTCCTCTCAACAGGAACGGCGAGAGGAACTCCAGGGTCGTGCCACCATTCCAAGAGTCCCCCAGATGTCTCAGTCCATTCCAGAGGAAACTCTTTTCCCTTCACCGGCTCGTCTTTCACGCCGAGGATCGACTCACACCAAGGTGGCACGTGGCACAGCCCTGTGGGAAAGCCTCGTGGGAAACCTGGTGGGAAAGCCTCGAGGGAAAGCCACAGATCCCTTGATCCACGTGACAGGAAGCGTGACACTACTGCTGCAGCTCGGGAGGAAAGCGCACGTGCATGCCCCCACTCGAGACGAGGCCTGACTCCCCTGGGGAGACTCAGAAGCACCCCAAGATCCATGGCAACACTGGAGAGGAATCCTCAGGTTCCGGCCCCGACTCCACACAAGGTCTTAGGCCCAGGCATGGACAGAAGAGGAATCCGGAGAGGGCCCCTAGCAACTAGCATGGGAACTGGCCTTTCCTGAGGCCACCAGAGCGGGTCCCTGAGGTCCCAGTCGAAACTCAAGAAGACCTGCCGCAACTCGAGAAAATCCAGGAGGTTCTCCCCTCCAGGCGAGATGAGGCCCATTTCCGCTGAGGCGTCTCGAGGATGATCACACCTCACCTCTGGAACTTCGAAAGGGTCCTTCACACCCTTGGTGCAAATTAAGAAGTTCCCCGACATACCCGTCTCCACTCGAGAGGAAACACGAGGGTCCCGCCCACATCCAGAGGAGCCCCGTTTCCGCCTCTTAGCTCGAGATGTGGGATCCTATCCCTGCCTCGTCGGGAAAGAGTTCCCGGCGTTCCCGTCACTTCTCAGGAGGTGGTCCTTTCAACAGGAACGGCGAGAGGAACACCAGGGTCGTGCCACCATTCCAAGAGTCCCCCAGATGTCTCAGTCCATTCCAGAGGAACCTCTTTTCCCTTCACCGGCTCGCCTTTCACGCCAAGGATCGACTCACACCAAGGTAGCACGTGGCACAGCCCTGTGGGAAAGCCTCGTGGGAAAGCCTCGAGGGACAGCCTCGAGGGAAAGCCACAGATCCCTTGATCCACGTGACAGGAAGCGTGACACTACTGCTGCAGTTCGGGAGGAAAGCGCACATGCATGCCCCCACTCGAGACGAGGTCTGACTCCCCTGGGGAGACTCAGAAGCACCCCAAGATCCATGGCAACACGGGCGAGGGATCCTCAGGTTCCGGTCCCGCCACCACACAAGGTCTTAGGCCCCGGCATGGACGGGAGAGGAATCCCAAGAGAGCCCCTAGCAACTCGCATGGGGACTGGCCTTTCCTGAGGCCACCAGAGCGGGTCCCTGAGGTCCCCGTCGTAACACGAGAAGACCTGCCGCAACTCGAGAAAATCCAGGAGGTTCCCCCTCCAGGCGAGATGAGGCCCATTTCCGCTGAGGCGTCTCGAGGCTGATCACACCTCACCTCTGGAGCTTCGATAGGGTCCTTCACACACTTGGTGCGAGTCAAGTAGTTCCCAGACATACCCGGCTCCACTCGAGAGTAAACACGACGGTCCCGCTCACATCCAGAGGAGCCCCGTTTCCGCCTCGTAGTTCGAGATGAGGAATCCTTTCCCTGCTTCTTCGGGAAAGAGTTCCCGGCGTTCCCGTCGCATCTCAAGAGGAGGCGCTCTCAACAGGAACGGCTAGAGGAACTCCAGGGTCGTGCCACCATTCCAAGAGTCCCCCAGATGTCTCCGTCCATTCCAGAGGAACCTCTTTTCCTTTCACCGGCTCGTCTTTCACGCCGAGGATCGACTCACACCAAGGTGGCACGTGGCACGGCCCTATGGGAAAACCTCGTGGGAAAGCCTCGAGGGAAAGCCTCGAGGAAAACCGCAGATCCCTTGATCCACGTGACAGGAAGCGTGACACTACTGCTGCAGCTTGGGAGGAAAGCGCACGTGCATGCCCCCACTCGAGACGAGGCCTTATTCCCTTGGGGAGACTCAGAAGCACCCCAGGATCCATGGCAACACTGGAGAGGAATCCTCAGGTTCCGGCCCCGACTCCACACAAGGTCTTAGGCCCCGGCATGGACGGGAGAGGAATCCTGAGAGGGCCCCTAGCAACTCGCATGGGGACTGGCCTTTCCTGAGGCCCCCAGAGCGGGTCCCTGAAGTCCCCATCGTAACTCGAGAAGACCTGTCGCAACTCGAGAAAATCCAGGAGGTTCCCCCTCCAGGCAAGATGAGGCACATTTCCGCTGAGGCGTCTCTAGGCTGATCACAACTCACCTCTGGAACTTCGAAAGGGTCCTTCACACCCTTGGTGCAAATCAAGAAGTTCCCTGACATACCCGTCTCCACTCGAGAGGAAACACGAGGGTCCCGCCCACATGCAGAGGAGCCCCGTTTCCGCCTCTTAGCTCGAGATGAGGGATCCTTTCCCTGCTTCTTCGGGAAAGAGTTCCCGGCGTTCCCGTCGCATCTCAAGAGGAGGCCCTCTCAACAGGAACGGCGAGAGGAACTCCAGGGTCGTGCCACCATTCGAAGAGTCCCCCAGATGTCTCAGTCCATTCCAGAGGAAACTCTTTTCCCTTCACCGGCTGGTCGTTCATGCCGAGGATCAACTCACACCAAGGTAGCACGTGGCTCGGCCCTGTGGGAAAGCCTCGAGGGAAAGCCAGAGATCCCTTGATCCACGTGACAGGAAGCGTGACACTACTCCTGCAGCTCGGGAGGAAAGCGCACGTGCATGTCCCCCACTCGAGACGAGGCCTGACTCCCCTGGGGAGACTCAGATGCACCCCAAGATCCATGGCAACAATGGAGAGGAATCCTCAGGTTCCGGCCCCGACTCCACACAAGGTCTTAGGCCCCGGCATGGACGGGAGAGGAATCCCGAGAGGGCACCTAGCAACTCGCATGGGGACTCGCCTTTCCTGAGGCCACCAGAGCGGGTCCCTGAGGTCCCCGTCGTAACTCGAGAAGACCTGCCGCAACTCGAGAAAATCCAGGAGGTTCTCCCCTCCAGGCGAGATGAGGCCCATTTCCGCTGAGGCGTCTCAAGGCTGATCACACCTCACCTCTGGAACTTCGAAAGGGTCCTTCACACCCTTGGTGCAAATCAAGAAGTTCCCCGACATACCCGTCTCCACTCGAGAGGAAACACGAGGGTCCCGCACACATGCAGAGGAGCCCCGTTTCCGCCTCGTAGCTCGAGATGAGGGATCCGTTCCCTGCTTCGTCGGTAAAGATTTCCCGGCGTTCCCGTCACTTCTCAAGAGGTGGTCCTCTCAACAGAAACGGCGAGAGGAACTCCAGGGTCGTGGCACCATTCCAAGAGTCCCCCAGAAGTCTCAGTCCATTCCAGAGGAACCTCTTTACCCTTCACCGGCTCGTCTTTCACGCCGAGGATCGACTCACACCAAGGTGGCACGTGGCACAGCCCTGTGGGAAAGCCTCGTGGGAAAGCCTCGAGGGACAGCCTCGAGGGAAAGCCACAGATCCCTTGATCCACGTGACAGGAAGCGTGACACTACTGCTGCAGCTCGGGAGGAAATCACACGTGCATGCCCCCACTCGAGACGAGGCCTGACTCCCCTGGGGAGACTCAGAAGCACCCCAAGATCCATGGCAACACTGGAGAGGAATCCTCAGGTTCCGGCCCCGACTCCACACAAGGACTGAGGCCCCGGCATGGACGGGAGAGGAATCCCGAGAGGTCCCCTAGCAACTCGCATGGGGACTGGCCTTTCCTGAGGCCACCAGAGCGGGTCACTGAGGTCCCCGTTGTAACTCGAGAAGACCTGCCGCAACTGGAGTAAATCCAGGAGGTTCTCCCCTCCAGGCGAGATGAGGCCCATTTCCGCTGAGGCGTCTCGAGGCTGATCACACCTCACCTCTGGAACTTCGAAAGGGTCCTTCACACCGTTGGTGCAAATCAAGAAGTTCCCCGACATACCCGTCTCCACTCGAGAGGAATCACGAGGGTCCCGCCCACATCCAGAGGAGCCCCGTTTCTGCCTCGTAGCTCGAGATGAGGGATCCTTTCCCTGCTTCGTCGGGAAAGAGTTCCCGGCCTTCCCGTCGCATCTCAAGAGGAGGAACTCTACAGGAACGGCGAGAGGAACTCCAGGGTCGTGCCACCATTCCAAGAGTCCCCCAGATGTCTCAGTCCATTCCAGAGGAACCTCTTTTCCCTTCACCGGCTCATCTTTCACGCCGAGGATCGACTCACATCAAGGTGGCACGTGGCACAGCCCTGTGGGAAAGCCTCGTGGGAAAGCCTCAAGGGACAGCCTCGAGGGAAAGCCACAGATCCCTTGATCCACGTGACAGGAAGCGTGACACTACTGCTGCAGCTCGGGAGGAAAGCGCACGTGCATGCCCCCACTCGAGACGAGGCCTGACTCCCCTGGGGAGACTCAGAAGCACCCCAAGATCCATGGCAACACTGGAGAGGAATCCTCAGGTTCCGGCCCCGACTCCACACAAGGACTGAGGCCCCGGCATGGACGGGAGAGGAATCCCGAGAGGTCCTCTAGCAACTCGCATGGGGACTGGCCTTTCCTGAGGCCACCAGAGCGGGTCCCTGAGGTCCCCGTCGTAACTCGAGAAGACCTGCCGCAACTCGAGAAAATCCAGGAGGTTCTCCCCTCCAGGCGAGATGAGGCCCATTTCCGCTGAGGCGTCTCGAGGCTGATCACACCTCACCTCTGGAACTTCGAAAGGGTCCTTCACACCCTTGGTGCAAATCAAGAAGTTCCCCGACCTAGCCGTCTCCACTCGGGAGGAATCACGAGGGTCCCGCCCACATCCAGAGGAGCCCCGTTTCCGCCTCGTAGCTCGAGATGAGGGATCCTTTCCCTGCTTCGTCGGGAAAGAATTCCCGGCGTTCCCGTCGCATCTCAAGAGGAGGCCCTCTCAACAGGAACGGCGAGAGGAACTCCAGGGTCGTGCCACCTTCCAAGAGTCCCCCAGATGTCTCAGTCCATTCCAGAGGAACCTCTTTTCCCTTCACCGGCTCGTCTTTCACGCCGAGGATCGACTCACACCAAGGTGGGACGTGGCACAGCCCTGTGGGAAAGCCTCGTGGGAAAGCCTCGAGGGACAGCCTCGAGGGAAAGCCACAGATCCCTTGATCCACGTGACAGGAAGCGTGACACTACTGCTGCAGCTCGGGAGGAAAGCGCACGTGCATGCCCCCACTCGAGACGAGGCCTGACTCCCCTGGGGAGACTCAGAAGCACCCCAAGATCCATGGCAACACTGGAGAGGAATCCTCAGGTTCCGGCCCCGACTCCACACAAGGACTGAGGCCCCGGCATGGACGGGAGAGGAATCCCGAGAGGTCCCCTAGCAACTCGCATGGGGACTGGCCTTTCCTGAGGCCACCAGAGCGTGTCCCTGAGGTCCCCGTAGTAACTCGAGAAGACCTGCTGCAACTCGAGAAAATCCAGGAGGTTCTCCCGTCCAGGCGAGATGAGGCCCATTTCCGCTGAGGCGTCTCGAGGCTGATCACACCTCACCTCTGGAACTTCGAAAGGGTCCTTCACAACCTTGGTGCAAATCAAGAAGTTCCCCAACCTAGCCGTCTCCACTCGAGAGGTATCACGTGGGTCCCGCCCACATCCAGAGGAGCCCCGTTTCCGCCTCTTAGCTCGAGATGAGGGATCCTTTCACTGCTTTGTCGGGAAAGAGTTCCCGGCATTCCCGTCGCATCTCAAGAGGAGGCCCTCTCAACAGGAACGGCGAGAGGAACTCCAGGGTCGTGCCACCATTCCAAGAGTCCCCCAGATGTCTCAGCCCATTCCAGAGGAACCTCTTTTCCCTTCACCGGCTCGTCTTTCACGCCGAGGATCGACTCACACCAAGGTGGCACGTGGCACAGCCCTGTGGGAAAGCCTCGTGGGAAAGCCTCGAGGGACAGCCTCGAGGGAAAGCCACAGATCCCTTGATCCACGTGACAGGAAGCGTGACACTACTGCTGCAGCTCGGGAGGAAAGCACACGTGCATGCCCCCACTCGAGACGAGGCCTGACTCCCCTGGGGAGACTCAGAAGCACCCCAAGATCCATGGCAACACTGGAGAGGAATCCTCAGGTTCCGGCCCCGACTCCACACAAGGACTGAGGCCCCGGCATGGACGGGAGAGGAATCCCGAGAGGACCCTAGCAACTCGCATGGGGACTGGCCTTTCCTGAGGCCACCAGAGCGGGTCCCTGAGGTCCCCGTCGTAACTGGAGAAGACCTGCCGCAACTCGAGAAAATCCAGGAGGTTCTCCCCTCCAGGCGAGATGAGGCCCATTTCTGCTGAGGCGTCTCGAGGCTGATCACACCTCACCTCTGGAACTTCGAAAGGCTCCTTCACACCCTTGGTGCAAAGCAAGAAGTTCCCCGACATACCCGTCTCCACTCGGGAGGAATCACGAGGGTCCCGCCCACATCCAGAGGAGCCCCGTTTCCGCCTCGTAGCTCGAGATGAGGGATTCTTTCCCTGCTTCGTCGGGAAAGAGTTCCCGGCCTTCCCGTCGCATCTCAAGAGGAGGCCCTCTCAACAGGAACGGCGAGAGGAACTCCAGGGTCGTGCCACCTTCCAAGAGTCCCCCAGATGTCTCAGTCCATTCCAGAGGAACCTCTTTTCCCTTCACCGGCTCGTCTTTCACGCCGAGGATCGACTCACACCAAGGTGGCACGTGGCACAGCCCTGTGGGAAAGCCTCGTGGGAAAGCCTCGAGGGACAGCCTCGAGGGAAAGCCACAGATCCCTTGATCCACGTGACAGGAAGCGTGACACTACTGCTGCAGCTCGGGAGGAAAGCGCACGTGCATGCCCCCACTCGAGACGACGCCTGACTCCCCTGGGGAGACTCAGAAGCACCCCAAGATCCATGGCAACACTGGAGAGGAATCCTCAGGTTCCGGCCCCGACTCCACACAAGGACTGAGGCCCCGGCATGGACGGGAGAGGAATCCCGAGAGGTCCCCTAGCAACTCGCATGGGGACTGGCCTTTCCTGAGGCCACCAGAGCGTGTCCCTGAGGTCCCCGTCATAACTCGAGAAGACCTGCCGCAACTCGAGAAAATCCAGGAGGTTCTCCCCTCCAGGCGAGATGAGGCCCATTTCCGCTGAGGCGTCTCGAGGCTGATCACACCTCACCTCTGGAACTTCGAAAGGGTCCTTCACAACCTTGGTGCAAATCAAGAAGTTCCCCGACCTAGCCGTCTCCACTCGAGAGGTATCACGTGGGTCCCGCCCACATCGAGAGGAGCCCCGTTTCCGCCTCTTAGCTCGAGATGAGGGATCCTTTCCCTGCTTTGTCGGGAAAGAGTTCCCGGCGTTCCCGTCGCATCTCAAGAGGAGGCCCTCTCAACAGGAACGGCGAGAGGAACTCCAGGGTCGTGCCACCATTCCAAGAGTCCCCCAGATGTCTCAGTCCATTCCAGAGGAACCTCTTTTCCCTTCACCGGCTCGTCTTTCACGCCGAGGATCGACTCACACCAAGGTGGCACGTGGCACAGCCCTGTGGGAAAGCCTCGTGGGAAAGCCTCGAGGGACAGCCTCGAGGGAAAGCCACAGATCCCTTGATCCACGTGACAGGAAGCGTGACACTACTGCTACAGCTCGGGAGGAAAGCACACGTGCATGCCCCCACTCGAGATGAGGCCTGACTCCCCTGGGGAGACTCAGAAGCACCCCAAGATCCATGGCAACACTGGAGAGGAATCCTCAGGTTCCGGCCCCGACTCCACACAAGGACTGAGGCCCCGGCATGGACGGGAGAGGAATCCCGAGAGGTCCCCTAGCAACTCGCATGGGGACTGGCCTTTCCTGAGGCCACCAGAGCGGGTCCCTGAAGTCCCCGTCGTAACTCGAGAAGACCTGCCGCAACTCGAGAAAATCCAGGAGGTTCTCCCCTCCAGGCGAGATGAGGCCCATTTCCGCTGAGGCGTCTCGAGGCTGATCACACCTCACCTCTGGAACTCCGAAAGGGTCCTTCACAACCTTGGTGCAAATCAAGAAGTTCCCCGACCTAGCCGTCTCCACTCGGGAGGAATCACGAGGGTCCCGCCCACATGCAGAGGAGCCCCGTTTCCGCCTCGTAGCTCAAGATGAGGGATCCTTTCCCTGCTTCGTCGGGAAAGAGTTCCCGGCCTTCCCGTCGCATCTCAAGAGGAGGCCCTCTCAACAGGAACCGCGAGAGGAACTCCAGGGTCGTCCCACCTTCCAAGAGTCCCCCAGATGTCTCAGTCCATTCCAGAGGAACCTCTTTTCCCTTCACCGGCTCGTCTTACACGCCGAGGATCGACTCACACCAAGGTGGCACGTGGCACAGCCCTGTGGGAAAGCCTCGTGGGAAAGCCTCGAGGGACAGCCTCGAGGGAAAGCCACAGATCCTTTGATCCACGTGACAGGAAGCGTGACACTACTGCTGCAGCTCGGGAGGAAAGCGCACGTGCATGCCCCCACTCGAGACGAGGCCTGACTCCCCTGGGGAGACTCAGAAGCACCCCAAGATCCATGGCAACACTGGAGAGGAATCCTCAGGTTCCGGCCCCGACTCCACACAAGGACTGAGGTCCCGGCATGGACGGCAGAGGAATCCCGAGAGGTCCCCTAGCAACTCGCATGGGGACTGGCCTTTCCTGAGGCCACCAGAGGGTGTCCCTGAGGTCCCCGTCGTAACTCGAGAAGACCTGCCGCAACTCGAGAAAATCCAGGAGGTTCTCCCCTCCAGGCGAGATG
Source organism: Budorcas taxicolor (assembly GCF_023091745.1). Taxonomy (NCBI): domain Eukaryota; kingdom Metazoa; phylum Chordata; class Mammalia; order Artiodactyla; family Bovidae; genus Budorcas; species Budorcas taxicolor. The sequence goes on from NW_026291896.1 coordinate 65,608, forward strand.
AGGCCCATTTCCGCTGAGGCGTCTCGAGGCTGATCACACCTCACCTCTGGAACTTCGAAAGGGTCCTTCACACCCTTGGTGCAAATCAAGAAGTTCCCCGACCTAGCCGTCTGCACTCGAGAGGAATCACGTGGGTCCCGCCCACATCCAGAGGAGCCCCGTTTCCGCCTCTTAGCTCGAGATGAGGGATCCTTTCACTGCTTTGTCGGGAAAGAGTTCCCGGCGTTCCCGTCGCATCTCAAGAGGAGGCCCTCTCAACAGGAACGGCGAGAGGAACTCCAGGGTCGTGCCACAATTCCAAGAGTCCCCCAGATGTCTCAGTCCATTCCAGAGGAACCTCTTTTCCCTTCACCGGCTCGTCTTTCACGCCGAGGATCGACTCACACCAAGGTGGCACGTGGCACAGCCCTGTGGGAAAGCCTCGTGGGAAAGCCTCGAGGGACAGCCTCGAGGGAAAGCCACAGATCCCTTGATCCACGTGACAGGAAGCGTGACACTACTGCTGCAGCTCGGGAGGAAAGCGCACGTGCATGCCCCCACTCGAGACGAGGCCTGACTCCCCTGGGGAGACTCAGAAGCACCCCAAGATCCATGGCAAAACTGGAGAGGAATCCTCAGGTTCCGGCCCCGACTCCACACAAGGACTGAGGCCCCGGCATGGACGGGAGAGGAATACCGAGAGGTCCCCTAGCAACTCGCATGGGGACTGGCCTTTCCTGAGGCCAACAGAGCGGGTCCCTGAGGTCCCCGTCATAACTCGAGAAGACCTGCCGCAACTCGAGAAAATCCAGGAGGTTCTCCCCTCCAGGCGAGATGAGGCCCATTTCCGCTGAGGCGTCTCGAGGCTGATCACACCTCACCTCTGGAACTTCGAAAGGGTCCTTCACACCCTTGGTGCAAATCAAGAAGTTCCCCGACCTAGCCGTCTCCACTCGGGAGGAATCACGAGGGTCCCGCCCACATCCAGAGGAGCCCCGTTTCCGCCTCGTAGCTCGAGATGAGGGATCCTTTCCCTGCTTCGTCGGGAAAGAGGTCCCGGCCTTCCCGTCGCATCTCAAGAGGAGGCCCTCTCAACAGGAACGGCGAGAGGAACTCCAGGGCCGTGCCACCTTCCAAGAGTCCCCCAGATGTCTCAGTCCATTCCAGAGGAACCTCTTTTCCCTTCACCGGCTCGTCTTTCACGCCGAGGATCGACTCACACCAAGGTGGCACGTGGCACAGCCCTGTGGGAAAGCCTCGTGGGAAAGCCTCGAGGGACAGCCTCGAGGGAAAGCCACAGATCCTTGATCCACGTGACAGGAAGCCTGACACTACTGCTGCAGCTCGGGAGGAAAGCGCACGTGCATGCCCCCACTCGAGACGAGGCCTGACTCCCCTGGGGAGACTCAGAAGCACCCCAAGATCCATGGCAACACTGGAGAGGAATCCTCAGGTTCCGGCCCCGACTCCACACAAGGACTGAGGCCCCGGCATGGACGGCAGAGGAATCCCGAGAGGTCCCCTAGCAACTCGCATGGGGACTGGCAATTCCTGAGGCCACCAGAGCGTGTCCCTGAGGTCCCCGTCGTAACTCGAGAAGACCTGCCGCAACTCGAGAAAATCCAGGAGGTTCTCCCCTCCAGGCGAGATGAGGCCCATTTCCGCTGAGGCGTCTCGAGGCTGATCACACCTCACCTCTGGAACTTCGAAAGGGTCCTTCACACCCTTGGTGCAAATCAAGAAGTTCCCCGACCTAGCCGTCTCCACTCGGGAGGAATCACGAGGGTCCCGCCCACATCCAGAGGAGCCCCGTTTCCGCCTCGTAGCTCGAGATGAGGGATCCTTTCCCTGCTTCGTCGGGAAAGAGGTCCCGGCCTTCCCGTCGCATCTCAAGAGGAGGCCCTCTCAACAGGAACGGCGAGAGGAACTCCAGGGCCGTGCCACCTTCCAAGAGTCCCCCAGATGTCTCAGTCCATTCCAGAGGAACCTCTTTTCCCTTCACCGGCTCGTCTTTCACGCCGAGGATCGACTCACACCAAGGTGGCACGTGGCACAGCCCTGTGGGAAAGCCTCGTGGGAAAGCCTCGAGGGACAGCCTCGAGGGAAAGCCACAGATCCTTGATCCACGTGACAGGAAGCGTGACACTACTGCTGCAGCTCGGGAGGAAAGCGCACGTGCATGCCCCCACTCGAGACGAGGCCTGACTCCCCTGGGGAGACTCAGAAGCACCCCAAGATCCATGGCAACACTGGAGAGGAATCCTCAGGTTCCGGCCCCGACTCCACACAAGGACTGAGGCCCCGGCATGGACGGCAGAGGAATCCCGAGAGGTCCCCTAGCAACTCGCATGGGGACTGGCAATTCCTGAGGCCACCAGAGCGTGTCCCTGAGGTCCCCGTCGTAACTCGAGAAGACCTGCCGCAACTCGAGAAAATCCAGGAGGTTCTCCCCTCCAGGCGAGATGAGGCCCATTTCCGCTGAGGCGTCTCGAGGCTGATCACACCTCACCTCTGGAACTTCGAAAGGGCCCTTCACAACCTTGGTGCAAATCAAGAAGTTCCCCGACCTAGCCGTCTCCACTCGAGAGGAATCACGTGGGTCCCGCCCACATCCAGAGGAGCCCCGTTTCCGCCTCTTAGCTCGAGATGAGGGATCCTTTCACTGCTTTGTCGGGAAAGAGTTCCCGGCGTTCCCGTCGCATCTCAAGAGGAGGCCCTCTCAACAGGAACGGCGAGAGGAACTCCAGGGTCGTGCCACCATTCCAAGAGTCCCCCAGATGTCTCAGTCCATTCCAGAGGAACCTCTTTTCCCTTCACCGGCTCGTCTTTCGGTGGCACGTGGCACAGCCCTGTGGGAAAGCCTCGTGGGAAAGCCTCGAGGGACAGCCTCGAGGGAAAGCCACAGATCCCTTGATCCACGTGACAGGAAGCGTGACACTACTGCTACAGCTCGGGAGGAAAGCGCACGTGCATGCCCCCACTCGAGATGAGGCCTGACTCCCCTGGGGAGACTCAGAAGCACCCCAAGATCCATGGCAACACTGGAGAGCAATCCTCAGGTTCCGGCCCCGACTCCACACAAGGACTGAGGCCCCGGCATGGATGGGAGAGGAATCCCGAGAGGTCCCCTAGCAACTCGAATGGGGACTGGCCTTTCCTGAGGCCACCAGAGCGGGTCCCTGAGGTCCCCGTCGTAACTCGAGAAGACCTGCCGCAACTCGAGAAAAACCAGGAGGTTCTCCCCTCCAGGCGAGATGAGGCCCATTTCCGCTGAGGCGTCTCGAGGCTGATCACACCTCACCTCTGGAACTTCGAAAGGGTCCTTCACACCCTTGGTGCAAATCAAGAAGTTCCCCGACCTAGCCGTCTCCACTCGAGAGGAATGACGAGGGTCCCGCCCACATCCAGAGGAGGCCCGTTTCCGCCTCGTAGCTCGAGATGAGGGATCCTTTCCCTGCTTCGTCGGGAAAGAGTTCCCGGCGTTCCCGTCGCATCTCAATAGGAGGCCCTCTCAACAGGACCGGCGAGAGGAACTCCAGGGTCGTGCCACCATTCCAAGAGTCCCCCAGATGTCTCAGTCCATTCCAGAGGAACCTCTTTTCCCTTCACCGGCTCGTCTTTCACGCCGAGGATCGACTCACACCAAGGTGGCACGTGGCACAGCCCTGTGGGAAAGCCTCGTGGGAAAGCCTCGAGGGACAGCCTCGAGGGAAAGCCACAGATCCCTTGATCCACGTGACAGGAAGCGTGACACTACTGCTGCAGCTCGGGAGGAAAGCGCACGTGCATGCCCCCACTCGAGACGAGGCCTGACTCCCCTGGGGAGACTCAGAAGCACCCCAAGATCCATGGCAACACTGGAGAGGAATCCTCAGGTTCCGGCCCCGACTCCACACAAGGACTGAGGCCCCGGCCTGGACGGGAGAGGAATCCCGAGAGGTCCCCTAGCAACTCGCATGGGGACTGGCCTTTCCTGAGGCCACCAGAGCGGGTCCCTGAGGTCCCCGTCGTAACTCGAGAAGACCTACGGCAACTCGAGAAAATCCAGGAGGTTCTCCCCTCCAGGCGAGATGAGGCCCATTTCCGCTGAGGCGTCTCGAGGCTGATCACACCTCACCTCTGGAACTTCGAAAGGGTCCTTCACACCCTTGGTGCAAATCAAGAAGTTCCCCGACCTAGCCGTCTCCAATCGAGAGGAATCACGAGGGTCCCGCCCACATCCAGAGGAGCCCCGTTTCCGCCTCTTAGCTCGAGATGAGGGATTCTTTCCCTGCTTCGTCGGGAAAGAGTTCCCGGCGTTCCCGTCGCATCTCAAGAGGAGGCCCTCTCAACAGGAATGGCGAGAGGAACTCCAGGGTCGTGCCACCTTCCAAGAGTCCCCCAGATGTCTCAGTCCATTCCAGAGGAACCTCTTTTCCCTTCACCGGCTCGTCTTTCACGCCGAGGATCGACTCACACCAAGGTGGCACGTGGCACAGCCCTGTGGGAAAGCCTCGTGGGAAAGCCTCGAGGGACAGCCTCGAGGGAAAGCCACAGATCCCTTGATCCACGTGACAGGAAGCGTGACACTACTGCTGCAGCTCGGGAGGAAAGCGCACGTGCATGCCCCCACTCGAGACGAGGCCTGACTCCCCTGGGGAGACTCAGAAGCACCCCAAGATCCATGGCAACACTGGAGAGGAATCCTCAGGTTCCGGCCCCGACTCCACACAAGGACTGAGGCCCCGGCATGGACGGGAGAGGAATCCCGAGAGGTCCCCTAGCAACTCGCATGGGGACTGGCCTTTCCTGAGGCCACCAGAGCGTGTCCCTGAGGTCCCCGTCGTAACTCGAGAAGACCTGCCGCAACTCGAGAAAATCCAGGAGGTTCTCCCCTCCAGGCGAAATGAGGCCCATTTCCGCTGAGGCGTCTCGAGGCTGATCACACCTCACCTCTGGAACTTCGAAAGGGTCTTTCACAACCTTGGTGCAAATCAAGAAGTTCCCCGACCTAGCCGTCTCCACTCGAGAGGAATCACGAGGGTCCCGCCCACATCCAGAGGAGCCCCGTTTCCGCCTCTTAGCTCGAGATGAGGGATCCTTTCACTGCTTTGTTGGGAAAGAGTTCCCGGCGTTCCCGTCCCATCTCAAGAGGAGGCCCTCTCAACAGGAACGGCGAGAGGAACTCCAGGGTCGTGCCACCATTCCAAGAGTCCCCCAGATGTCTCAGTCCATTCCAGAGGAACCTCTTTTCCCTTCACCGGCTCGTCTTTCACGCCGAGGATCGACTCACACCAAGGTGGCACGTGGCACAGCCCTGTGGGAAAGACTCGTGGGAAAGCCTCGAGGGACAGCCTCGAGGGAAAGCCACAGATCCCTTGATCCACGTGACAGGAAGCGTGACACTTCTGCTGCAGCTCGGGAGGAAAGCGCACGTGCATGCCCCCACTCGAGACGAGGCCTGACTCCCCTGGGGAGACTCAGAAGCACCCCAAGATCCATGGCAACACTGGAGAGGAATCCTCAGGTTCCGGCCCCGACTCCATACAAGGACTGAGGCCCCGGCATGGAAGGGAGAGGAATCCCGAGAGGTCCCCTAGCAACTCGCATGGGGACTGGCCTTTCCTGAGGCCACCAGAGCGGGTCCCTGAGGTCCCCGTCGTAACTCGAGAAGACCTGCCGCAACTCGAGAAAATCCAGGAGGTTCTCCCCTCCAGGCGAGATGAGGCCCATTTCCGCTGAGGCGTCTCGAGGCTGATCACACCTCACCTCTGGAACTTCGAAAGGGTCCTTCACACCCTTGGTGCAAATCAAGAAGTTCCCCGACATACCCGTCTGCACTCGAGAGGAATCACGAGGGTCCCGCTCACATCCAGAGGAGCCCCGTTTCCGCCTCGTAGCTCGAGATGAGGGATCCTTTCCCTGCTTCGTCGGGAAAGAGTTCCCGGCCTTCCCGTAGCATCTCAAGAGGAGGCCCTCTCAACAGGAACGGCGAGAGGAACTCCAGGGTCGTGCCACCATTCCAAGAGTCCCCCAGATGTCTCAGTCCATTACAGAGGAACTTCTTTTCCCTTCACCGGCTCGTCTTTCACGCCGAGGATCGACTCACACCAAGGTGGCACGTGGCACCGCCCTGTGGGAAAGCCTCGTGGGAAAGCCTCGAGGGACAGCCTCGAGGGAAAGCCACAGATCCCTTGATCCACGTGACAGGAAGCGTGACACTACTGCTGCTGCTCGGGAGGAAAGCGCACGTGCATGCCCCCACTCGAGACGAGGCCTGACTCCCCTGGGGAGACTCAGAAGCACCCCAAGATCCATGGCAACACTGGAGAAGAAACTTCAGGTTCCGGCCCCGACTCCACACAAGGACTGAGGCCCCGGCATGGACGCGAGAGGAATCCCGAGAGGTCCCCTAGCAACTCGCATGGGGACTGGCCTTTCCTGAGGCCACCAGAGCGGGTCCCTGAGGTCCCCGTCACAACTCGAGAAGACCTGCCGCAACTCGAGAAAATCCAGGAGGTTCTCCCCTCCAGGCGAGATGAGGCCCATTTCCGCTGAGGCGTCTCGAGGCTGATCACACCTCACCTCTGGAACTTCGAAAGGCTCCTTCACACCCTTGGAGCAAATCAAGAAGTTCCCCGACATACCCGTCTCCACTCGAGAGGAATCACGAGGGTCCCGCCCACATCCAGAGGAGCCCCGTTTCCGCCTCGTAGCTCGAGATGAGGGATCCTTTCCCTGCTTCGTCGGGAAAGAGTTCCCGGCCTTCCCGTCGCATCTCAAGAGGAGGCCCTCTCAACAGGAACGGCGAGAGGAACTCCAGGGTCGTGCCACCATTCCAAGAGTCCCCCAGATGTCTCAGTCCATTCCAGAGGAACCTCTTTTCCCTTCACCGGCTCGTCTTTCACGCCGAGGATCGACTCACACCAAGGTGGCACGTGGCACAGCCCTGTGGGAAAGCCTCGTGGGAAAGCCTCGAGGGACAGCCTCGAGGGAAAGCCACAGATCCCTTGATCCACGTGACGGGAAGCGTGACACTACTGCTGCAGCTCGGGAGGAAAGCGCACGTGCATGCCCCCACTCGAGACGAGGCCTGACTCCCCTGGGGAGACTCAGAAGCACCCCAAGATCCATGGCAACACTGGAGAGGAATCCTCAGGTTCCGGCCCCGACTCCACACAAGGACTGAGGCCCCGGCATGGACGGGAGAGGAATCCCGAGAGGTCCCCTAGCAACTCGCATGGGGACTGGCCTTTCCTGAGGCCACCAGAGCGGGTCCCTGAGGTCCCCGTCGTAACTCGTGAAGACCTGCCGCAACTCGAGAAAATCCAGGAGGTTCTCCCCTCCAGGCGAGATGAGGCCCATTTCCGCTGAGGCGTCTCGAGGCTGATCACACCTCACCTCTGGAACTTCGAAAGGGTCCTTCACACCCTTGGTGCAAATCAAGAAGTTCCCCGACCTAGCCGTCTCCACTCGGGAGGAATCACGAGGGTCCCGCCCACATCCAGAGGAGCCCCGTTTCCGCCTCGTAGCTCGAGATGAGGGATCCTTTCCCTGCTTCGTCGGGAAAGAATTCCCGGCGTTCCCGTCGCATCTCAAGAGGAGGCCCTCTCAACAGGAACGGCGAGAGGAACTCCAGGGTCGTGCCACCTTCCAAGAGTCCCCCAGATGTCTCAGTCCATTCCAGAGGAACCTCTTTTCCCTTCACCGGCTCATCTTTCACGCCGAGGATCGACTCACACCAAGGTGGGACGTGGCACAGCCCTGTGGGAAAGCCTCGTGGGAAAGCCTCGAGGGACAGCCTCGAGGGAAAGCCACAGATCCCTTGATCCACGTGACAGGAAGCGTGACACTACTGCTGCAGCTCGGGAGGAAAGCGCACGTGCATGCCCCCACTCGAGACGAGGCCTGACTCCCCTGGGGAGACTCAGAAGCACCCCAAGATCCATGGCAACACTGGAGAGGAATCCTCAGGTTCCGGCCCCGACTCCACACAAGGACTGAGGCCCCGGCATGGACGGGAGAGGAATCCCGAAAGGTCCCCTAGCAACTCGCATGGGGACTGGCCTTTCCTGAGGCCACCAGAGCGTGTCCCTGAGGTCCCCGTCGTAACTCGAGAAGACCTGGCGCAACTCGAGAAAATCCAGGAGGTTCTCCCCTCCAGGCGAGATGAGGCCCATTTCCGCTGAGGCGTCTCGAGGCTGATCATACCTCACCTCTGGAACTTCGAAAGGGTCCTTCACAACCTTGGTGCAAATCAAGAAGTTCCACGACATAGCCGTCTCCACTCGAGAGGTATCACGTGGGTCCCGCCCACATCCAGAGGAGCCCCGTTTCCGCCTCTTAGCTCGAGATGAGGGATCCTTTCACTGCTTTGTCGGGAAAGAGTTCCCGGCGTTCCCGTCGCATCTCAAGAGGAGGCCCTCTCAACAGGAACGGCGAGAGGAACTCCAGGGTCGTGCCACCATTCCAAGAGTCCCCCAGATGTCTCAGTCCATTCCAGAGGAACCTCTTTTCCCTTCACCGGCTCGTCTTTCACGCCGAGGATCGACTCACACCAAGGTGGCACGTGGCACAGCCCTGTGGGAAAGCCTCGTGGGAAAGCCTCGAGGGACAGCCTCGAGGGAAAGCCACAGATCCCTTGATCCACATGACAGGAAGCGTGACACTACTGCTGCAGCTCGGGAGGAAAGCACACGTGCATGCCCCCACTCGAGACGAGGCCTGACTCCCCTGGGGAGACTAAGAAGCACCCCAAGATCCATGGCAACACTGGAGAGGAATCCTCAGGTTCCGGCCCCGACTCCACACAAGGACTGAGGCCCCGGCATGGACGGGAGAGGAATCCCGAGAGGACCCTAGCAACTCGCATGGGGACTGGCCTTTCCTGAGGCCACCAGAGCGGGTCCCTGAGGTCCCCGTCGTAACTCGAGAAGACCTGCCGCAACTCGAGAAAATCCAGGAGGTTCTCCCCTCCAGGCGAGATGAGGCCCATTTCTGCTGAGGCGTCTCGAGGCTGATCACACCTCACCTCTGGAATTTCGAAAGGCTCCTTCACACCCTTGGTGCAAAGCAAGAAGTTCCCCGACATACCCGTCTCCACTCGGGAGGAATCACGAGGGTCCCGCCCACATCCAGAGGAGCCCCGTTTCCGCCTCGTAGCTCGAGATGAGGGATCCTTTCCCTGCTTGGTCGGGAAAGAGTTCCCGGCGTTCCCGTCGCATCTCAAGAGGAGGCCCTCTCAACAGGAACGGCGAGAGCAACTCCAGGGTCGTGCCACCATTCCAAGAGTCCCCCAGATGTCTCAGTCCATTGAGAGGAACCTCTTTTCCCTTCACCGGCTCGTCTTTCACGCCGAGGATCGACTCACACCAAGGTGGCACGTGGCACAGCCCTGTGGGAAAGCCTCGTGGGAAAGCCTCGAGGGACAGCCTCGAGGGAAAGCCACAGATCCCTTGATCCACGTGACAGGAAGCGTGACACTACTGCTGCAGCTCGGGAGGAAAGCGCACGTGCATGCCCCCACTCGAGACGAGGCCTGACTCCCCTGGGGAGACTCAGAAGCACCCCAAGATCCATGGCAACACTGGAGAGGAATCCTCAGGTTCCGGCCCCGACTCCACACAAGGACTGAGGCCCCGGCATGGACGGGAGAGGAATCCGGAGAGGTCCCCTAGCAACTCGCATGGGGACTGGCCTTTCCTGAGGCCACCAGAGCGGGTCCCTGAGGTCCCCGTCGTAACTCGAGAAGACCTGCCGCAACTCGAGAAAATCCAGGAGGTTCTCCCCTCCAGGCGAGATGAGGCCCATTTCTGCTGAGGCGTCTCGAGGCTGATCACACCTCACCTCTGGAACTTCGAAAGGCTCCTTCACACCCTTGGTGCAAAGCAAGAAGTTCCCCGACATACCCGTCTCCACTCGGGAGGAATCACGAGGGTCCCGCCCACATCCAGAGGAGCCCCGTTTCCGCCTCGTAGCTCGAGATGAGGGATTCTTTCCCTGCTTCGTCGGGAAAGAGTTCCCGGCCTTCCCGTCGCATCTCAAGAGGAGGCCCTCTCAACAGGAACGGCGAGAGGAACTCCAGGGTCGTGCCACCTTCCAAGAGTCCCCCAGATGTCTCAGTCCATTCCAGAGGAACCTCTTTTCCCTTCACCGGCTCGTCTTTCACGCCGAGGATCGACTCACACCAAGGTGGCACGTGGCACAGCCCTGTGGGAAAGCCTCGAGGGAAAGCCACAGATCCCTTGATCCACGTGACAGGAAGCGTGACACTACTGCTGCAGCTCGGGAGGAAAGCGCACGTGCATGCCCCCACTCGAGACGAGGCCTGACTCCCCTGGGGAGACTCAGAAGCACCCCAAGATCCATGGCAACACTGGAGAGGAATCCTCAGGTTCCGGCCCCGACTCCACACAAGGACTGAGGCCCCGGCATGGACGGGAGAGGAATCCCGAGAGGTCCCCTAGCAACTCGCATGGGGACTGGCCTTTCCTGAGGCCACCAGAGCGGGTCCCTGAGGTCCCCGTCGTAACTCGAGAAGACCTGCCGCAACTCGAGAAAATCCAGGAGGTTCTCCCCTCCAGGCGAGATGAGGCCCATTTCCGCTGAGGCGTCTCGAGGCTGATCACACCTCCCCTCTGGAACTTCGAAAGGGTCCTTCACACCCTTGGTGCAAATCAAGAAGTTCCCCGACCTAGCCGTCTCCACTCGGGAGAAATCACGAGGGTCCCGCCCACATCCAGAGGAGCCCCGTTTCCGCCTCGTAGCTCGAGATGAGGGATCCTTTCCCTGCTTCGTCGGGAAAGAGTTCCCGGCGTTCCCGTCGCATCTCAAGAGGAGGCCCTCTCAACAGGAACGGCGAGAGGAACTCCAGGGTCGTGCCACCTTCCAAGAGTCCCCCAGATGTCTCAGTCCATTCCAGAGGAACCTCTTTTCCCTTCACCGGCTCGTCTTTCACGCCGAGGATCGACTCACACCAAGGTGGCACGTGGCACAGCCCTGTGGGAAAGCCTCGTGGGAAAGCCTCGAGGGACAGCCTCGAGGGAAAGCCACAGATCCCTTGATCCACGTGACAGGAAGCGTGACACTACTGCTGCAGCTCGGGAGGAAAGCGCACGTGCATGCCCCCACTCGAGACGACGCCTGACTCCCCTGGGGAGACTCAGAAGCACCCCAAGATCCATGGCAACACTGGAGAGGAATCCTCAGGTTCCGGCCCCGACTCCACACAAGGACTGAGGCCCCGGCATGGACGGGAGAGGAATCCCGAGAGGTCCCCTAGCAACTCGCATGGGGACTGGCCTTTCCTGAGGCCACCAGAGCGTGTCCCTGAGGTCCCCGTCATAACTCGAGAAGACCTGCCGCAACTCGAGAAAATCCAGGAGGTTCTCCCCTCCAGGCGAGATGAGGCCCATTTCCGCTGAGGCGTCTCGAGGCTGATCACACCTCACCTCTGGAACTTCGAAAGGGTCCTTCACAACCTTGGTGCAAATCAAGAAGTTCCCCGACCTAGCCGTCTCCACTCGAGAGGTATCACGTGGGTCCCGCCCACATCGAGAGGAGCCCCGTTTCCGCCTCTTAGCTCGAGATGAGGGATCCTTTCCCTGCTTTGTCGGGAAAGAGTTCCCGGCGTTCCCGTCGCATCTCAAGAGGAGGCCCTCTCAACAGGAACGGCGAGAGGAACTCCAGGGTCGTGCCACCATTCCAAGAGTCCCCCAGATGTCTCAGTCCATTCCAGAGGAACCTCTTTTCCCTTCACCGGCTCGTCTTTCACGCCGAGGATCGACTCACACCAAGGTGGCACGTGGCACAGCCCTGTGGGAAAGCCTCGTGGGAAAGCCTCGAGGGACAGCCTCGAGGGAAAGCCACAGATCCCTTGATCCACGTGACAGGAAGCGTGACACTACTGCTACAGCTCGGGAGGAAAGCGCACGTGCATGCCCCCACTCGAGATGAGGCCTGACTCCCCTGGGGAGACTCAGAAGCACCCCAAGATCCATGGCAACACTGGAGAGGAATCCTCAGGTTCCGGCCCCGACTCCACACAAGGACTGAGGCCCCGGCATGGACGGGAGAGGAATCCCGAGAGGTCCCCTAGCAACTCGCATGGGGACTGGCCTTTCCTGAGGCCACCAGAGCGGGTCCCTGAGGTCCCCGTCGTAACTCGAGAAGACCTGCCGCAACTCGAGAAAATCCAGGAGGTTCTCCCCTCCAGGCGAGATGAGGCCCATTTCCGCTGAGGCGTCTCGAGGCTGATCACACCTCACCTCTGGAACTGCGAAAGGGTCCTTCACAACCTTGGTGCAAATCAAGAAGTTCCCCGACATACCCGTCTCGACTCGAGAGGAATCACGAGGGTCCCGCCCACATCCAGAGGAGCCCCGTTTCCGCCTCGTAGCTCGAGATGAGGGATCCTTTCCCTGCGTCGTCGGGAAAGAGTTCCCGGCGTTCCCGTCGCATCTCAAGAGGAGGCCCTCTCTACAGGAACGGCGAGAGGAACTCCAGGGTCGTGCCACCATTCCAAGAGTCCCCCAGATGTCTCAGTCCATTCCAGAGGAACCTCTTTTCCCTTCACCGGCTCGTCTTTCACGCCGAGGATCGACTCACACCAAGGTGGGACGTGGCACAGCCCTGTGGGAAAGCCTCGTGGGAAAGCCTCGAGGGACAGCCTCGAGGGAAAGCCACAGATCCCTTGATCCACGTGACAGGAAGCGTGACACTACTGCTGCAGCTCGGGAGGAAAGCGCACGTGCATGCCCCCACTCGAGACGAGGCCTGACTCCCCTGGGGAGACTCAGAAGCACCCCAAGATCCATGGCAACACTGGAGAGGAATCCTCAGGTTCCGGCCCCGACTCCACACAAGGACTGAGGCCCCGGCATGGACGGGAGAGGAATCCCGAGAGGTCCCCTAGCAACTCGCATGGGGACTGGCCTTTCCTGAGGCCACCAGAGCGGGTCCCTGAGGTCCCCGTCGTAACTCGAGAAGACCTGCCGCAACTCGAGAAAATCCAGGAGGTTCTCCCCTCCAGGCGAGATGAGGCCCATTTCCGCTGAGGCGTCTCGAGGCTGATCACACCTCACCTCTGGAACTTCGAAAGGGTCCTTCACACCCTTGGTGCAAATCAAGAAGTTCCCCGACCTAGCCGTCTCCACTCGGGAGGAATCACGACGGTCCCGCCCACATGCAGAGGAGCCCCGTTTCCGCCTCGTAGCTCGAGATGAGGGATCCTTTCCCTGCTTCGTCGGGAAAGAGTTCCCGGCCTTCCCGTCGCATCTCAAGAGGAGGCCCTCTCAACAGGAACCGCGAGAGGAACTCCAGGGTCGTGCCACCTTCCAAGAGTCCCCCAGATGTCTCAGTCCATTCCAGAGGAACCTCTTTTCCCTTCACCGGCTCGTCTTACACGCCGAGGATCGACTCACACCAAGGTGGCACGTGGCACAGCCCTGTGGGAAAGCCTCGTGGGAAAGCCTCGAGGGACAGCCTCGAGGGAAAGCCACAGATCCCTTGATCCACGTGACAGGAAGCGTGACACTACTGCTGCAGCTCGGGAGGAAAGCGCACGTGCATGCCCCCACTCGAGACGAGGCCTGACTCCCCTGGGGAGACTCAGAAGCACCCCAAGATCCATGGCAACACTGGAGAGGAATCCTCAGGTTCCGGCCCCGACTCCACACAAGGACTGAGGCCCCGGCATGGACGGGAGAGGAATCCCGAGAGGTCCCCTAGCATCTCGCATGGGGACTGGCCTTTCCTGAGGCCACCAGAGCGTGTCCCTGAGGTCCCCGTCGTAACTCGAGAAGACCTGCCGCAACTCGAGAAAATCCAGGAGGTTCTCCCCTCCAGGCGAGATGAGGCCCATTTCCTCTGAGGCGTCTCGAGGCTGATCACACCTCACCTCTGGAACTTCGAAAGGGTCCTTCACACCCTTGGTGCAAATCAAGAAGTTCCCCGACCTAGCCGTCTCCACTCGAGAGGTATCACGTGGGTCCCGCCCACATCGAGAGGAGCCCCGTTTCCGCCTCTTAGGTCGAGATGAGGGATCCTTTCACTGCTTTGTCGGGAAAGAGTTCCCGGCGTTCCCGTCGCATCTCAAGAGGAGGCCCTCTCAACAGGAATGGCGAGAGGAACTCCAGGGTCGTGCCACCATTCCAAGAGTCCCCCAGATGTCTCAGTCCATTCCAGAGGAACCTCTTTTCCCTTCACCGGCTCGTCTTTCACGCCGAGGATCGACTCACACCAAGGTGGCACGTGGCACAGCCCTGTGGGAAAGCCTCGTGGGAAAGCCTCGAGGGACAGCCTCGAGGGAAAGCCACAGATCCCTTGATCCACGTGACAGGAAGCGTGACACTACTGCTACAGCTCGGGAGGAAAGCGCACGTGCATGCCCCCACTCGAGATGAGGCCTGACTCCCCTGGGGAGACTCAGAAGCACCCCAAGATCCATGGCAACACTGGAGAGCAATCCTCAGGTTCCGGCCCCGACTCCACACAAGGACTGAGGCCCCGGCATGGATGGGAGAGGAATCCCGAGAGGTCCCCTAGCAACTCGAATGGGGACTGGCCTTTCCTGAGGCCACCAGAGCGGGTCCCTGAGGTCCCCGTCGTAACTCGAGAAGACCTGCCGCAACTCGAGAAAAACCAGGAGGTTCTCCCCTCCAGGCGAGATGAGGCCCATTTCCGCTGAGGCGTCTCGAGGCTGATCACACCTCACCTCTGGAACTTCGAAAGGGTCCTTCACACCCTTGGTGCAAATCAAGAAGTTCCCCGACCTAGCCGTCTCCACTCGAGAGGAATGACGAGGGTCCCGCCCACATCCAGAGGAGGCCCGTTTCCGCCTCGTAGCTCGAGATGAGGGATCCTTTCCCTGCTTCGTCGGGAAAGAGTTCCCGGCGTTCCCGTCGCATCTCAATAGGAGGCCCTCTCAACAGGACCGGCGAGAGGAACTCCAGGGTCGTGCCACCATTCCAAGAGTCCCCCAGATGTCTCAGTCCATTCCAGAGGAACCTCTTTTCCCTTCACCGGCTCGTCTTTCACGCCGAGGATCGACTCACACCAAGGTGGCACGTGGCACAGCCCTGTGGGAAAGCCTCGTGGGAAAGCCTCGAGGGACAGCCTCGAGGGAAAGCCACAGATCCCTTGATCCACGTGACAGGAAGCGTGACACTACTGCTGCAGCTCGGGAGGAAAGCGCACGTGCATGCCCCCACTCGAGACGAGGCCTGACTCCCCTGGGGAGACTCAGAAGCACCCCAAGATCCATGGCAACACTGGAGAGGAATCCTCAGGTTCCGGCCCCGACTCCACACATGGACTGAGGCCCCGGCCTGGACGGGAGAGGAATCCCGAGAGGTCCCCTAGCAACTCGCATGGGGACTGGCCTTTCCTGAGGCCACCAGAGCGGGTCCCTGAGGTCCCCGTCGTAACTCGAGAAGACCTACGGCAACTCGAGAAAATCCAGGAGGTTCTCCCCTCCAGGCGAGATGAGGCCCATTTCCGCTGAGGCGTCTCGAGGCTGATCACACCTCACCTCTGGAACTTCGAAAGGGTCCTTCACACCCTTGGTGCAAATCAAGAAGTTCCCCGACCTAGCCGTCTCCACTCGAGAGGAATCACGAGGGTCCCGCCCACATCCAGAGGAGCCCCGTTTCCGCCTCGTAGCTCGAGATGAGGGATCCTTTCCCTGCTTCGTCGGGAAAGAGTTCCCGGCGTTCCCGTCGCATCTCAAGAGGAGGCCCTCTCAACAGGACCGGCGAGAGGAACTCCAGGGTCGTGCCACTATTCCAAGAGTCCCCCAGATGTCTCAGTCCATTCCAGAGCAACCTCTTTTCCCTTCACCGGCTCGTCTTTCACGCCGAGGATCGACTCACACCAAGGTGGCACGTGGCACAGCCCTGTGGGAAAGACTCGTGGGAAAGCCTCGAGGGACAGCCTCGAGGGAAAGCCACAGATCCCTTGATCCACGTGACAGGAAGCGTGACACTACTGCTGCAGCTCGGGAGGAAAGCGCACGTGCATGCCCCCACTCGAGACGAGGCCTGACTCCCCTGGGGAGACTCAGAAGCACCCCAAGATCCATGGCAACACTGGAGAGGAATCCTCAGGTTCCGGCCCCGACTCCATACAAGGACTGAGGCCCCGGCATGGAAGGGAGAGGAATCCCGAGAGGTCCCCTAGCAACTCGCATGGGGACTGGCCTTTCCTGAGGCCACCAGAGCGGGTCCCTGAGGTCCCCGTCGTAACTCGAGAAGACCTGCCGCAACTCGAGAAAATCCAGGAGGTTCTCCCCTCCAGGTGAGATGAGGCCCATTTCCGCTGAGGCGTCTCGAGGCTGATCACACCTCACCTCTGGAACTTCGAAAGGGTCCTTCACACCCTTGGTGCAAATCAAGAAGTTCCCCGACCTAGCCGTCTCCACTCGAGAGGAATCACGAGGGTCCCGCCCACATTGAGAGGAGCCCCGTTTCCGCCTCGTAGCTCGAGATGAGGGATCCTTTCCCGGCTTCGTCGGGTAAGAGTTCCCGGCGTTCCCGTCGCATCTCAAGAGGAGGCCCTCTCAACAGGAACGGCGAGAGGAACTCCAGGGTCGTGCCACTATTCCAAGAGTCCCCCAGATGTCTCAGTCCATTCCAGAGCAACCTCTTTTCCCTTCACCGGCTCGTCTTTCACGCCGAGGATCGACTCACACCAAGGTGGCACGTGGCACAGCCCTGTGGGAAAGCCTCGTGGGAAAGCCTCGAGGGACAGCCTCGAGGGAAAGCCACAGATCCCTTGATCCACGTGACAGGAAGCGTGACACTACTGCTGCAGCTCGGGAGGAAAGCGCACGTGCATGCCCCCACTCGAGACGAGGCCTGACTCCCCTGGGGAGACTCAGAAGCACCCCAAGATCCATGGCAACACTGGAGAGGAATCCTCAGGTTCCGGCCCCGACTCCACACAAGGACTGAGGCCCCGGCATGGACGGGAGAGGAATCCCGAGAGGTCCCCTAGCAACTCGCATGGGGACTGGCCTTTCCTGAGGCCACCAGAGCGGGTCCCTGAGGTCCCCGTCGTAACTCGAGAAGACCTGCCGCAACTCGAGAAAATCCAGGAGGTTCTCCCCTCCAGGCGAGATGAGGCCCATTTCTGCTGAGGCGTCTCGAGGCTGATCACACCTCACCTCTGGAACTTCGAAAGGCTCCTTCACACCCTTGGTGCAAATCAAGAAGTTCCCGAACATACCCGTCTCCACTCGAGAGGAATCACGAGGGTCCCGCCCACATCCAGAGGAGCCCCGTTTCCGCCTCATAGCTCGAGATGAGGGATTCTTTCCCTGCTTCGTCGGGAAAGAGTTCCCGGCCTTCCCGTCGCATCTCAAGAGGAGGCCCTCTCAACAGGAACGTCGAGAGGAACTCCAGGGTCGTGCCACCTTCCAAGAGTCCCCGAGATGTCTCAGTCCATTTCAGAGGAACCTCTTTTCCCTTCACCGGCTCGTCTTTCACGCCGAGGATCGACTCACACCAAGGTGGCACGTGGCACAGCCCTGTGGGAAAGCCTCGTGGGAAAGCCTCGAGGGACAGCCTCGAGGGAAAGCCACAGATCCCTTGATCCACGTGACAGGATGCGTGACACTACTGCTGCAGCTCGGGAGGAAAGCGCACGTGCATGCCCCCACTCGAGACGAGGCCTGACTCCCCTGGGGAGACTCAGAAGCACCCCAAGATCCATGGCAACACTGGAGAGGAATCCTCAGGTTCCGGCCCCGACTCCACACAAGGACTGAGGCCCCGGCATGGACGGGAGAGGAATCCCGAGAGGTCCCCTAGCAAATCGCATGGGGACTGGCCTTTCCTGAGGCCACCAGAGCGGGTCCCTGAGGTCCCCGTCGTAAATCGAGAAGACCTGCCACAACTCGAGAAAATCCAGGAGGTTCTCCCCTCCAGGCGAGATGAGGCCCATTTCCGCTGAGGCGTCTCGAGGCTGATCACACCTCACCTCTGGAACTTCGAAAGGGTCCTTCACACCCTTGGTGCAAATCAAGAAGTTCCCCGACCTAGCCGTCTCCACTCGGGAGGAATCACGAGGGTCCCGCCCACATCCAGAGGAGCCCCGTTTCCGCCTCGTAGCTCGAGATGAGGAATCCTTTCCCTGCTTCGTCGGGAAAGAGTTCCCGGCGTTCCCGTCGCATCTCAAGAGGAGGCCCTCTCAACAGGAACGGGGAGAGGAACTCCAGGGTCGTGCCACCATTCCAAGAGTCCCCCAGATGTCTCAGTCCATTCCAGAGGAACCTCTTTTCCCTTCACCGGCTCGTCTTTCACGCCGAGGATCGACTCACACCAAGGTGGCACGTGGCACAGCCCTGTGGGAAAGCCTCGTGGGAAAGCCTCGAGGGACAGCCTCGAGGGAAAGCCACAGATCCCTTGATCCACGTGACAGGAAGCGTGACACTACTGCTGCAGCTCGGGAGGAAAGCGCACGTGCATGCCCCCACTCGAGACGAGGCCTGACTCCCCTGGGGAGACTCAGAAGCACCCCAAGATCCATGGTAACACTGGAGAGGAATCCTCAAGTTCCGACCCCGACTCCACACAAGGACTGAGGCCCCGGCATGGACGGGAGAGGAATCCCGAGAGGTCCCCTAGCAACTCGCATGGGGACTGGCCTTTCCTGAGGCCACCAGAGCGGGTCCCTGAAGTCCCCGTTGTAACTCGAGAAGACCTGCCGCAACTGGAGAAAATCCAGGAGGTTCTCCCCTCCAGGCGAGATGAGGCCCATTTCCGCTGAGGCGTCTTGAGGCTGATCACACCTCACCTCTGGAACTTCGAAAGGGTCCTTCACACCCTTGGTGCAAATCAAGAAGTTCCCCGACCTAGCCGTCTCCACTCGAGAGGAATCACGAGGGTCCCGCCCACATCCAGAGGAGCCCCGTTTCCGCCTCGTAGCTCGAGATGAGGGATCCTTTCCCTGCTTCGTCGGGAAAGAGTTCCCGGCGTTCCCGTCGCATCTCAAGAGGAGGCCCTCTCAACAGGACCGGCGAGAGGAACTCCAGGGTCGTGCCACTATTCCAAGAGTCCCCCAGATGTCTCAGTCCATTCCAGAGCAACCTCTTTTCCCTTCACCGGCTCGTCTTTCACGCCGAGGATCGACTCACACCAAGGTGGCACGTGGCACAGCCCTGTGGGAAAGCCTCGTGGGAAAGCCTCGAGGGACAGCCTCGAGGGAAAGCCACAGATCCCTTGATCTACGTGACAGGAAGCGTGACACTACTGCTGCAGCTCGGGAGGAAAGCGCACGTGCATGCCCCCACTCGAGACGAGGCCTGACTCCCCTGGGGAGACTCAGAAGCACCCCAAGATCCATGGCAACACTGGAGAGGAATCCTCAGGTTCCGGCCCCGACTCCACACAAGGACTGAGGCCCCGGCATGGACGGGAGAGGAATCCCGAGAGGTCCCCTAGCAACTCGCATGGGGACTGGCCTTTCCTGAGGCCACCAGAGCGGGTCCCTGAGGTCCCCGTCGTAAATCGAGAAGACCTGCCACAACTCGAGAAAATCCAGGAGGTTCTCCCCTCCAGGCGAGATGAGGCCCATTTCCGCTGAGGCGTCTCGAGGCTGATCACACCTCACCTCTGGAACTTCGAAAGGGTCCTTCACACCCTTGGTGCAAATCAAGAAGTTCCCCGACCTAGCCGTCTCCACTCGAGAGGAAACACGAGGGTCCCGCCCACATCCAGAGGAGCCCCGTTTCCGCCTCGTAGCTCGAGATGAGGGATCCTTTCCCTGCTTCTTCGGGAAAGAGTTCCCGGCGTTCCCGTCGCATCTCAAGAGGAGGCCCTCTCAACAGGAACGGCGAGAGGAACTCCAGGGTCGTGCCACCATTCCAAGAGTCCCCCAGATGTCTCAGTCCATTCCAGAGGAACCTCTTTTCCCTTCACCGGCTCGTCTTTCACGCCGAGGATCGACTCACACAAAGGTGGCACGTGGCACAGCCCTGTGGGAAAGCCTCGTGGGAAAGCCTCGAGGGACAGCCTCGAGGGAAAGCCACAGATCCCTTGATCCACGTGACAGGAAGCGTGACACTACTGCTGCAGCTCGGGAGGAAAGCGCACGTGCATGCCCCCCCTCGAGACGAGGCCTGACTCCCCTGGGGAGACTCAGAAGCATCCCAAGATCCCTGGCAACACTGGAGAGGAATCCTCAGGTTCCGGCCCCGACTCCACACAAGGACTGAGGCCCCGGCATGGACGGGAGAGGAATCCCGAGAGGTCCCCTAGCAACTCGCATGGGGACTGGCCTTTCCTGAGGCCACCAGAGCGGGTCCCTGAGGTCCCCGTCGTAACTCGAGAAGACCTGCCGCAACTCGAGAAAATCCAGGAGGTTCTCCCCTCCAGGCGAGATGAGGCCCATTTCTGCTGAGGCGTCTCGAGGCTGATCACACCTCACCTCTGGAACTTCGAAAGGCTCCTTCACACCCTTGGTGCAAATCAAGAAGTTCCCGAACATACCCGTCTCCACTCGAGAGGAATCACGAGGGTCCCGCCCACATCCAGAGGAGCCCCGTTTCCGCCTCATAGCTCGAGATGAGGGATTCTTTCCCTGCTTCGTCGGGAAAGAGTTCCCGGCCTTCCCGTCGCATCTCAAGAGGAGGCCCTCTCAACAGGAACGTCGAGAGGAACTCCAGGGTCGTGCCACCTTCCAAGAGTCCCCGAGATGTCTCAGTCCATTTCAGAGGAACCTCTTTTCCCTTCACCGGCTCGTCTTTCACGCCGAGGATCGACTCACACCAAGGTGGCACGTGGCACAGCCCTGTGGGAAAGCCTCGTGGGAAAGCCTCGAGGGACAGCCTCGAGGGAAAGCCACAGATCCCTTGATCCACGTGACAGGATGCGTGACACTACTGCTGCAGCTCGGGAGGAAAGCGCACGTGCATGCCCCCACTCGAGACGAGGCCTGACTCCCCTGGGGAGACTCAGAAGCACCCCAAGATCCATGGCAACACTGGAGAGGAATCCTCAGGTTCCGGCCCCGACTCCACACAAGGACTGAGGCCCCGGCATGGACGGGAGAGGAATCCCGAGAGGTCCCCTAGCAAATCGCATGGGGACTGGCCTTTCCTGAGGCCACCAGAGCGGGTCCCTGAGGTCCCCGTCGTAAATCGAGAAGACCTGCCACAACTCGAGAAAATCCAGGAGGTTCTCCCCTCCAGGCGAGATGAGGCCCATTTCCGCTGAGGCGTCTCGAGGCTGATCACACCTCACCTCTGGAACTTCGAAAGGGTCCTTCACACCCTTGGTGCAAATCAAGAAGTTCCCCGACCTAGCCGTCTCCACTCGGGAGGAATCACGAGGGTCCCGCCCACATCCAGAGGAGCCCCGTTTCCGCCTCGTAGCTCGAGATGAGGAATCCTTTCCCTGCTTCGTCGGGAAAGAGTTCCCGGCGTTCCCGTCGCATCTCAAGAGGAGGCCCTCTCAACAGGAACGGGGAGAGGAACTCCAGGGTCGTGCCACCATTCCAAGAGTCCCCCAGATGTCTCAGTCCATTCCAGAGGAACCTCTTTTCCCTTCACCGGCTCGTCTTTCACGCCGAGGATCGACTCACACCAAGGTGGCACGTGGCACAGCCCTGTGGGAAAGCCTCGTGGGAAAGCCTCGAGGGACAGCCTCGAGGGAAAGCCACAGATCCCTTGATCCACGTGACAGGAAGCGTGACACTACTGCTGCAGCTCGGGAGGAAAGCGCACGTGCATGCCCCCACTCGAGACGAGGCCTGACTCCCCTGGGGAGACTCAGAAGCACCCCAAGATCCATGGTAACACTGGAGAGGAATCCTCAAGTTCCGACCCCGACTCCACACAAGGACTGAGGCCCCGGCATGGACGGGAGAGGAATCCCGAGAGGTCCCCTAGCAACTCGCATGGGGACTGGCCTTTCCTGAGGCCACCAGAGCGGGTCCCTGAGGTCCCCGTTGTAACTCGAGAAGACCTGCCGCAACTGGAGTAAATCCAGGAGGTTCTCCCCTCCAGGCGAGATGAGGCCCATTTCCGCTGAGGCGTCTTGAGGCTGATCACACCTCACCTCTGGAACTTCGAAAGGGTCCTTCACACCCTTGGTGCAAATCAAGAAGTTCCCCGACCTAGCCGTCTCCACTCGAGAGGAATCACGAGGGTCCCGCCCACATCCAGAGGAGCCCCGTTTCCGCCTCGTAGCTCGAGATGAGGGATCCTTTCCCTGCTTCGTCGGGAAAGAGTTCCCGGCGTTCCCGTCGCATCTCAAGAGGAGGCCCTCTCAACAGGACCGGCGAGAGGAACTCCAGGGTCGTGCCACTATTCCAAGAGTCCCCCAGATGTCTCAGTCCATTCCAGAGCAACCTCTTTTCCCTTCACCGGCTCGTCTTTCACGCCGAGGATCGACTCACACCAAGGTGGCACGTGGCACAGCCCTGTGGGAAAGACTCGTGGGAAAGCCTCGAGGGACAGCCTCGAGGGAAAGCCACAGATCCCTTGATCCACGTGACAGGAAGCGTGACACTTCTGCTGCAGCTCGGGAGGAAAGCGCACGTGCATGCCCCCACTCGAGACGAGGCCTGACTCCCCTGGGGAGACTCAGAAGCACCCCAAGATCCATGGCAACACTGGAGAGGAATCCTCAGGTTCCGGCCCCGACTCCATACAAGGACTGAGGCCCCGGCATGGAAGGGAGAGGAATCCCGAGAGGTCCCCTAGCAACTCGCATGGGGACTGGCCTTTCCTGAGGCCACCAGAGCGGGTCCCTGAGGTCCCCGTCGTAACTCGAGAAGACCTGCCGCAACTCGAGAAAATCCAGGAGGTTCTCCCCTCCAGGTGAGATGAGGCCCATTTCCGCTGAGGCGTCTCGAGGCTGATCACACCTCACCTCTGGAACTTCGAAAGGGTCCTTCACACCCTTGGTGCAAATCAAGAAGTTCCCCGACCTAGCCGTCTCCACTCGAGAGGAATCACGAGGGTCCCGCCCACATTGAGAGGAGCCCCGTTTCCGCCTCGTAGCTCGAGATGAGGGATCCTTTCCCGGCTTCGTCGGGTAAGAGTTCCCGGCGTTCCCGTCGCATCTCAAGAGGAGGCCCTCTCAACAGGAACGGCGAGAGGAACTCCAGGGTCGTGCCACTATTCCAAGAGTCCCCCAGATGTCTCAGTCCATTCCAGAGCAACCTCTTTTCCCTTCACCGGCTCGTCTTTCACGCCGAGGATCGACTCACACCAAGGTGGCACGTGGCACAGCCCTGTGGGAAAGCCTCGTGGGAAAGCCTCGAGGGACAGCCTCGAGGGAAAGCCACAGATCCCTTGATCCACGTGACAGGAAGCGTGACACTACTGCTGCAGCTCGGGAGGAAAGCGCACGTGCATGCCCCCACTCGAGACGAGGCCTGACTCCCCTGGGGAGACTCAGAAGCACCCCAAGATCCATGGCAACACTGGAGAGGAATCCTCAGGTTCCGGCCCCGACTCCACACAAGGACTGAGGCCCCGGCATGGACGGGAGAGGAATCCCGAGAGGTCCCCTAGCAACTCGCATGGGGACTGGCCTTTCCTGAGGCCACCAGAGCGGGTCCCTGAGGTCCCCGTCGTAACTCGAGAAGACCTGCCGCAACTCGAGAAAATCCAGGAGGTTCTCCCCTCCAGGCGAGATGAGGCCCATTTCTGCTGAGGCGTCTCGAGGCTGATCACACCTCACCTCTGGAACTTCGAAAGGCTCCTTCACACCCTTGGTGCAAATCAAGAAGTTCCCGAACATACCCGTCTCCACTCGAGAGGAATCACGAGGGTCCCGCCCACATCCAGAGGAGCCCCGTTTCCGCCTCATAGCTCGAGATGAGGGATTCTTTCCCTGCTTCGTCGGGAAAGAGTTCCCGGCCTTCCCGTCGCATCTCAAGAGGAGGCCCTCTCAACAGGAACGTCGAGAGGAACTCCAGGGTCGTGCCACCTTCCAAGAGTCCCCGAGATGTCTCAGTCCATTTCAGAGGAACCTCTTTTCCCTTCACCGGCTCGTCTTTCACGCCGAGGATCGACTCACACCAAGGTGGCACGTGGCACAGCCCTGTGGGAAAGCCTCGTGGGAAAGCCTCGAGGGACAGCCTCGAGGGAAAGCCACAGATCCCTTGATCCACGTGACAGGATGCGTGACACTACTGCTGCAGCTCGGGAGGAAAGCGCACGTGCATGCCCCCACTCGAGACGAGGCCTGACTCCCCTGGGGAGACTCAGAAGCACCCCAAGATCCATGGCAACACTGGAGAGGAATCCTCAGGTTCCGGCCCCGACTCCACACAAGGACTGAGGCCCCGGCATGGACGGGAGAGGAATCCCGAGAGGTCCCCTAGCAAATCGCATGGGGACTGGCCTTTCCTGAGGCCACCAGAGCGGGTCCCTGAGGTCCCCGTCGTAAATCGAGAAGACCTGCCACAACTCGAGAAAATCCAGGAGGTTCTCCCCTCCAGGCGAGATGAGGCCCATTTCCGCTGAGGCGTCTCGAGGCTGATCACACCTCACCTCTGGAACTTCGAAAGGGTCCTTCACACCCTTGGTGCAAATCAAGAAGTTCCCCGACCTAGCCGTCTCCACTCGGGAGGAATCACGAGGGTCCCGCCCACATCCAGAGGAGCCCCGTTTCCGCCTCGTAGCTCGAGATGAGGAATCCTTTCCCTGCTTCGTCGGGAAAGAGTTCCCGGCGTTCCCGTCGCATCTCAAGAGGAGGCCCTCTCAACAGGAACGGGGAGAGGAACTCCAGGGTCGTGCCACCATTCCAAGAGTCCCCCAGATGTCTCAGTCCATTCCAGAGGAACCTCTTTTCCCTTCACCGGCTCGTCTTTCACGCCGAGGATCGACTCACACCAAGGTGGCACGTGGCACAGCCCTGTGGGAAAGCCTCGTGGGAAAGCCTCGAGGGACAGCCTCGAGGGAAAGCCACAGATCCCTTGATCCACGTGACAGGAAGCGTGACACTACTGCTGCAGCTCGGGAGGAAAGCGCACGTGCATGCCCCCACTCGAGACGAGGCCTGACTCCCCTGGGGAGACTCAGAAGCACCCCAAGATCCATGGTAACACTGGAGAGGAATCCTCAAGTTCCGACCCCGACTCCACACAAGGACTGAGGCCCCGGCATGGACGGGAGAGGAATCCCGAGAGGTCCCCTAGCAACTCGCATGGGGACTGGCCTTTCCTGAGGCCACCAGAGCGGGTCCCTGAGGTCCCCGTTGTAACTCGAGAAGACCTGCCGCAACTGGAGTAAATCCAGGAGGTTCTCCCCTCCAGGCGAGATGAGGCCCATTTCCGCTGAGGCGTCTTGAGGCTGATCACACCTCACCTCTGGAACTTCGAAAGGGTCCTTCACACCCTTGGTGCAAATCAAGAAGTTCCCCGACCTAGCCGTCTCCACTCGAGAGGAATCACGAGGGTCCCGCCCACATCCAGAGGAGCCCCGTTTCCGCCTCGTAGCTCGAGATGAGGGATCCTTTCCCTGCTTCGTCGGGAAAGAGTTCCCGGCGTTCCCGTCGCATCTCAAGAGGAGGCCCTCTCAACAGGACCGGCGAGAGGAACTCCAGGGTCGTGCCACTATTCCAAGAGTCCCCCAGATGTCTCAGTCCATTCCAGAGCAACCTCTTTTCCCTTCACCGGCTCGTCTTTCACGCCGAGGATCGACTCACACCAAGGTGGCACGTGGCACAGCCCTGTGGGAAAGACTCGTGGGAAAGCCTCGAGGGACAGCCTCGAGGGAAAGCCACAGATCCCTTGATCCACGTGACAGGAAGCGTGACACTTCTGCTGCAGCTCGGGAGGAAAGCGCACGTGCATGCCCCCACTCGAGACGAGGCCTGACTCCCCTGGGGAGACTCAGAAGCACCCCAAGATCCATGGCAACACTGGAGAGGAATCCTCAGGTTCCGGCCCCGACTCCATACAAGGACTGAGGCCCCGGCATGGAAGGGAGAGGAATCCCGAGAGGTCCCCTAGCAACTCGCATGGGGACTGGCCTTTCCTGAGGCCACCAGAGCGGGTCCCTGAGGTCCCCGTCGTAACTCGAGAAGACCTGCCGCAACTCGAGAAAATCCAGGAGGTTCTCCCCTCCAGGTGAGATGAGGCCCATTTCCGCTGAGGCGTCTCGAGGCTGATCACACCTCACCTCTGGAACTTCGAAAGGGTCCTTCACACCCTTGGTGCAAATCAAGAAGTTCCCCGACCTAGCCGTCTCCACTCGAGAGGAATCACGAGGGTCCCGCCCACATTGAGAGGAGCCCCGTTTCCGCCTCGTAGCTCGAGATGAGGGATCCTTTCCCGGCTTCTTCGGGTAAGAGTTCCCGGCGTTCCCGTCGCATCTCAAGAGGAGGCCCTCTCAACAGGAACGGCGAGAGGAACTCCAGGGTCGTGCCACTATTCCAAGAGTCCCCCAGATGTCTCAGTCCATTCCAGAGCAACCTCTTTTCCCTTCACCGGCTCGTCTTTCACGCCGAGGATCGACTCACACCAAGGTGGCACGTGGCACAGCCCTGTGGGAAAGCCTCGTGGGAAAGCCTCGAGGGACAGCCTCGAGGGAAAGCCACAGATCCCTTGATCCACGTGACAGGAAGCGTGACACTACTGCTGCAGCTCGGGAGGAAAGCGCACGTGCATGCCCCCACTCGAGACGAGGCCTGACTCCCCTGGGGAGACTCAGAAGCACCCCAAGATCCATGGCAACACTGGAGAGGAATCCTCAGGTTCCGGCCCCGACTCCACACAAGGACTGAGGCCCCGGCATGGACGGGAGAGGAATCCCGAGAGGTCCCCTAGCAACTCGCATGGGGACTGGCCTTTCCTGAGGCCACCAGAGCGGGTCCCTGAGGTCCCCGTCGTAACTCGAGAAGACCTGCCGCAACTCGAGAAAATCCAGGAGGTTCTCCCCTCCAGGCGAGATGAGGCCCATTTCTGCTGAGGCGTCTCGAGGCTGATCACACCTCACCTCTGGAACTTCGAAAGGCTCCTTCACACCCTTGGTGCAAATCAAGAAGTTCCCGAACATACCCGTCTCCACTCGAGAGGAATCACGAGGGTCCCGCCCACATCCAGAGGAGCCCCGTTTCCGCCTCATAGCTCGAGATGAGGGATTCTTTCCCTGCTTCGTCGGGAAAGAGTTCCGGGCCTTCCCGTCGCATCTCAAGAGGAGGCCCTCTCAACAGGAACGTCGAGAGGAACTCCAGGGTCGTGCCACCTTCCAAGAGTCCCCGAGATGTCTCAGTCCATTTCAGAGGAACCTCTTTTCCCTTCACCGGCTCGTCTTTCACGCCGAGGATCGACTCACACCAAGGTGGCACGTGGCACAGCCCTGTGGGAAAGCCTCGTGGGAAAGCCTCGAGGGACAGCCTCGAGGGAAAGCCACAGATCCCTTGATCCACGTGACAGGATGCGTGACACTACTGCTGCAGCTCGGGAGGAAAGCGCACGTGCATGCCCCCACTCGAGACGAGGCCTGACTCCCCTGGGGAGACTCAGAAGCACCCCAAGATCCATGGCAACACTGGAGAGGAATCCTCAGGTTCCGGCCCCGACTCCACACAAGGACTGAGGCCCCGGCATGGACGGGAGAGGAATCCCGAGAGGTCCCCTAGCAAATCGCATGGGGACTGGCCTTTCCTGAGGCCACCAGAGCGGGTCCCTGAGGTCCCCGTCGTAAATCGAGAAGACCTGCCACAACTCGAGAAAATCCAGGAGGTTCTCCCCTCCAGGCGAGATGAGGCCCATTTCCGCTGAGGCGTCTCGAGGCTGATCACACCTCACCTCTGGAACTTCGAAAGGGTCCTTCACACCCTTGGTGCAAATCAAGAAGTTCCCCGACCTAGCCGTCTCCACTCGGGAGGAATCACGAGGGTCCCGCCCACATCCAGAGGAGCCCCGTTTCCGCCTCGTAGCTCGAGATGAGGAATCCTTTCCCTGCTTCGTCGGGAAAGAGTTCCCGGCGTTCCCGTCGCATCTCAAGAGGAGGCCCTCTCAACAGGAACGGGGAGAGGAACTCCAGGGTCGTGCCACCATTCCAAGAGTCCCCCAGATGTCTCAGTCCATTCCAGAGGAACCTCTTTTCCCTTCACCGGCTCGTCTTTCACGCCGAGGATCGACTCACACCAAGGTGGCACGTGGCACAGCCCTGTGGGAAAGCCTCGTGGGAAAGCCTCGAGGGACAGCCTCGAGGGAAAGCCACAGATCCCTTGATCCACGTGACAGGAAGCGTGACACTACTGCTGCAGCTCGGGAGGAAAGCGCACGTGCATGCCCCCACTCGAGACGAGGCCTGACTCCCCTGGGGAGACTCAGAAGCACCCCAAGATCCATGGTAACACTGGAGAGGAATCCTCAAGTTCCGACCCCGACTCCACACAAGGACTGAGGCCCCGGCATGGACGGGAGAGGAATCCCGAGAGGTCCCCTAGCAACTCGCATGGGGACTGGCCTTTCCTGAGGCCACCAGAGCGGGTCCCTGAGGTCCCCGTTGTAACTCGAGAAGACCTGCCGCAACTGGAGTAAATCCAGGAGGTTCTCCCCTCCAGGCGAGATGAGGCCCATTTCCGCTGAGGCGTCTTGAGGCTGATCACACCTCACCTCTGGAACTTCGAAAGGGTCCTTCACACCCTTGGTGCAAATCAAGAAGTTCCCCGACCTAGCCGTCTCCACTCGAGAGGAATCACGAGGGTCCCGCCCACATCCAGAGGAGCCCCGTTTCCGCCTCGTAGCTCGAGATGAGGGATCCTTTCCCTGCTTCGTCGGGAAAGAGTTCCCGGCGTTCCCGTCGCATCTCAAGAGGAGGCCCTCTCAACAGGACCGGCGAGAGGAACTCCAGGGTCGTGCCACTATTCCAAGAGTCCCCCAGATGTCTCAGTCCATTCCAGAGCAACCTCTTTTCCCTTCACCGGCTCGTCTTTCACGCCGAGGATCGACTCACACCAAGGTGGCACGTGGCACAGCCCTGTGGGAAAGCCTCGTGGGAAAGCCTCGAGGGACAGCCTCGAGGGAAAGCCACAGATCCCTTGATCTACGTGACAGGAAGCGTGACACTACTGCTGCAGCTCGGGAGGAAAGCGCACGTGCATGCCCCCACTCGAGACGAGGCCTGACTCCCCTGGGGAGACTCAGAAGCACCCCAAGATCCATGGCAACACTGGAGAGGAATCCTCAGGTTCCGGCCCCGACTCCACACAAGGACTGAGGCCCCGGCATGGACGGGAGAGGAATCCCGAGAGGTCCCCTAGCAACTCGCATGGGGACTGGCCTTTCCTGAGGCCACCAGAGCGGGTCCCTGAGGTCCCCGTCGTAAATCGAGAAGACCTGCCACAACTCGAGAAAATCCAGGAGGTTCTCCCCTCCAGGCGAGATGAGGCCCATTTCCGCTGAGGCGTCTCGAGGCTGATCACACCTCACCTCTGGAACTTCGAAAGGGTCCTTCACACCCTTGGTGCAAATCAAGAAGTTCCCCGACCTAGCCGTCTCCACTCGAGAGGAAACACGAGGGTCCCGCCCACATCCAGAGGAGCCCCGTTTCCGCCTCGTAGCTCGAGATGAGGGATCCTTTCCCTGCTTCTTCGGGAAAGAGTTCCCGGCGTTCCCGTCGCATCTCAAGAGGAGGCCCTCTCAACAGGAACGGCGAGAGGAACTCCAGGGTCGTGCCACCATTCCAAGAGTCCCCCAGATGTCTCAGTCCATTCCAGAGGAACCTCTTTTCCCTTCACCGGCTCGTCTTTCACGCCGAGGATCGACTCACACAAAGGTGGCACGTGGCACAGCCCTGTGGGAAAGCCTCGTGGGAAAGCCTCGAGGGACAGCCTCGAGGGAAAGCCACAGATCCCTTGATCCACGTGACAGGAAGCGTGACACTACTGCTGCAGCTCGGGAGGAAAGCGCACGTGCATGCCCCCCCTCGAGACGAGGCCTGACTCCCCTGGGGAGACTCAGAAGCATCCCAAGATCCCTGGCAACACTGGAGAGGAATCCTCAGGTTCCGGCCCCGACTCCACACAAGGACTGAGGCCCCGGCATGGACGGGAGAGGAATCCCGAGAGGTCCCCTAGCAACTCGCATGGGGACTGGCCTTTCCGGAGGCCACAAGAGCGGGTCCCTGGGGTCCCCGTCGTAACACGAGAAGACCTGCCGCAACTCGAGAAAATCCAGGAGGTTCTCCCCTCCAGGCGAGATGAGGCCCATTTCCGCTGAGGCGTCTCGAGGCTGATCACACCTCACCTCTGGAACTTCGAAAGAGTCCTTCACACCCTTGGTGCAAATCAAGAAGTTCCCCGACCTAGCCGTCTCCACTCGGGAGGAATCACGAGGGTCCCGCCCACATCCAGAGGAGCCCCGTTTCCGCCTCGTAGCTCGAGATGAGGGATCCTTTCCCTGCTTCGTCGGGAAAGAGTTCCCGGCGTTCCCGTCGCATCTCAAGAGGAGGCCCTCTCAACAGGAACGGGGAGAGGAACTCCAGGGTCGTGCCACCATTCCAAGAGTCCCCCAGATGTCTCAGTCCATTCCAGAGGAACCTCTTTTCCCTTCACCGGCTCGTCTTTCACGCCGAGGATCGACTCACACCAAGGTGGCACGTGGCACAGCCCTGTGGGAAAGCCTCGTGGGAAAGCCTCGAGGGACAGCCTCGAGGGAAAGCCACAGATCCCTTGATCCACGTGACAGGAAGCGTGACACTACTGCTGCAGCTCGGGAGGAAAGCGCACGTGCATGCCCCCACTCGAGACGAGGCCTGACTCCCCTGGGGAGACTCAGAAGCACCCCAAGATCCATGGCAACACTGGAGAGGAATCCTCAGGTTCCGGCCCCGACTCCACACAAGGACTGAGGCCCCGGCATGGACGGGAGAGGAATCCCGAGAGGTCCCCTAGCAACTCGCATGGGGACTGGCCTTTCCTGAGGCCACCAGAGCGGGTCCCTGAGGTCCCCGTCGTAACTCGAGAAGACCTGCCGCAACTCGAGAAAATCCAGGAGGTTCTCCCCTCCAGGCGAGATGAGGCCCATTTCTGCTGAGGCGTCTCGAGGCTGATCACACCTCACCTCTGGAACTTCGAAAGGCTCCTTCACACCCTTGGTGCAAATCAAGAAGTTCCCGAACATACCCGTCTCCACTCGAGAGGAATCACGAGGGTCCCGCCCACATCCAGAGGAGCCCCGTTTCCGCCTCATAGCTCGAGATGAGGGATTCTTTCCCTGCTTCGTCGGGAAAGAGTTCCCGGCCTTCCCGTCGCATCTCAAGAGGAGGCCCTCTCAACAGGAACGTCGAGAGGAACTCCAGGGTCGTGCCACCTTCCAAGAGTCCCCGAGATGTCTCAGTCCATTTCAGAGGAACCTCTTTTCCCTTCACCGGCTCGTCTTTCACGCCGAGGATCGACTCACACCAAGGTGGCACGTGGCACAGCCCTGTGGGAAAGCCTCGTGGGAAAGCCTCGAGGGACAGCCTCGAGGGAAAGCCACAGATCCCTTGATCCACGTGACAGGATGCGTGACACTACTGCTGCAGCTCGGGAGGAAAGCGCACGTGCATGCCCCCACTCGAGACGAGGCCTGACTCCCCTGGGGAGACTCAGAAGCACCCCAAGATCCATGGCAACACTGGAGAGGAATCCTCAGGTTCCGGCCCCGACTCCACACAAGGACTGAGGCCCCGGCATGGACGGGAGAGGAATCCCGAGAGGTCCCCTAGCAAATCGCATGGGGACTGGCCTTTCCTGAGGCCACCAGAGCGGGTCCCTGAGGTCCCCGTCGTAAATCGAGAAGACCTGCCACAACTCGAGAAAATCCAGGAGGTTCTCCCCTCCAGGCGAGATGAGGCCCATTTCCGCTGAGGCGTCTCGAGGCTGATCACACCTCACCTCTGGAACTTCGAAAGGGTCCTTCACACCCTTGGTGCAAATCAAGAAGTTCCCCGACCTAGCCGTCTCCACTCGGGAGGAATCACGAGGGTCCCGCCCACATCCAGAGGAGCCCCGTTTCCGCCTCGTAGCTCGAGATGAGGAATCCTTTCCCTGCTTCGTCGGGAAAGAGTTCCCGGCGTTCCCGTCGCATCTCAAGAGGAGGCCCTCTCAACAGGAACGGGGAGAGGAACTCCAGGGTCGTGCCACCATTCCAAGAGTCCCCCAGATGTCTCAGTCCATTCCAGAGGAACCTCTTTTCCCTTCACCGGCTCGTCTTTCACGCCGAGGATCGACTCACACCAAGGTGGCACGTGGCACAGCCCTGTGGGAAAGCCTCGTGGGAAAGCCTCGAGGGACAGCCTCGAGGGAAAGCCACAGATCCCTTGATCCACGTGACAGGAAGCGTGACACTACTGCTGCAGCTCGGGAGGAAAGCGCACGTGCATGCCCCCACTCGAGACGAGGCCTGACTCCCCTGGGGAGACTCAGAAGCACCCCAAGATCCATGGTAACACTGGAGAGGAATCCTCAAGTTCCGACCCCGACTCCACACAAGGACTGAGGCCCCGGCATGGACGGGAGAGGAATCCCGAGAGGTCCCCTAGCAACTCGCATGGGGACTGGCCTTTCCTGAGGCCACCAGAGCGGGTCCCTGAGGTCCCCGTTGTAACTCGAGAAGACCTGCCGCAACTGGAGTAAATCCAGGAGGTTATCCCCTCCAGGCGAGATGAGGCCCATTTCCGCTGAGGCGTCTTGAGGCTGATCACACCTCACCTCTGGAACTTCGAAAGGGTCCTTCACACCCTTGGTGCAAATCAAGAAGTTCCCCGACCTAGCCGTCTCCACTCGAGAGGAATCACGAGGGTCCCGCCCACATCCAGAGGAGCCCCGTTTCCGCCTCGTAGCTCGAGATGAGGGATCCTTTCCCTGCTTCGTCGGGAAAGAGTTCCCGGCGTTCCCGTCGCATCTCAAGAGGAGGCCCTCTCAACAGGACCGGCGAGAGGAACTCCAGGGTCGTGCCACTATTCCAAGAGTCCCCCAGATGTCTCAGTCCATTCCAGAGCAACCTCTTTTCCCTTCACCGGCTCGTCTTTCACGCCGAGGATCGACTCACACCAAGGTGGCACGTGGCACAGCCCTGTGGGAAAGCCTCGTGGGAAAGCCTCGAGGGACAGCCTCGAGGGAAAGCCACAGATCCCTTGATCTACGTGACAGGAAGCGTGATACTACTGCTGCAGCTCGGGAGGAAAGCGCACGTGCATGCCCCCACTCGAGACGAGGCCTGACTCCCCTGGGGAGACTCAGAAGCACCCCAAGATCCATGGCAACACTGGAGAGGAATCCTCAGGTTCCGGCCCCGACTCCACACAAGGACTGAGGCCCCGGCATGGACGGGAGAGGAATCCCGAGAGGTCCCCTAGCAACTCGCATGGGGACTGGCCTTTCCTGAGGCCACCAGAGCGGGTCCCTGAGGTCCCCGTCGTAAATCGAGAAGACCTGCCACAACTCGAGAAAATCCAGGAGGTTCTCCCCTCCAGGCGAGATGAGGCCCATTTCCGCTGAGGCGTCTCGAGGCTGATCACACCTCACCTCTGGAACTTCGAAAGGGTCCTTCACACCCTTGGTGCAAATCAAGAAGTTCCCCGACCTAGCCGTCTCCACTCGAGAGGAAACACGAGGGTCCCGCCCACATCCAGAGGAGCCCCGTTTCCGCCTCGTAGCTCGAGATGAGGGATCCTTTCCCTGCTTCTTCGGGAAAGAGTTCCCGGCGTTCCCGTCGCATCTCAAGAGGAGGCCCTCTCAACAGGAACGGCGAGAGGAACTCCAGGGTCGTGCCACCATTCCAAGAGTCCCCCAGATGTCTCAGTCCATTCCAGAGGAACCTCTTTTCCCTTCACCGGCTCGTCTTTCACGCCGAGGATCGACTCACACAAAGGTGGCACGTGGCACAGCCCTGTGGGAAAGCCTCGTGGGAAAGCCTCGAGGGACAGCCTCGAGGGAAAGCCACAGATCCCTTGATCCACGTGACAGGAAGCGTGACACTACTGCTGCAGCTCGGGAGGAAAGCGCACGTGCATGCCCCCACTCGAGACGAGGCCTGACTCCCCTGGGGAGACTCAGAAGCATCCCAAGATCCCTGGCAACACTGGAGAGGAATCCTCAGGTTCCGGCCCCGACTCCACACAAGGACTGAGGCCCCGGCATGGACGGGAGAGGAATCCCGAGAGGTCCCCTAGCAACTCGCATGGGGACTGGCCTTTCCGGAGGCCACAAGAGCGGGTCCCTGGGGTCCCCGTCGTAACACGAGAAGACCTGCCGCAACTCGAGAAAATCCAGGAGGTTCTCCCCTCCAGGCGAGATGAGGCCCATTTCCGCTGAGGCGTCTCGAGGCTGATCACACCTCACCTCTGGAACTTCGAAAGAGTCCTTCACACCCTTGGTGCAAATCAAGAAGTTCCCCGACCTAGCCGTCTCCACTCGGGAGGAATCACGAGGGTCCCGCCCACATCCAGAGGAGCCCCGTTTCCGCCTCGTAGCTCGAGATGAGGGATCCTTTCCCTGCTTCGTCGGGAAAGAGTTCCCGGCGTTCCCGTCGCATCTCAAGAGGAGGCCCTCTCAACAGGAACGGGGAGAGGAACTCCAGGGTCGTGCCACCATTCCAAGAGTCCCCCAGATGTCTCAGTCCATTCCAGAGGAACCTCTTTTCCCTTCACCGGCTCGTCTTTCACGCCGAGGATCGACTCACACCAAGGTGGCACGTGGCACAGCCCTGTGGGAAAGCCTCGTGGGAAAGCCTCGAGGGACAGCCTCGAGGGAAAGCCACAGATCCCTTGATCCACGTGACAGGAAGCGTGACACTACTGCTGCAGCTCGGGAGGAAAGCGCACGTGCATGCCCCCACTCGAGACGAGGCCTGACTCCCCTGGGGAGACTCAGAAGCACCCCAAGATCCATGGTAACACTGGAGAGGAATCCTCAAGTTCCGACCCCGACTCCACACAAGGACTGAGGCCCCGGCATGGACGGGAGAGGAATCCCGAGAGGTCCCCTAGCAACTCGCATGGGGACTGGCCTTTCCTGAGGCCACCAGAGCGGGTCCCTGAGGTCCCCGTTGTAACTCGAGAAGACCTGCCGCAACTGGAGTAAATCCAGGAGGTTCTCCCCTCCAGGCGAGATGAGGCCCATTTCCGCTGAGGCGTCTTGAGGCTGATCACACCTCACCTCTGGAACTTCGAAAGGGTCCTTCACACCCTTGGTGCAAATCAAGAAGTTCCCCGACCTAGCCGTCTCCACTCGAGAGGAATCACGAGGGTCCCGCCCACATCCAGAGGAGCCCCGTTTCCGCCTCGTAGCTCGAGATGAGGGATCCTTTCCCTGCTTCGTCGGGAAAGAGTTCCCGGCGTTCCCGTCGCATCTCAAGAGGAGGCCCTCTCAACAGGACCGGCGAGAGGAACTCCAGGGTCGTGCCACTATTCCAAGAGTCCCCCAGATGTCTCAGTCCATTCCAGAGCAACCTCTTTTCCCTTCACCGGCTCGTCTTTCACGCCGAGGATCGACTCACACCAAGGTGGCACGTGGCACAGCCCTGTGGGAAAGCCTCGTGGGAAAGCCTCGAGGGATAGCCTCGAGGGAAAGCCACAGATCCCTTGATCTACGTGACAGGAAGCGTGACACTACTGCTGCAGCTCGGGAGGAAAGCGCACGTGCATGCCCCCACTCGAGACGAGGCCTGACTCCCCTGGGGAGACTCAGAAGCACCCCAAGATCCATGGCAACACTGGAGAGGAATCCTCAGGTTCCGGCCCCGACTCCACACAAGGACTGAGGCCCCGGCATGGACGGGAGAGGAATCCCGAGAGGTCCCCTAGCAACTCGCATGGGGACTGGCCTTTCCTGAGGCCACCAGAGCGGGTCCCTGAGGTCCCCGTCGTAAATCGAGAAGACCTGCCACAACTCGAGAAAATCCAGGAGGTTCTCCCCTCCAGGCGAGATGAGGCCCATTTCCGCTGAGGCGTCTCGAGGCTGATCACACCTCACCTCTGGAACTTCGAAAGGGTCCTTCACACCCTTGGTGCAAATCAAGAAGTTCCCCGACCTAGCCGTCTCCACTCGAGAGGAAACACGAGGGTCCCGCCCACATCCAGAGGAGCCCCGTTTCCGCCTCGTAGCTCGAGATGAGGGATCCTTTCCCTGCTTCTTCGGGAAAGAGTTCCCGGCGTTCCCGTCGCATCTCAAGAGGAGGCCCTCTCAACAGGAACGGCGAGAGGAACTCCAGGGTCGTGCCACCATTCCAAGAGTCCCCCAGATGTCTCAGTCCATTCCAGAGGAACCTCTTTTCCCTTCACCGGCTCGTCTTTCACGCCGAGGATCGACTCACACAAAGGTGGCACGTGGCACAGCCCTGTGGGAAAGCCTCGTGGGAAAGCCTCGAGGGACAGCCTCGAGGGAAAGCCACAGATCCCTTGATCCACGTGACAGGAAGCGTGACACTACTGCTGCAGCTCGGGAGGAAAGCGCACGTGCATGCCCCCCCTCGAGACGAGGCCTGACTCCCCTGGGGAGACTCAGAAGCATCCCAAGATCCCTGGCAACACTGGAGAGGAATCCTCAGGTTCCGGCCCCGACTCCACACAAGGACTGAGGCCCCGGCATGGACGGGAGAGGAATCCCGAGAGGTCCCCTAGCAACTCGCATGGGGACTGGCCTTTCCGGAGGCCACAAGAGCGGGTCCCTGGGGTCCCCGTCGTAACACGAGAAGACCTGCCGCAACTCGAGAAAATCCAGGAGGTTCTCCCCTCCAGGCGAGATGAGGCCCATTTCCGCTGAGGCGTCTCGAGGCTGATCACACCTCACCTCTGGAACTTCGAAAGAGTCCTTCACACCCTTGGTGCAAATCAAGAAGTTCCCCGACCTAGCCGTCTCCACTCGGGAGGAATCACGAGGGTCCCGCCCACATCCAGAGGAGCCCCGTTTCCGCCTCGTAGCTCGAGATGAGGGATCCTTTCCCTGCTTCGTCGGGAAAGAGTTCCCGGCGTTCCCGTCGCATCTCAAGAGGAGGCCCTCTCAACAGGAACGGGGAGAGGAACTCCAGGGTCGTGCCACCATTCCAAGAGTCCCCCAGATGTCTCAGTCCATTCCAGAGGAACCTCTTTTCACTTCACCGGCTCGTCTTTCACGCCGAGGATCGACTCACACCAAGGTGGCACGTGGCACAGCCCTGTGGGAAAGCCTCGTGGGAAAGCCTCGAGGGACAGCCTCGAGGGAAAGCCACAGATCCCTTGATCCACGTGACAGGAAGCGTGACACTACTGCTGCAGCTCGGGAGGGAAGCGCACTGCATGCCCCCACTCGAGACGAGGCCTGACTCCCCTGGGGAGACTCAGAAGCACCCCAAGATCCATGGCAACACTGGAGAGGAATCCTCAGGTTCCGGCTCCGACTCCACACAAGGACTGAGGCCCCGGAATGGACGGGAGAGGAAGCCCGAGAGGTCCCCTAGCAACTCGCATGGGGACTGGCCTTTCCTGAGGCCACCAGAGCGGGTCCCTGAGTTCCCCGTCGTAACTCGAGAAGACCTGCCGCAACTGGAGAAAATCCAGGAGGTTCTCCCCTCCAGGCGAGATGAGGCCCATTTCCGCTGAGGCGTCTCGAGGCTGATCACACCTCACCTCTGGAACTTCGAAATGGTACTTCACACCCTTGGTGCAAATCAAGAAGTTCCCCGACCTAGCCGTCTCCACTCGAGAGGAATCACGAGGGTCCCGCCCACATCCAGAGGAGCCCCGTTTCCGCCTCGTAGCTCGAGATGAGGGATCCTTTCCCTGCTTCGTCGGAAAAGAGTTCCCGGCGTTCCCATCGCAACTCAAGAGGAGGCCCTCTCAACAGGAACGGCGAGAGGAACTCCAGGGTCATGCCACCATTTCAAGAGTCCCCCAGATGTCTAAGTCCATTCCAGAGGAACCTATTTTCCCTTCACCGACTCGTCTTTCACGCCGAGGATCGACTTATACCAAGGTGGCACGTGGCACAGCCCTGTGGGAAAGCCTCGTGGGAAAGCCTCGAGGGACAGCCTCGAGGGAAAGCCACAGATCCCTTGATCCACTTGACAGGAAGCGTGACACTACTGCTGCAGCTCGGGAGGAAAGCGCACGTGCATGTCCCCACTCGAGACGAGGCCTGACTCCCCTGGGGAGACTCAGAAGCACCCCAAGATCCATGGCAACACTGGAGAGGAATCCTCAGGTTCCGGCCCCGAATCCACACAAGGACTGAGGCCCCGGCATGGACGGGAGAGGAATCCCGAGAGGTCCCCTAGCAACTCGCATGGGGACTGGCCTTTCCTGAGGCCACCAGAGCGGGTCCCTGAGGTCCCCGTCGTAAATCGAGAAGACCTGCCACAACTCGAGAAAATCCAGGAGGTTCTCCCCTCCAGGCGAGATGAGGCCCATTTCCGCTGAGGCGTCTCGAGGCTGATCACACCTCACCTCTGGAACTTCGAAAGGGTCCTTCACACCCTTGGTGCAAATCAAGAAGTTCCCCGACATAGCCGTCTCCACTCGAGAGGAAACACGAGAGTCCCGCCCACATCCAGAGGAGCCCCGTTTCCGCCTCGTAGCTCGAGATGAGGGATCCTTTCCCTGCTTCGTCGGGAAAGAGTTCCCGGCGTTCCCGTCGCATCTCAAGAGGAGGCCCTCTCAACAGGAACGGCGAGAGGAACTCCAGGGTCGTGCCACCATTCCAAGAGTCCCCCAGATGTCTCAGTCCATTCCAGAGGAAACTCTTTTCCCTTCACCGGCTCATCTTTCACGCCGAGGATCGACTCACACAAAGGTGGCACGTGGCACAGCCCTGTGGGAAAGCCTCGTGGGAAAGCCTCGAGGGACAGCCTCGAGGGAAAGCCACAGATCCCTTGATCCACGTGACAGGAAGCGTGACACTACTGCTGCAGCTCGGGAGGAAAGCGCACGTGCATGCCCCCACTCGAGACGAGGCCTGACTCCCCTTGGGAGACTCAGAAGCACCCCAAGATCCATGGCAACACTGGAGAGGAATCCTCAGGTTCCGGCCCCGACTCCACACAAGGACTGAGGCCCCGGCATGGACGGGAGAGGAATCCCGAGAGGTCCCCTAGCAACTCGCATGGGGACTGGCCTTTCCTGAGGCCACCAGAGCGGGTCCCTGAGGTCCCCGTCGTAACTCGAGAAGACCTGCCGCAACTCGAGAAAATCCAGGAGGTTCTCCCCTCCAGGCGAGATGAGGCCCATTTCCGCTGAGGCGTCTCGAGGCTGATCACACCTCACCTCTGGAACTTCGAAAGGGTCCTTCACACCCTTGGTGCAAATCCAGAAGTTCCCCGACCTAGCCGTCTCCACTCGAGAGGAATCACGAGGGTCCCGCCCACATCCAGAGGAGCCCCGTTTCCGCCTCGTAGCTCGAGATGAGGGATCCTTTCCCTGCTTCGTCGGGAAAGAGTTCCCGGCGTTCCCGTCGCATCTCAAGAGGAGGCCCTCTCAACAGGAACGGCGAGAGGAACTCCAGGGTCGTGCCACCATTCCACGAGTCCCCCAGATGTCTCAGTCCATTCCAGAGGAACCTCTTTTCCCTTCACCGGCTCGTCTTTCACGCCGAGGATCCACTCACACCAAGGTGGCACGTGGCACAGCCCTGTGGGAAGCCCCGTGGGAAAGCCTCGAGGGACAGCCTCGAGGGAAAGCCACAGATCCCTTGATCCACGTGACAGGAAGCGTGACACTACTGCTGCAGCTCGGGAGGAAAGCGCACGTGCATGCCCCCACTCGAGACGAGGCCTGACTCCCCTGGGGAGACTCAGAAGCACCCCAAGATCCATGGCAACACTGGAGAGGAATCCTCAGGTTCCGGCCCCGACTCCACACAAGGACTGAGGCCCCGGCATGGACGGGAGAGGAATCCCGAGAGGTCCCCTAGCAACTCGCATGGGGACTGGCCTTTCCTGAGGCCACAAGAGCGTGTCCCTGAGGTCCCCGTCGTAACTCGAGAAGACCTGCCTCAACTCGAGAAAATCCAGGAGGTTCTCCCCTCCAGGCGAGATGAGGCCCATTTCCGCTGAGGCGTCTCGAGGCTGATCACACCTCACCTCTGGCACTTCGAAAGGGTCCTTCACACCCTTGGTGCAAATCAAGAAGTTCCCCGACCTAGCCGTCTCCACTCGAGAGGAATCACGTGGGTCCCGCCCACATCCAGAGGAGCCCCGTTTCCGCCTCGTAGCTCAAGATGAGGGATCCTTTCCCTGCTTCGTCGGGAAAGAGTTCCCGGCGTTCCCGTCGCATCTCAAGAGGAGGCCCTCTCAACAGGAACGGCGAGAGGAACTCCAGGGTCGTGCCACCATTCCAAGAGTCCCCCAGATGTCTCAGTCCA
The DNA here is from genome assembly GCF_023091745.1 of Budorcas taxicolor. NCBI lineage: Eukaryota > Metazoa > Chordata > Mammalia > Artiodactyla > Bovidae > Budorcas > Budorcas taxicolor. The sequence continues at coordinate 105,849 of NW_026291896.1, forward strand.
TTCCAGAGGAACCTCTTTTCCCTTCACCGGCTCGTCTTTCACGCCGAGGATCGACTCACACCAAGGTGGCACGTGGCACAGCCCTGTGGGAAAGCCTCGTGGGAAAGCCTCGAGGGACAGCCTCGAGGGAAAGCCACAGATCCCTTGATCCACGTGACAGGAAGCGTGACACTACTGCTGCAGCTCGGGAGGAAAGCGCACGTGCATGCCCCCCCTCGAGACGAGGCCTGACTCCCCTGGGGAGACTCAGTAGCATCCCAAGATCCCTGGCAACACTGGAGAGGAATCCTCAGGTTCCGGCCCCGACTCCACACAAGGACTGAGGCCCCGGCATGGACGGGAGAGGAATCCCGAGAGGTCCCCTAGCAACTCGAATGGGGACTGGCCTTTCCTGAGGCCACAAGAGCGGGTCCCTGGGGTCCCCGTCGTAACTCGAGAAGACCTGCCGCAACTCGAGAAAATCCAGGAGGTTCTCCCCTCCAGGCGAGATGAGGCCCATTTCCGCTGAGGCTTCTCGAGGCTGATCACACCTCACCTCTGGAACTTCGAAAGAGTCCTTCACACCCTTGGTGCAAATCAAGAAGTTCCCCGACCTAGCCGTCTCCACTCGGGAGGAATCACGAGGGTCCCGCCCACATCCAGAGGAGCCCCGTTTCCGCCTCGTAGCTCGAGATGAGGGATCCTTTCCCTGCTTCGTCGGGAAAGAGTTCCCGGCGTTCCCGTCGCATCTCAAGAGGAGGCCCTCTCAACAGGAACGGGGAGAGGAACTCCAGGGTCGTGCCACCATTCCAAGAGTCCCCCAGATGTCTCAGTCCATTCCAGAGGAACCTCTTTTCCCTTCACCGGCTCGTCTTTCACGCCGAGGATCGACTCACACCAAGGTGGCACGTGGCACAGCCCTGTGGGAAAGCCTCGTGGGAAAGCCTCGAGGGACAGCCTCGAGGGAAAGCCACAGATCCCTTGATCCACGTGACAGGAAGCGTGACACTACTGCTGCAGCTCGGGAGGAAAGCGCACGTGCATGCCCCCACTCGAGACGAGGCCTGACTCCCCTGGGGAGACTCAGAAGCACCCCAAGATCCATGGCAACACTGGAGAGGAATCCTCAGGTTCCGGCTCCGACTCCACACAAGGACTGAGGCCCCGGCATGGACGGGAGAGGAAGCCCGAGAGGTCCCCTAGCAACTCGCATGGGGACTGGCCTTTCCTGAGGCCACCAGAGCGGGTCCCTGAGGTCCCCGTCGTAAATCGAGAAGACCTGCCACAACTCGAGAAAATCCAGGAGGTTCTCCCCTGCAGGCGAGATGAGGCCCATTTCCGCTGAGGCGTCTCGAGGCTGATCACACCTCACCTCTGGAACTTCGAAAGGGTCCTTCACACCCTTGGTGCAAATCAAGAAGTTCCCCGACATAGCCGTCTCCACTCGAGAGGAAACACGAGAGTCCCGCCCACATCCAGAGGAGCCCCGTTTCCGCCTCGTAGCTCGAGATGAGGGATCCTTTCCCTGCTTGGTCGGGAAAGAGTTCCCGGCGTTCCCGTCGCATCTCAAGAGGAGGCCCTCTCAACAGGAACGGCGAGAGGAACTCCAGGGTCGTGCCACCATTCCAAGAGTCCCCCAGATGTCTCAGTCCATTCCAGAGGAACCTCTTTTCCCTTCACCGGCTCGTCTTTCACGCCGAGGATCGACTCACACCAAGGTGGCACGTGGCACAGCCCTGTGGGAAAGCCTCGTGGGAAAGCCTCGAGGGACAGCCTCGAGGGAAAGCCACAGATCCCTTGATCCACGTGACAGGAAGCGTGACACTACTGCTGCAGCTCGGGAGGAAAGCGCACGTGCATGCCCCCACTCGAGACGAGGCCTGACTCCCCTGGGGAGACTCAGAAGCACCCCAAGATCCATGGCAACACTGGAGAGGAATCCTCAGGTTCCGGCTCCGACTCCACACAAGGACTGAGGCCCCGGCATGGACGGGAGAGGAAGCCCGAGAGGTCCCCTAGCAACTCGCATGGGGACTGGCCTTTCCTGAGGCCACCAGAGCGGGTCCCTGAGGTCCCCGTCGTAAATCGAGAAGACCTGCCACAACTCGAGAAAATCCAGGAGGTTCTCCCCTGCAGGCGAGATGAGGCCCATTTCCGCTGAGGCGTCTCGAGGCTGATCACACCTCACCTCAGGAACTTCGAAAGGGTCCTTCACACCCTTGGTGCAAATCAAGAAGTTCCCCGACATAGCCGTCTCCACTCGAGAGGAAACACGAGAGTCCCGCCCACATCCAGAGGAGCCCCGTTTCCGCCTCGTAGCTCGAGATGAGGGATCCTTTCCCTGCTTGGTCGGGAAAGAGTTCCCGGCGTTCCCGTCGCATCTCAAGAGGAGGCCCTCTCAACAGGAACGGCGAGAGGAACTCCAGGGTCGTGCCACCATTCCAAGAGTCCCCCAGATGTCTCAGTCCATTCCAGAGGAACCTCTTTTCCCTTCACCGGCTCGTCTTTCACGCCGAGGATAGACTCACACAAAGGTGGCACGTGGCACAGCCCTGTGGGAAAGCCTCGTGGGAAAGCCTCGAGGGACAGCCTCGAGGGAAAGCCACAGATCCCTTGATCCACGTGACAGGAAGCGTAACACTACTGCTGCAGCTCGGGAGGAAAGCGCACGTGCATGCCCCCCCTCGAGACGAGGCCTGACTCCCCTGGGGAGACTCAGTAGCATCCCAAGATCACTGGCAACACTGGAGAGGAATCCTCAGGTTCCGGCCCCGACTCCACACAAGGACTGAGGCCCCGGCATGGACGGGAGAGGAATCCCGAGAGGTCCCCTAGCAACTCGCATGGGGACTGGCCTTTCCGGAGGCCACAAGAGCGGGTCCCTGGGGTCCCCGTCGTAACACGAGAAGACCTGCCGCAACTCGAGAAAATCCAGGAGGTTCTCCCCTCCAGGCGAGATGAGGCCCATTTCTGCTGAGGCGTCTGGAGGCTGATCACACCTCACCTCTGGAACTTCGAAAGAGTCCTTCACACCCTTGGTGCAAATCAAGAAGTTCCCCGACCTAGCCGTCTCCACTCGGGAGGAATCACGAGGGTCCCGCCCACATCCAGAGGAGCCCCGTTTCCGCCTCGTAGCTCGAGATGAGGGATCCTTTCCCTGCTTCGTCGGGAAAGAGTTCCCGGCGTTCCCGTCGCATCTCAAGAGGAGGCCCTCTCAACAGGAACGGGGAGAGGAACTCCAGGGTCGTGCCACCATTCCAAGAGTCCCCCAGATGTCTCAGTCCATTCCAGAGGAACCTCTTTTCACTTCACCGGCTCGTCTTTCACGCCGAGGATCGACTCACACCAAGGTGGCACGTGGCACAGCCCTGTGGGAAAGCCTCGTGGGAAAGCCTCGAGGGACAGCCTCGAGGGAAAGCCACAGATCCCTTGATCCACGTGACAGGAAGCGTGACACTACTGCTGCAGCTCGGGAGGAAAGCGCACGTGCATGCCCCCACTCGAGACGAGGCCTGACTCCCCTGGGGAGACTCAGAAGCACCCCAAGATCCATGGCAACACTGGAGAGGAATCCTCAGGTTCCGGCTCCGACTCCACACAAGGACTGAGGCCCCGGCATGGACGGGAGAGGAAGCCCGAGAGGTCCCCTAGCAACTCGCATGGGGACTGGCCTTTCCTGAGGCCACCAGAGCGGGTCCCTGAGTTCCCCGTCGTAACTCGAGAAGACCTGCCGCAACTGGAGAAAATCCAGGAGGTTCTCCCCTCCAGGCGAGATGAGGCCCATTTCCGCTGAGGCGTCTCGAGGCTGATCACACCTCACCTCTGGAACTTCGAAAGGGTACTTCACACCCTTGGTGCAAATCAAGAAGTTCCCCGACCTAGCCGTCTCCACTCGAGAGGAATCACGAGGGTCCCGCCCACATCCAGAGGAGCCCCGTTTCCGCCTCGTAGCTCGAGATGAGGGATCCTTTCCCTGCTTCGTCGGGAAAGAGTTCCCGGCGTTCCCATCGCAACTCAAGAGGAGGCCCTCTCAACAGGAACGGCGAGAGGAACTCCAGGGTCATGCCACCATTTCAAGAGTCCCCCAGATGTCTAAGTCCATTCCAGAGGAACCTATTTTCCCTTCACCACTCGTCTTTCACGCCGAGGATCGACTTATAACAAGGTGGCACGTGGCACAGCCCTGTGGGAAAGCCTCGTGGGAAAGCCTCGAGGGACAGCCTCGAGGGAAAGCCACAGATCCCTTGATCCACTTGACAGGAAGCGTGACACTACTGCTGCAGCTCGGGAGGAAAGCGCACGTGCATGTCCCCACTCGAGACGAGGCCTGACTCCCCTGGGGAGACTCAGAAGCACCCCAAGATCCATGGCAACACTGGAGAGGAATCCTCAGGTTCCGGCCCCGACTCCACACAAGGACTGAGGCCCCGGCATGGACGGGAGAGGAATCCCGAGAGGTCCCCTAGCAACTCGCATGGGGACTGGCCTTTCCTGAGGCCACCAGAGCGGGTCCCTGAGGTCCCCGTCGTAAATCGAGAAGACCTGCCACAACTCGAGAAAATCCAGGAGGTTCTCCCCTCCAGGCGAGATGAGGCCCATTTCCGCTGAGGCGTCTCGAGGCTGATCACACCTCACCTCTGGAACTTCGAAAGGGTCCTTCACACCCTTGGTGCAAATCAAGAAGTTCCCCGACATAGCCGTCTCCACTCGAGAGGAAACACGAGAGTCCCGCCCACATCCAGAGGAGCCCCGTTTCCGCCTCGTAGCTCGAGATGAGGGATCCTTTCCCTGCTTCGTCGGGAAAGAGTTCCCGGCGTTCCCGTCGCATCTCAAGAGGAGGCCCTCTCAACAGGAAGGGCGAGAGGAACTCCAGGGTCGTGCCACCATTCCAAGAGTCCCCCAGATGTCTCAGTCCATTCCAGAGGAACCTCTTTTCCCTTCACCGGCTCATCTTTCACGCCGAGGATCGACTCACACAAAGGTGGCACGTGGCACAGCCCTGTGGGAAAGCCTCGTGGGAAAGCCTCGAGGGACAGCCTCGAGGGAAAGCCACAGATCCCTTGATCCACGTGACAGGAAGCGTGACACTACTGCTGCAGCTCGGGAGGAAAGCGCACGTGCATGCCCCCACTCGAGATGAGGCCTGACTCCCCTGGGGAGACTCAGAAGCATCCCAAGATCCCTGGCAACACTGGAGAGGAATCCTCAGGTTCCGGCCCCGACTCCACACAAGGACTGAGGCCCCGGCATGGACGGGAGAGGAATCCCGAGAGGTCCCCTAGCAACTCGCATGGGGACTGGCCTTTCCTGAGGCCACAAGAGCGTGTCCCTGAGGTCCCAGTCGTAACTCGAGAAGACCTGCCTCAACTCGAGAAAATCCAGGAGGTTCTCCCCTCCAGGCGAGATGAGGCCCATTTCCGCTGAGGCGTCTCGAGGCTGATCACACCTCACCTCTGGCACTTCGAAAGGGTCCTTCACACCCTTGGTGCAAATCAAGAAGTTCCCCGACCTAGCCGTCTCCACTCGAGAGGAATCACGTGGGTCCCGCCCACATCCAGAGGAGCCCCGTTTCCGCCTCGTAGCTCAAGATGAGGGATCCTTTCCCTGCTTCGTCGGGAAAGAGTTCCCGGCGTTCCCGTCGCATCTCAAGAGGAGGCCCTCTCAACAGGAACGGCGAGAGGAACTCCAGGGTCGTGCCACCATTCCAAGAGTCCCCCAGATGTCTCAGTCCATTCCAGAGGAACCTCTTTTCCCTTCACCGGCTCGTCTTTCACGCCGAGGATCGACTCACACCAAGGTGGCACGTGGCACAGCCCTGTGGGAAAGCCTCGTGGGAAAGCCTCGAGGGACAGCCTCGAGGGAAAGCCACAGATCCCTTGATCCACGTGACAGGAAGCGTGACACTACTGCTGCAGCTCGGGAGGAAAGCGCACGTGCATGCCCCCCCTCGAGACGAGGCCTGACTCCCCTGGGGAGACTCAGTAGCATCCCAAGATCCCTGGCAACACTGGAGAGGAATCCTCAGGTTCCGGCCCCGACTCCACACAAGGACTGAGGCCCCGGCATGGACGGGAGAGGAATCCCGAGAGGTCCCCTAGCAACTCGAATGGGGACTGGCCTTTCCTGAGGCCACAAGAGCGGGTCCCTGGGGTCCCCGTCGTAACTCGAGAAGACCTGCCGCAACTCGAGAAAATCCAGGAGGTTCTCCCCTCCAGGCGAGATGAGGCCCATTTCCGCTGAGGCTTCTCGAGGCTGATCACACCTCACCTCTGGAACTTCGAAAGAGTCCTTCACACCCTTGGTGCAAATCAAGAAGTTCGCCGACCTAGCCGTCTCCACTCGGGAGGAATCACGAGGGTCCCGCCCACATCCAGAGGAGCCCCGTTTCCGCCTCGTAGCTCGAGATGAGGGATCCTTTCCCTGCTTCGTCGGGAAAGAGTTCCCGGCGTTCCCGTCGCATCTCAAGAGGAGGCCCTCTCAACAGGAACGGGGAGAGGAACTCCAGGGTCGTGCCACCATTCCAAGAGTCCCCCGGATGTCTCAGTCCATTCCAGAGGAACCTCTTTTCCCTTCACCGGCTCGTCTTTCACGCCGAGGATCGACTCACACCAAGGTGGCACGTGGCACAGCCCTGTGGGAAAGCCTCGTGGGAAAGCCTCGAGGGACAGCCTCGAGGGAAAGCCACAGATCCCTTGATCCACGTGACAGGAAGCGTGACACTACTGCTGCAGCTCGGGAGGAAAGCGCACGTGCATGCCCCCACTCGAGACGAGGCCTGACTCCCCTGGGGAGACTCAGAAGCACCCCAAGATCCATGGCAACACTGGAGAGGAATCCTCAGGTTCCGGCTCCGACTCCACACAAGGACTGAGGCCCCGGCATGGACGGGAGAGGAAGCCCGAGAGGTCCCCTAGCTACTCGCATGGGGACTGGCCTTTCCTGAGGCCACCAGAGCGGGTCCCTGAGGTCCCCGTCGTAAATCGAGAAGACCTGCCACAACTCGAGAAAATCCAGGAGGTTCTCCCCTGCAGGCGAGATGAGGCCCATTTCCGCTGAGGCGTCTCGAGGCTGATCACACCTCACCTCTGGAACTTCGAAAGGGTCCTTCACACCCTTGGTGCAAATCAAGAAGTTCCCCGACATAGCCGTCTCCACTCGAGAGGAAACACGAGAGTCCCGCCCACATCCAGAGGAGCCCCGTTTCCGCCTCGTAGCTCGAGATGAGGGATCCTTTCCCTGCTTCGTCGGGAAAGAGTTCCCGGCGTTCCCGTCGCATCTCAAGAGGAGGCCCTCTCAACAGGAACGGCGAGAGGAACTCCAGGGTCGTGCCACCATTCCAAGAGTCCCCCAGATGTCTCAGTCCATTCCAGAGGAACCTCTTTTCCCTTCACCGGCTCGTCTTTCACGCCGAGGATCGACTCACACCAAGGTGGCACGTGGCACAGCCCTGTGGGAAAGCCTCGTGGGAAAGCCTCGAGGGACAGCCTCGAGGGAAAGCCACAGATCCCTTGATCCACGTGACAGGAAGCGTGACACTACTGCTGCAGCTCGGGAGGAGAGCGCACGTGCATGCCCCCACTCGAGACGAGGCCTGACTCCCCTGGGGAGACTCAGAAGCACCCCAAGATCCATGGCAACACTGGAGAGGAATCCTCAGGTTCCGGCTCCGACTCCACACAAGGACTGAGGCCCCGGCATGGACGGGAGAGGAAGCCCGAGAGGTCCCCTAGCAACTCGCATGGGGACTGGCCTTTCCTGAGGCCACCAGAGCGGGTCCCTGAGGTCCCCGTCGTAAATCGAGAAGACCTGCCACAACTCGAGAAAATCCAGGAGGTTCTCCCCTGCAGGCGAGATGAGGCCCATTTCCGCTGAGGCGTCTCGAGGCTGATCACACCTCACCTCAGGAACTTCGAAAGGGTCCTTCACACCCTTGGTGCAAATCAAGAAGTTCCCCGACATAGCCGTCTCCACTCGAGAGGAAACACGAGAGTCCCGCCCACATCCAGAGGAGCCCCGTTTCCGCCTCGTAGCTCGAGATGAGGGATCCTTTCCCTGCTTGGTCGGGAAAGAGTTCCCGGAGTTCCCGTCGCATCTCAAGAGGAGGCCCTCTCAACAGGAACGGCGAGAGGAACTCCAGGGTCGTGCCACCATTCCAAGAGTCCCCCAGATGTCTCAGTCCATTCCAGAGGAACCTCTTTTCCCTTCACCGGCTCCTCTTTCACGCCGAGGATAGACTCACACAAAGGTGGCACGTGGCACAGCCCTGTGGGAAAGCCTCGTGGGAAAGCCTCGAGGGACAGCCTCGAGGGAAAGCCACAGATCCCTTGATCCACGTGACAGGAAGCGTGACACTACTGCTGCAGCTCGGGAGGAAAGCGCACGTGCATGCCCCCCCTCCAGACGAGGCCTGAATCCCCTGGGGAGACTCAGTAGCATCCCAAGATCCCTGGCAACACTGGAGAGGAATCCTCAGGTTCCGGCCCCGAATCCACACAAGGACTGAGGCCCCGGCATGGACGGGAGAGGAATCCCGAGAGGTCCCCTAGCAACTCGCATGGGGACTGGCCTTTCCGGAGGCCACAAGAGCGGGTCCCTGGGGTCCCCGTCGTAACACGAGAAGACCTGCCGCAACTCGAGAAAATCCAGGAGGTTCTCCCCTCCAGGCGAGATGAGTCCCATTTCCGCTGAGGCGTCTCGAGTCGGATCACACCTCACCTCTGGAACTTCGAAAGAGTCCTTCACACCCTTGGTGCAAATCAAGAAGTTCCCCGACCTAGCCGTCTCCACTCGGGAGGAATCACGAGGGTCCCGCCCACATCCAGAGGAGCCCCGTTTCCGCCTCGTAGCTCGAGATGAGGGATCCTTTCCCTGCTTCGTCGGGAAAGAGTTCCCGGCGTTCCCGTCGCATCTCAAGAGGAGGCCCTCTCAACAGGAACGGCGAGAGGAACTCCAGGGTCGTGCCACCATTCCAAGAGTCCCCCAGATGTCTCAGTCCATTCCAGAGGAACCTCTTTTCCCTTCACCGGCTCGTCTTTCACGCCGAGGATCGACTCACACCAAGGTGGCACGTGGCACAGCCCTGTGGGAAAGCCTCGTGGGAAAGCCTCGAGGGACAGCCTCGAGGGAAAGCCACAGATCCCTTGATCCACGTGACAGGAAGCGTGACACTACTGCTGCAGCTCGGGAGGAAAGCGCACGTGCATGCCCCCACTCGAGACGAGGCCTGACTCCCCTGGGGAGACTCAGAAGCACCCCAAGATCCATGGCAACACTGGAGAGGAATCCTCAGGTTCCGGCCCCGACTCCACACAAGGACTGAGGCCCCGGCATGGACGGGAGAGGAATCCCGAGAGGTCCCCTAGCAACTCGCATGGGGACTGGCCTTTCCTGAGGCCACCAGAGCGGGTCCCTGAGGTCCCCGTCGTAACTCGAGAAGACCTGCCGCAACTGGAGAAAATCCAGGAGGTTCTCCCCTCCAGGCGAGATGAGGCCCATTTCCGCTGAGGCGTCTCGAGGCTGATCACACCTCACCTCTGGAACTTCGAAAGGGTACTTCACACCCTTGGTGCAAATCAAGAAGTTCCCCGACCTAGCCGTCTCCACTCGAGAGGAATCACGAGGGTCCCGCCCACATCCAGAGGAGCCCCGTTTCCGCCTCGTAGCTCGAGATGAGGGATCCTTTCCCTGCTTCGTCGGGAAAGAGTTCCCGGCGTTCCCATCGCAACTCAAGAGGAGGCCCTCTCAACAGGACCGGCGAGAGGAACTCCAGGGTCGTGCCACCATTTCAAGAGTCCCCCAGATGTCTCAGTCCATTCCAGAGGAACCTCTTTTCCCTTCACCGACTCGTTTTTCACTCCGAGGATCGACTTATACCAAGGTGGCACGTGGCACAGCCCTGTGGGAAAGCCTCGTGGGAAAGCCTCGAGGGACAGCCTCGAGGGAAAGCCACAGATCCCTTGATCCACTTGACAGGAAGCGTGACACTACTGCTGCAGCTCGGGAGGAAAGCGCACGTGCATGCCCCCACTCGAGACGAGGCCTGACTCCCCTGGGGAGACTCAGAAGCACCCCAAGAGCCATGGCAACACTGGAGAGGAATCCTCAGGTTCCGGCCCCGACTCCACACAAGGACTGAGGCCCCGGCATGGACGGGAGAGGAATCCCGAGAGGTCCCCTAGCAACTCGCATGGGGACTGGCCTTTCCTGAGGCCACCAGAGCGGGTCCCTGAGGTCCCCGTCGTAAATCGAGAAGACCTGCCACAACTCGAGAAAATCCAGGAGGTTCTCCCCTCCAGGCGAGATGAGGCCCATTTCCGCTGAGGCGTCTCGAGGCTGATCACACCTCACCTCTGGAACTTCTAAAGGGTCCTTCACACCCTTGGTGCAAATCAAGAAGTTCCCCGACATAGCCGTCTCCACTGGAGAGGAAACACGAGAGTCCCGCCCACATCCAGAGGAGCCCCGTTTCTGCCTCGTAGCTCGAGATGAGGGCTCCTTTCCCTGCTTCGTCGGGAAAGAGTTCCCGGCGTTCCCGTCGCATCTCAAGAGGAGGCCCTCTCAACAGGAACGGCGAGAGGAACTCCAGGGTCGTGCCACCATTCCAAGAGTCCCCCAGATGTCTCAGTCCATTCCAGAGGAACCTCTTTTCCCTTCACCGGCTCGTCTTTCACGCCGAGGATCGACTCACACCAAGGTGGCACGTGGCACAGCCCTGTGGGAAAGCCTCGTGGGAAAGCCTCGAGGGACAGCCTCGAGGGAAAGCCACAGATCCCTTGATCCACATGACAGGAAGCGTGACACTACTGCTGCAGATCGGGAGGAAAGCGCACGTGCATGCCCCCACTCGAGACGAGGCCTGACTCCCCTGGGGAGACTCAGAAGCACCCCAAGATCCATGGCAACACTGGAGAGGAATCCTCAGGTTCCGGCCCCGACTCCACACAAGGACTGAGGCCCCGGCATGGACGGGAGAGGAATCCCGAGAGGTCCCCTAGCAACTCGCATGGGGACTGGCCTTTCCTGAGGCCACCAGAGCGGGTCCCTGAGGTCCCCGTTGTAACTTGAGAAGACCTGCCGCAACTGGAGAAAATCCAGGAGGTTCTCCCCTCCAGGCGAGATGAGGCCCATTTCCGCTGAGGCGTCTCGAGGCTGATCACACCTCACATCTGGAACTTCGAAAGGCTCCTTGACACCCTCGGTGCAAATCAAGAAGTTCCCCGACATACCCGTCTCCACTCGAGAGGAATCACGAGGGTCCCGCCCACATCCAGAGGAGCCCCGTTTCTGCCTCGTAGCTCGAGATGAGGGATCCTTTCCCTGCTTCGTCGGGAAAGAGTTCCCGGCCTTCCCGTCGCATCTCAAGAGGAGGAACTCTACAGGAACTGCGAGAGGAACTCCAGGGTCGTGCCACCATTCCAAGAGTCCCCCAGATGTCTCAGTCCATTCCAGAGGAACCTCTTTTCCCTTCACCGGCTCGTCTTTCACGACGAGAATCGACTCACATCAAGGTGGCACGTGGCACAGCCCTGTGGGAAAGCCTCGTGGGAAAGCCTCGAGGGACAGCCTCGAGGGAAAGCCACAGATCCCTTGATCCACGTGACAGGAAGCGTGACACTACTGCTGCAGCTCGGGAGGAAAGCGCACGTGCATGCCCCCACTCGAGACGAGGCCTGACTCCCCTGGGGAGACTCAGAAGCACCCCAAGATCCATGGCAACACTGGAGTGGAATCCTCAGGTTCTGGCCCCGACTCCACACAAGGACTGAGGCCCCGGCATGGACGGGAGAGGAATCCCGAGAGGTCCTCTAGCAACTCGCATGGGGACTGGCCATTCCTGAGGCCACCAGAGCGGGTCCCTGAGGTCCCCGTCGTAACTCGAGAAGACCTGCCGCAACTCGAGAAAATCCAGGAGGTTCTCCCCTCCAGGCGAGATGAGGCCCATTTCTGCTGAGGCGTCTCGAGGCTGATCACACCTCACCTCTGGAACTTCGAAAGGCTCCTTCACACCCTTGGTGCAAATCAAGAAGTTCCCCGACATACCCGTCTCCACTCGAGAGGAATCACGAGGGTCCCGCCCACATCCAGAGGAGCCCCGTTTCCGCCTCGTAGCTCGAGATGAGGGATCCTTTCCCTGCTTCGTCGGGAAAGAGTTCCCGGCCTTCCCGTCGCATCTCAAGAGGAGGCCCTCTCAACAGGAACGGCGAGAGGAACTCCAGGGTCGTACCACCATTCCAAGAGTCCCCCAGATGTCTCAGTCCATTCCAGAGGAACCTCTTTTCCCTTCACCGGCTCGTCTTTCACGCCGAGGATCGACTCACACCAAGGTGGCACGTGGCACAGCCCTGTGGGAAAGCCTCGTGGGAAAGCCTCGAGGGACAGCCTCGAGGGAAAGCCACAGATCCCTTGATCCACGTGACAGGAAGCGTGACACTACTGCTGCAGATCGGGAGGAAAGCGCACGTGCATGCCCCCACTCGAGACGAGGCCTGACTCCCCTGGGGAGACTCAGAAGCACCCCAAGATCCATGGCAACACTGGAGAGGAATCCTCAGGTTCCGGCCCCGACTCCACACAAGGACTGAGGCCCCGGCATGGACGGGAGAGGAATCCCGAGAGGTCCCCTAGCAACTCTCATGGGGACTGGCCTTTCCTGAGGCCACCAGAGCGGGTCCCTGAGGTCCCCGTCGTAACTCGAGAAGACCTGCCGCAACTCGAGAAAATCCAGGAGGTTCTCCCCTCCAGGCGAGATGAGGCCCATTTCCGCTGAGGCGTCTCGAGGCTGATCACACCTCCCCTCTGGAACTTCGAAAGGGTCCTTCACACCCTTGGTGCAAATCAAGAAGTTCCCCGACATACCCGTCTCCACTCGAGAGGAATCACGAGGGTCCCGCCCACATCCAGAGGAGCCCCGTTTCCGCCTCGTAGCTCGAGATGAGGGATCCTTTCCCTGCTTCGTCGGGAAAGAGTTCCCGGCCTTCCCGTCGCATCTCAAGAGGAGGAACTCTACAGGAACTGCGAGAGGAACTCCAGGGTCGTGCCACCATTCCAAGAGTCCCCCAGATGTCTCAGTCCATTCCAGAGGAACCTCTTTTCCCTTCACCGGCTCGTCTTTCACGACGAGAATCGACTCACATCAAGGTGGCACGTGGCACAGCCCTGTGGGAAAGCCTCGTGGGAAAGCCTCGAGGGACAGCCTCGAGGGAAAGCCACAGATCCCTTGATCCACGTGACAGGAAGCGTGACACTACTGCTGCAGCTCGGGAGGAAAGCGCACGTGCATGCCCCCACTCGAGACGAGGCCTGACTCCCCTGGGGAGACTCAGAAGCACCCCAAGATCCATGGCAACACTGGAGTGGAATCCTCAGGTTCTGGCCCCGACTCCACACAAGGACTGAGGCCCCGGCATGGACGGGAGAGGAATCCCGAGAGGTCCTCTAGCAACTCGCATGGGGACTGGCCATTCCTGAGGCCACCAGAGCGGGTCCCTGAGGTCCCCGTCGTAACTCGAGAAGACCTGCCGCAACTCGAGAAAATCCAGGAGGTTCTCCCCTCCAGGCGAGATGAGGCCCATTTCTGCTGAGGCGTCTCGAGGCTGATCACACCTCACCTCTGGAACTTCGAAAGGCTCCTTCACACCCTTGGTGCAAATCAAGAAGTTCCCCGACATACCCGTCTCCACTCGAGAGGAATCACGAGGGTCCCGCCCACATCCAGAGGAGCCCCGTTTCCGCCTCGTAGCTCGAGATGAGGGATCCTTTCCCTGCTTCGTCGGGAAAGAGTTCCCGGCCTTCCCGTCGCATCTCAAGAGGAGGCCCTCTCTACAGGAACGGCGAGAGGAACTCCAGGGTCGTACCACCATTCCAAGAGTCCCCCAGATGTCTCAGTCCATTCCAGAGGAACCTCTTTTCCCTTCACCGGCTCGTCTTTCACGCCGAGGATCGACTCACACCAAGGTGGCACGTGGCACAGCCCTGTGGGAAAGCCTCGTGGGAAAGCCTCGAGGGACAGCCTCGAGGGAAAGCCACAGATCCCTTGATCCACGTGACAGGAAGCGTGACACTACTGCTGCAGATCGGGAGGAAAGCGCACGTGCATGCCCCCACTCGAGACGAGGCCTGACTCCCCTGGGGAGACTCAGAAGCACCCCAAGATCCATGGCAACACTGGAGAGGAATCCTCAGGTTCCGGCCCCGACTCCACACAAGGACTGAGGCCCCGGCATGGACGGGAGAGGAATCCCGAGTGGTCCCCTAGCAACTCTCATGGGGACTGGCCTTTCCTGAGGCCACCAGAGCGGGTCCCTGAGGTCCCCGTCGTAACTCGAGAAGACCTGCCGCAACTCGAGAAAATCCAGGAGGTTCTCCCCTCCAGGCGAGATGAGGCCCATTTCCGCTGAGGCGTCTCGAGGCTGATCACACCTCCCCTCTGGAACTTCGAAAGGGTCCTTCACACCCTTGGTGCAAATCAAGAAGTTCCCCGACATACCCGTCTCCACTCGAGAGGAATCACGAGGGTCCCGCCCACATCCAGAGGAGCCCCGTTTCCGCCTCGTAGCTCGAGATGAGGGATCCTTTCCCTGCTTCGTCGGGAAAGAGTTCCCGGCCTTCCCGTCGCATCTCAAGAGGAGGAACTCTACAGGAACGGCGAGAGGAACTCCAGGGTCGTGCCACCATTTCAAGAGTCCCCCAGATGTCTCAGTCCATTCCAGAGGAACCTCTTTTCCCTTCACCGGCTCGTCTTTCACGACGAGGATCGACTGACATCAAGGTGGCACGTGGCACAGCCCTGTGGGAAAGCCTCGTGGGAAAGCCTCGAGGGACAGCCTCGAGGGAAAGCCACAGATCCCTTGATCCACGTGACAGGAAGCGTGACACTACTGCTGCAGCTCGGGAGGAAAGCGCACGTGCATGCCCCCACTCGAGACGAGGCCTGACTCCCCTGGGGAGACTCAGAAGCACCCCAAGATCCATGGCAACACTGGAGAGGAATCCTCAGGTTCCGGCCCCGACTCCACACAAGGACTGAGGCCCCGGCATGGACGGGAGAGGAATCCCGAGAGGTCCCCTAGCAACTCGCATGGGGACTGGCCTTTCCTGAGGCCACCAGAGCGGGTCCCTGAGGTCCCCGTTGTAACTCGAGAAGACCTGCCGCAACTGGAGAAAATCCAGGAGGTTCTCCCCTCCAGGCGAGATGAGGCCCATTTCCGCTGAGGCGTCTCGAGGCTGATCACACCTCACCTCTGGAACTTCGAAAGGCTCCTTGACACCCTCGGTGCAAATCAAGAAGTTCCCCGACATACCCGTCTCCACTCGAGAGGAATCACGAGGGTCCCGCCCACATCCAGAGGAGCCCCGTTTCCGCCTCGTAGCTCGAGATGAGGGATCCTTTCCCTGCTTCGTCGGGAAAGAGTTCCCGGCCTTCCCGTCGCATCTCAAGAGGAGGCCCTCTCTACAGGAACGGCGAGAGGAACTCCAGGGTCGTGCCACCATTCCAAGAGTCCCCCAGATGTCTCAGTCCATTCCAGAGGAACCTCTTTTCCCTTCACCGGCTCGTCTTTCACGCCGAGGATCGACTCACACCAAGGTGGCACGTGGCACAGCCCTGTGGGAAAGCCTCGTGGGAAAGCCTCGAGGGACAGCCTCGAGGGAAAGCCACAGATCCCTTGATCCACGTGACAGGAAGCGTGACAATACTGCTGCAGCTCGGGAGGAAAGCGCACGTGCATGCCCCCACTCGAGACGAGGCCTGACTCCCCTGGGGAGACTCAGAAGCACCCCAAGATCCATGGCAACACTGGAGAGGAATCCTCAGGTTCCGGCCCCGACTCCACACAAGGACTGAGTCCCCGGCATGGACGGGAGAGGAATCCCGAGAGGTGCCCTAGCAACTCGCATGGGGACTGGCCTTTCCTGAGGCCACCAGAGCGGGTCCCTGAGGTCCCCGTCGTAACTCGAGAAGACCTGCCGCAACTCGAGAAAATCCAGGAGGTTCTCCCCTCCAGGCGAGATGAGGCCCATTTCCGCTGAGGCGTCTCGAGGCTGATCACACCTCACCTCTGGAACTTCGAAAGGGTCCTTCACACCCTTGGTGCAAATCAAGAAGTTCCCCGACCTAGCCGTCTCCACTCGGGAGGAATCACGAGGGTCCCGCCCACATCCAGAGGAGCCCCGTTTCCGCCTCGTAGCTCGAGATGAGGGATCCTTTCCCTGCTTCGTCGGGAAAGAGTTCCCGGCGTTCCCGTCGCATCTCAAATGGAGGCCCTCTCAACAGGAACGGCGAGAGGAACTCCAGGGTCGTGCCACCATTCCAAGAGTCCCCCAGATGTCTCAGTCCATTCCAGAGGAACCTCTCTTCCCTTCACCGGCTCGTCTTTCACGCCGAGGATCGACTCACACCAAGGTGGCACGTGGCACAGCCCTGTGGGAAAGCCTCGTGGGAAAGCCTCGAGGGACAGCCTCGAGGTAAAGCCACAGATCCCTTGATCCACGTGACAGGAAGTGTGACACTACTGCTGCAGCTCGGGAGGAAAGCGCACGTGCATGCCCCCACTCGAGACGAGGCCTGACTCCCCTGGGGAGACTCAGAAGCACCCCAAGATCCATGGCAACACTGGAGAGGAATCCTCAGGTTCCGGCCCCGACTCCACACAAGGACTGAGGCCCCGGCATGGACGGGAGAGGAATCCCGAGAGGTCCCCTAGCAACTCGCATGGGGACTGGCCTTTCCTGAGGCCACCAGAGCGGGTCCCTGAGGTCCCCGTTGTAACTCGAGAAGACCTGCCGCAACTGGAGAAAATCCAGGAGGTTCTCCCCTCCAGGCGAGATGAGGCCCTTTTCCGCTGAGGCGTCTCGAGGCTGATCACACCTCACCTCTGGAACTTCGAAAGGCTCCTTGACACCCTCGGTGCAAATCAAGAAGTTCCCCGACATACCCGTCTCCACTCGAGAGGAATCACGAGGGTCCCGCCCACATCCAGAGGAGCCCCGTTTCCGCCTCGTAGCTCGAGATGAGGGATCCTTTCCCTGTTTCGTCGGGAAAGAGTTCCCGGCCTTCCCGTCGCATCTCAAGAGGAGGAACTCTACAGGAACTGCGAGAGGAACTCCAGGGTCGTGCCACCATTCCAAGAGTCCCCCAGATGTCTCAGTCCATTCCAGAGGAACCTCTTTTCCCTTCACCGGCTCGTCTTTCACGACGAGGATCGACTCACATCAAGGTGGCACGTGGCACAGCCCTGTGGGAAAGCCTCGTGGGAAAGCCTCGAGGGACAGCCTCGAGGGAAAGCCACAGATCCCTTGATCCACGTGACAGGAAGCGTGACACTACTGCTGCAGCTCGGGAGGAAAGCGCACGTGCATGCCCCCACTCGAGACGAGGCCTGACTCCCCTGGGGAGACTCAGAAGCACCCCAAGATCCATGGCAACACTGGAGTGGAATCCTCAGGTTCTGGCCCCGACTCCACACAAGGACTGAGGCCCCGGCATGGACGGTAGAGGAATCCCGAGAGGTCCTCTAGCAACTCGCATGGGGACTGGCCATTCCTGAGGCCACCAGAGCGGGTCCCTGAGGTCCCCGTCGTAACTCGAGAAGACCTGCCGCAACTCGAGAAAATCCAGGAGGTTCTCCCCTCCAGGCGAGATGAGGCCCATTTCTGCTGAGGCGTCTCGAGGCTGATCACACCTCACCTCTGGAACTTCGAAAGGCTCCTTCACACCCTTGGTGCAAATCAAGAAGTTCCCCGACATACCCGTCTCCACTCGAGAGGAATCATGAGGGTCCCGCCCACATCCAGAGGAGCCCCGTTTCCGCCTCGTAGCTCGAGATGAGGGATCCTTTCCCTGCTTCGTCGGGAAAGAGTTCCCGGCCTTCCCGTCGCATCTCAAGAGGAGGCCCTCTCTAAAGGAACGGCGAGAGGAACTCCAGGGTCGTACCACCATTCCAAGATTCCCCCGATGTCTCAGTCCATTCCAGAGGAACCTCTTTTCCCTTCACCGGCTCGTCTTTCACGCCGAGGATCGACTCACACCAAGGTGGCACGTGGCACAGCCCTGTGGGAAAGCCTCGTGGGAAAGCCTCGAGGGACAGCCTCGAGGGAAAGCCACAGATCCCTTGATCCACGTGACAGGAAGCGTGACACTACTGCTGCAGATCGGGAGGAAAGCGCACGTGCATGCCCCCACTCGAGACGAGGCCTGACTCCCCTGGGGAGACTCAGAAGCACCCCAAGATCCATGGCAACACTGGAGAGGAAACCTCAGGTTCCGGCCCCGACTCCACACAAGGACTGAGGCCCCGGCATGGACGGGAGAGGAATCCCGAGAGGTCCCCTAGCAACTCGCATGGGGACTGGCCTTTCCTGAGGCCACCAGAGCGGGTCCCTGAGGTCCCCGTCGTAACTCGAGAAGACCTGCCGCAACTCGAGAAAATCCAGGAGGTTCTCCCCTCCAGGCGAGATGAGGCCCATTTCCGCTGAGGCGTCTCGAGGCTGATCACACCTCCCCTCTGGAACTTCGAAAGGGTCCTTCACACCCTTGGTGCAAATCAAGAAGTTCCCCGACATACCCGTCTCCACTCGAGAGGAATCACGAGGGTCCCGCCCACATCCAGAGGAGCCCCGTTTCCGCCTCGTAGCTCGAGATGAGGGATCCTTTCCCTGCTTCGTCGGGAAAGAGTTCCCGGCCTTCCCGTCGCATCTCAAGAGGAGGAACTCTACAGGAACTGCGAGAGGAACTCCAGGGTCGTGCCACCATTCCAAGAGTCCCCCAGATGTCTCAGTCCATTCCAGAGGAACCTCTTTTCCCTTCACCGGCTCGTCTTTCACGACGAGGATCGACTCACATCAAGGTGGCACATGGCACAGCCCTGTGGGAAAGCCTCGTGGGAAAGCCTCGAGGGACAGCCTCGAGGGAAAGCCACAGATCCCTTGATCCACGTGACAGGAAGCGTGACACTACTGCTGCAGCTCGGGAGGAAAGCGCACGTGCATGCCCCCACTCGAGACGAGGCCTGACTCCCCTGGGGAGACTCAGAAGCACCCCAAGATCCATGGCAACACTGGAGAGGAATCCTCAGGTTCCGGCCCCGACTCCACACAAGGACTGAGGCCCCGGCATGGACGGGAGAGGAATCCCGAGAGGTCCTCTAGCAACTCGCATGGGGACTGGCCATTCCTGAGGCCACCAGAGCGGGTCCCTGAGGTCCCCGTCGTAACTCGAGAAGACCTGCCGCAACTCGAGAAAATCCAGGAGGTTCTCCCCTCCAGGCGAGATGAGGCCCATTTCTGCTGAGGCGTCTCGAGGCTGATCACACCTCACCTCTGGAACTTCGAAAGGCTCCTTCACACCCTTGGTGCAAATCAAGAAGTTCCCCGACATACCCGTCTCCACTCGAGAGGAATCACGAGGGTCCCGCCCACATCCAGAGGAGCCCCGTTTCCGCCTCGTAGCTCGAGATGAGGGATCCTTTCCCTGCTTCGTCGGGAAAGAGTTCCCGGCCTTCCCGTCGCATCTCAAGAAGAGGCCCTCTCTACAGGAACGGCGAGAGTAACTCCAGGGTCGTACCACCATTCCAAGAGTCCCCCAGATGTCTCAGTCCATTCCAGAGGAACCTCTTTTCCCTTCACCGGCTTGTCTTTCACGCCGAGGATCGACTCACACCAAGGTGGCACGTGGCACAGCCCTGTGGGAAAGCCTTGTGGGAAAGCCTCGAGGGA
Organism: Budorcas taxicolor; assembly: GCF_023091745.1. NCBI lineage: Eukaryota > Metazoa > Chordata > Mammalia > Artiodactyla > Bovidae > Budorcas > Budorcas taxicolor. The sequence goes on from NW_026291896.1 coordinate 125,538, forward strand.
CAGCCTCGAGGGAAAGCCACAGATCCCTTGATCCACGTGACAGGAAGCGTGACACTACTGCTGCAGATCGGGAGGAAAGCGCACGTGCATGCCCCCACTCGAGACGAGGCCTGACTCCCCTGGGGAGACTCAGAAGCACCCCAAGATCCATGGCAACACTGGAGAGGAATCCTCAGGTTCCGGCCCCGACTCCACACAAGGACTGAGGCCCCGGCATGGACGGGAGAGGAATCCCGAGAGGTCCCCTAGCAACTCGCATGGGGAATGGCCTTTCCTGAGGCCAGCAGAGCGGGTCCCTGAGGTCCCCGTCGTAACTCGAGAAGACCTGCCGCAACTCGAGAAAATCCAGGAGGTTCTCCCCTCCAGGCGAGATGAGGCCCATTTCCACTGTGGCGTCTCGAGGCTGATCACACCTCCCCTCTGGAATTTCGAAAGGGTCCTTCACACCCTTGGTGCAAGTCAAGAAGTTCCCCGACATACCCGTCTCCACTCGAGAGGAATCACGAGGGTCCCGCCCACATCCAGAGGAGCCCCGTTTCCGCCTCGTAGCTCGAGATGAGGGATCCTTTCCCTGCTTCGTCGGGAAAGAGTTCCCGGCCTTCCCGTCGCATCTCAAGAGGAGGCCCTCTCAACAGGAACGGCGAGAGGAACTCCAGGGTCGTGCCACCATTCCAAGAGTCCCCCAGATGTCTCAGTCCATTCCAGAGGAACCTCTTTTCCCTTCACCGGCTCGTCTTTCACGCCGAGGATCGACTCACACCAAGGTGGCACGTGGCACAGCCCTGTGGGAAAGCCTCGTGGGAAATCCTCAAGGGACAGCCTCGAGGGAAAGCCACAGATCCCTTGATCCACGTGACAGGAAGCGTGACACTACTGCTGCAGCTCGGGAGGAAAGCGCACGTGCATGCCCCCACTCGAGACGAGGCCTGACTCCCCTGGGGAGACTCAGAAGCACCCCAAGATCCATGGCAACACTGGAGAGGAATCCTCAGGTTCCGGCCCCGACTCCACACAAGGACTGAGGCCCCGGCATGGACGGGAGAGGAATCCCGAGAGGTCCCCTAGCAACTCGCATGGGGACTGGCCTTTCCTGAGGCCACCAGAGCGGGTCCCTGAGGTCCCCGTTGTAACTCGAGAAGACCTGCCGCAACTCGAGAAAATCCAGGAGGTTCTCCCCTCCAGGCGAGATGAGGCCCATTTCCGCTGAGGCGTCTCGAGGCTGATCACACCTCCCCTCTGGAACTTCGAAAGGGTCCTTCACACCCTCGGTGCAAATCAAGAAGTTCCCCGACATACCCGTCTCCACTCGAGAGGAATCACGAGGGTCCCGCCCACATCCAGAGGAGCCCCGTTTCCGCCTCGTAGCTCGAGATGAGGGATCCTTTCCCTGCTTCGTCGGGAAAGAGTTCCCGGCCTTCCCGTCGCATCTCAAGAGGAAGAACTCTACAGGCACGGCGAGAGGAACTCCAGGGTCGTGCCACCATTCCAAGAGTCCCCCAGATGTCTCAGTCCATTCCAGAGGAACCTCTTTTCCCTTCACCGGCTCGTCTTTCACGCCGAGGATCGACTCACATCAAGGTGGCACGTGGCACAGCCCTGTGGGAAAGCCTCGTGGGAAAGCCTCGAGGGACAGCCTCGAGGGAAAGCCACAGATCCCTTGATCCACGTGACAGGAAGCGTGACACTACTGCTGCAGCTCGGGAGGAAAGCGCACGTGCATGCCCCCACTCGAGACGAGGCCTGACTCCCCTGGGGAGACTCAGAAGCACCCCAAGATCCATGGCAACACTGGAGAGGAATCCTCAGGTTCCGGCCCCGACTCCACACAAGGACTGAGGCCCCGGCATGGACGGGAGAGGAATCCCGAGAGGTCCCCTAGCAACTCGCATGGGGACTGGCCTTTCCTGAGGCCACCAGAGCGGGTCCCTGAGGTCCCCGTCGTAACTCGAGAAGACCTGCCACAACTCGAGAAAATCCAGGAGGTTCTCCCCTCCAGGCGAGATGAGGCCCATTTCCGCTGAGGCGTCTCGAGGCTGATCACACCTCACCTCTGGAACTTCGAAAGGGTCCTTCACACCCTTGGTGCAAATCAAGAAGTTCCCCGACCTAGCCGTCTCCACTCGGGAGGAATCACGAGGGTCCCGCCCACATCCAGAGGAGCCCCGTTTCCGCCTCGTAGATCGAGATGAGGGATCCTTTCCCTGCTTCGTCGGGAAAGAGTTCCCGGCCTTCCCGTCGCATCTCAAGAGGAGGCCCTCTCTACAGGAACGGCGAGAGGAACTCCAGGGTCGTGCCACCATTCCAAGAGTCCCCCAGATGTCTCAGTCCATTCCAGAGGAACCTCTTTTCCCTTCACCGGCTCGTCTTTCACGCCGAGGATCGACTCACACCAAGGTGGCACGTGGCACAGCCCTGTGGGAAAGACTCGTGGGAAAGCCTCGAGGGACAGCCTCGAGGGAAAGCCACAGATCCCTTGATCCACATGACAGGAAGCGTGACACTACTGCTGCAGCTCGGGAGGAAAGCGCACGTGCATGCCCCCACTCGAGACGAGGCCTGACTCCCCTGGGGAGACTCAGAAGCACCCCAAGATCCATGGCAACACTGGAGAGGAATCCTCAGGTTCCGGCCCCGACTCCACACAAGGACTGAGGCCCCGGCATAGACGGGAGAGGAATCCCGAGAGGTCCCCTAGCAACTCGCATGGGGACTGGCCTTTCCTGAGGCCACCAGAGCGGGTCCCTGAGGTCCCCGTCGTAACTCGAGAAGACCTGCCGCAACTCGAGAAAATCCAGGAGGTTCTCCCCTCCAGGCGAGATGAGGCCCATTTCCGCTGAGGCGTCTCGAGGCTGATCACACCTCCCCTCTGGAACTTCGAAAGGGTCCTTCACACCCTTGGTGCAAATCAAGAAGTTCCCCGACATACCCGTCTCCACTCGAGAGGAATCACGAGGGTCCCGCCCACATCCAGAGGAGCCCCGTTTCCGCCTCGTAGCTCGAGATGAGGGATCCTTTCCCTGCTTCGTCGGGAAAGAGTTCCCGGCCTTCCCGTCGCATCTCAAGAGGAGGAACTCTACAGGAACTGCGAGAGGAACTCCAGGGTCGTGCCACCATTCCAAGAGTCCCCCAGATGTCTCAGTCCATTCCAGAGGAACCTCTTTTCCCTTCACCGGCTCGTCTTTCACGACGAGGATCGACTCACATCAAGGTGGCACGTGGCACAGCCCTGTGGGAAAGCCTCGTGGGAAAGCCTCGAGGGACAGCCTCGAGAGAAAGCCACAGATCCCTTGATCCACGTGACAGGAAGCGTGACACTACTGCTGCAGCTCGGGAGGAAAGCGCACGTGCATGCCCCCACTCGAGACGAGGCCTGACTCCCCTGGGGAGACTCAGAAGCACCCCAAGATCCATGGCAACACTGGAGAGGAATCCTCAGGTTCCGGCCCCGACTCCACACAAGGACTGAGGCCCCGGCATTGACGGGAGAGGAATCCCGAGAGGTCCTCTAGCAACTCGCATGGGGACTGGCCATTCCTGAGGCCACCAGAGCGGGTCCCTGAAGTCCCCGTCGTAACTCGAGAAGACCTGCCGCAATTCGAGAAAATCCAGGAGGTTCTCCCCTCCAGGCGAGATGAGGCCCATTTCTGCTGAGGCGTCTCGAGGCTGATCACACCTCACCTCTGGAACTTCGAAAGGCTCCTTCACACCCTTGCTGCAAATCAAGAAGTTCCCCGACATACCCGTCTCCACTCGAGAGGAATCACGAGGGTCCCGCCCACATCCAGAGGAGCCCCGTTTCCGCCTCGTAGCTCGAGATGAGGGATCCTTTCCCTGCTTCGTCGGGAAAGAGTTCCCGGCCTTCCCGTCGCATCTCAAGAGGAGGCCCTCTCTACAGGAACGGCGAGAGGAACTCCAGGGTCGTGCCACCATTCCAAGAGTCCCCCAGATGTCTCAGTCCATTCCAGAGGAACCTCTTTTCCCTTCACCGGCTCGTCTTTCACGCCGAGGATCGACTCACATCAAGGTGGCACGTGGCACAGCCCTGTGGGAAAGCCTCGTGGGAAAGCCTCGAGGGACAGCCTCGAGGGAAAGCCACAGATCCCTTGATCCACGTGACAGGAAGCGTGACACTACTGCTGCAGCTCGGGAGGAAAGCGCACGTGCATGCCCCCACTCGAGACGAGGCCTGACTCCCCTGGGGAGACTCAGAAGCACCCCAAGATCCATGGCAACACTGGAGAGGAATCCTCAGGTTCCGGCCCCGACTCCACACAAGGACTGAGGCCCCGGCATGGACGGGAGAGGAATCCCGAGAGGTCCTCTAGCAACTCGCATGGGGACTGGCCATTCCTGAGGCCACCAGAGCGGGTCCCTGAGGTCCCCGTCGTAACTCGAGAAGACCTGCCGCAACTCGAGAAAATCCAGGAGGTTCTCCCCTCCAGGCGAGATGAGGCCCATTTCTGCTGAGGCGTCTCGCGTCTGATCACACCTCACCTCTGGAACTTCGAAAGGCTCATTCACACCCTTGGTGCAAATCAAGAAGTTCCCCGACATACCCGTCTCCACTCGAGAGGAATCACGAGGGTCCCGCCCACATCCAGAGGAGCCCCGTTTCCGCCTCGTAGCTCGAGATGAGGGATCCTTTCCCTGCGTCGTCGGGAAAGAGTTCCCGGCCTTCCCGTCGCATCTCAAGAGGAGGCCCTCTCTACAGGAACGGCGAGAGGAACTCCAGGGTCGTGCCACCATTCCAAGAGTCCCCCAGATGTCTCAGTCCATTCCAGAGGAACCTCTTTTCCCTTCACCGGCTCGTCTTTCACGCCGAGGATCGACTCACACCAAGGTGGCACGTGGCACAGCCCTGTGGGAAAGCCTCGTGGGAAAGCCTCGAGGGACAGCCTCGAGGGAAAGCCACAGATCCCTTGATCCACGTGACAGGAAGCGTGACACTACTGCTGTAGCTCGGGAGGAAATCGCACGTGCATGCCCCCACTCGAGACGAGGCCTGACTCCCCTGGGGAGACTCAGAAGCACCCCAAGATCCATGGCAACACTGGAGAGGAATCCTCAGGTTCCGGCCCCGACTCCACACAAGGACTGAGGCCCCGGCATGGACGGGAGAGGAATCCCAAGAGGTCCCCTAGCAACTCGCATGGGGACTGGCCTTTCCTGAGGCCAGCAGAGCGGGTCCCTGAGGTCCCCGTCGTAACTCGAGAAGACCTGCCACAACTCGAGAAAATCCAGGAGGTTCTCCCCTCCAGGCGAGATGAGGCCCATTTCCGCTGAGGCGTCTCGAGGCTGATCACACCTCACCTCTGGAACTTCGAAAGGGTCCTTCACACCCTTGCTGCAAATCAAGAAGTTCCCCGACCTAGCCGTCTCCACTCGGGAGGAATCACGAGGGTCCCGCCCACATCCAGAGGAGCCCCGTTTCTGCCTCGTAGCTCGAGATGAGGGATCCTTTCCCTGCTTCGTCGGGAAAGAGTTCCCGGCGTTCCCGTCGCATCTCAAGAGGAGGCCCTCTCAACAGGAACGGCGAGAGGAACTCCAGGGTCGTGCCACCATTCCAAGAGTCCCCCAGATGTCTCAGTCCATTCCAGAGGAACCTCTTTTCCCTTCACCGGCTCGTCTTTCACGCCGAGGATCGACTCACACCAAGGTGGCACGTGGCACAGCCCTGTGGGAAAGACTCGTGGGAAAGCCTCGAGGGACAGCCTCGAGTGAAAGCCACAAATCCCTTGATCCACATGACAGGAAGCGTGACACTACTGCTGCAGCTCGGGAGGAAAGCGCACGTGCATGCCCCCACTCGAGACGAGGCCTGACTCCCCTGGGGAGACTCAGAAGCACCCCAAGATCCATGGCAACACTGGAGAGGAATCCTCAGGTTCCGGCCCCGACTCCACACAAGGACTGAGGCCCCGGCATGGACGGGAGAGGAATCCCGAGAGGTCCCCTAGCAACTCGCATGGGGACTGGCCTTTCCTGAGGCCACCAGAGCGGGTCCCTGAGGTCCCCGTCGTAACTCGAGAAGACCTGCCGCAACTCGAGAAAATCCAGGAGGTTCTCCCCTCCAGGCGAGATGAGGCCCATTTCCGCTGAGGCGTCTCGAGGCTGATCACACCTCACCTCTGGAACTTCCAAAGGGTCCTTCACACCCTTGGTGCAAATCAAGAAGTTCCCCGACATACCCGTCTCCACTCGAGAGGAATCACGAGGGTCCCGCCCACATCCAGAGGAGCCCCGTTTCCGCCTCGTAGCTCGAGATGAGGGATCCTTTCCCTGCTTCGTCGGGAAAGAGTTCCCGGCCTTCCCGTCGCATCTCAAGAGGAAGAACTCTACAGGAACGGCGAGAGGAACTCCAGGGTCGTGCCACCATTCCAAGAGTCCCCCAGATGTCTCAGTCCATTCCAGAGGAACCTCTTTTCCCTTCACCGGCTCGTCTTTCACGCCGAGGATCGACTCACATCAAGGTGGCACGTGGCACAGCCCTGTGGGAAAGCCTCGTGGGAAAGCCTCGAGGGACAGCCTCGAGGGAAAGCCACAGATCCCTTGATCCACGTGACAGGAAGCGTGACACTACTGCTGCAGCTCGGGAGGAAAGCGCACGTGCATGCCCCCACTCGAGACGAGGCCTGACTCCCCTGGGGAGACTCAGAAGCACCCCAAGATCCATGGCAACACTGGAGAGGAATCCTCAGGTTCCGGCCCCGACTCCACACAAGGACTGAGGCCCCGGCATGGACGGGAGAGGAATCCCGAGAGGTCCTCTAGCAACTCGCATGGGGACTGGCCATTCCTGAGGCCACCAGAGCGGGTCCCTGAGGTCCCCGTCGTAACTGGAGAAGACCTGCCGCAACTCGAGAAAATCCAGGAGGTTCTCCCCTCCAGGCGAGATGAGGCCCATTTCTGCTGAGGCGTCTCGAGTCGGATCACACCTCACCTCTGGAACTTCGAAAGGCTCATTCACACCCTTGGTGCAAATCAAGAAGTTCCCGACATACCCGTCTCCACTCGAGAGGAATCACGAGGGTCCCGCCCACATCCAGAGGAGCCCCGTTTCCGCCTCGTAGCTCGAGATGAGGGATCCTTTCCCTGCTTCGTCGGGAAAGAGTTCCCGGCCTTCCCGTCGCATCTCAAGAGGAGGCCCTCTCTACAGGAACGGCGAGAGGAACTCCAGGGTCGTACCACCATTCCAAGAGTCCCCCAGATGTCTCAGTCCATTCCAGAGGAACCTCTTTTCCCTTCACCGGCTCGTCTTTCACGCCGAGGATCGACTCACACCAAGGTGGCACGTGGCACAGCCCTGTGGGAAAGCCTCGTGGGAAAGCCTCGAGGGACATCCTCGAGGGAAAGCCACAGATCCCTTGATCCACGTGACAGGAAGCGTGACACTACTGCTGCAGCTCGGGAGGAAAGCGCACGTGCATGCCCCCACTCGAGACGAGGCCTGACTCCCCTGGGGAGACTCAGAAGCACCCCAAGATCCATGGCAACACTGGAGAGGAATCCTCAGGTTCCGGCCCCGACTCCACACAAGGACTGAGGCCCCGGCATGGACGGGAGAGGAATCCCGAGAGGTCCCCTAGCAACTCGCATGGGGACTGGCCTTTCCTGAGGCCACCAGAGCGGGTCCCTGAGGTCCCCGTCGTAACTCGAGAAGACCTGCCGCAACTCGAGAAAATCCAGGAGGTTCTCCCCTCCAGGCGAGATGAGGCCCATTTCCGCTGTGGCGTCTCGAGGCTGATCACACCTCCCCACTGGAATTTCGAAAGGGTCCTTCACACCCTTGGTGCAAGTCAAGAAGTTCCCCGACATACCCGTCTCCACTCGGGAGGAATCACGAGGGTCCCGCCCACATCCAGAGGAGCCCCGTTTCCGCCTCGTAGCTCGAGATGAGGGTTCCTTTCCCTGCTTCGTCGGGAAAGAGTTCCCGGCCTTCCCGTCGCATCTCAAGAGGAGGCCCTCTCTACAGGAACGGCGAGAGGAACTCCAGGGTCGTGCCACCATTCCAAGAGTCCCCCAGATGTCTCAGTCCATTCCAGAGGAACCTCTTTTCCCTTCACCGGCTCGTCTTTCACGCCGAGGATCGACTCACACCAAGGTGGCACGTGGCACAGCCCTGTGGGAAAGCCTCGTGGGAAAGCCTCGAGGGACAGCCTCGAGGGAAAGCCACAGATCCCTTGATCCACATGACAGGAAGCGTGACACTACTGCTGCAGCTCGGGAGGAAAGCGCACGTGCATGCCCCCACTCGAGACGAGGCCTGACTCCCCTGGGGAGACTCAGAAGCACCCCAAGATCCATGGCAACACTGGAGAGGAATCCTCAGGTTCCGGCCCCGACTCCACACAAGGACTGAGGCCCCGGCATGGACGGGAGAGGAATCCCGAGAGGTCCCCTAGCAACTCGCATGGGGACTGGCCTTTCCTGAGGCCACCAGAGCGGGTCCCTGAGGTCCCCCGTCGTAACTCGAGAAGACCTGCCGCAACTCGAGAAAATCCAGGAGGTTCTCCCCTCCAGGCGAGATGAGGCCCATTTCCGCTGAGGCGTCTCGAGGCTGATCACACCTCACCTCTGGAACTTCGAAAGGGTCCTTCACACCCTTGCTGCAAATCAAGAAGTTCCCCGACCTAGCCGTCTCCACTCGGGAGGAATCACGAGGGTCCCGCCCACATCCAGAGGAGCCCCGTTTCTGCCTCGTAGCTCGAGATGAGGGATCCTTTCCCTGCTTCGTCGGGAAAGAGTTCCCGGCCTTCCCGTCGCATCTCAAGAGGAGGCCCTCTCAACAGGAACGGCGAGAGGAACTCCAGGGTCGTGCCACCATTCCAAGAGTCCCCCAGATGTCTCAGTCCATTCCAGAGGAACCTCTTTTCCCTTCACCGGCTCGTCTTTCACGCCGAGGATCGACTCACACCAAGGTGGCACGTGGCACAGCCCTGTGGGAAAGCCTTGTGGGAAAGCCTCGAGGGACAGCCTCGAGGGAAAGCCACAGATCCCTTGATCCACGTGACAGGAAGCGTGACACTACTGCTGCAGCACGGGAGGAAAGCGCACGTGAATGCCCCCACTCGAGACGAGGCCTGACTCCCCTGGGGAGACTCAGAAGCACCCCAAGATCCATGGCAACACTGGAGAGGAATTCTCAGGTTCCGGCCCCGACTCCACACAAGGACTGAGGCCCCGGCATGGACGGGAGAGGAATCCCGAGAGGTCCCCTAGCAACTCGCATGGGGACTGGCCTTTCCTCAGGCCACCAAAGCGGGTCCCTGAGGTCCCCCGTCGTAACTCGAGAAGACCTGCCGCAACTCGAGAAAATCCAGGAGGTTCTCCCCTCCAGGCGAGATGAGGCCCATTTCCGCTGAGGCGTCTCGAGGCTGATCACACCTCACCTCTGGAACTTCGAAAGGGTCCTTCACAACCCTTGGTGCAAATCAAGAAGTTCCCCGACCTAGCCGTCTCCACTCGGGAGGAATCACGAGGGTCCCGCCCACATCCAGAGGAGCCCCGTTTCTGCCTCGTAGATCGAGATGAGGGATCCTTTCCCTGCTTCGTCGGGAAAGAGTTCCCGGCGTTCCCGTCGCATCTCAAGAGAAGGCCCTCTCAACAGGAACGGCGAGAGGAACTCCAGGGTCGTGCCACCATTCCAATAGTCCCCCAGATGTCTCAGTCCATTCCAGAGGAACCTCTTTTCCCTTCACCGGCTCGTCTTTCACGCCGAGGATCGACTCACACCAAGGTGGCACGTGGCACAGCCCTGTGGGAAAGCCTCGTGGGAAAGCCTCAAGGGACAGCCTCGAGGGAAAGCCACAGATCCCTTGATCCACGTGACAGGAAGCGTGACACTACTGCTGCAGCTCGGGAGGAAAGCGCACGTGCATGCCCCCACTCGAGACGAGGCCTGACTCCCCTGGGGAGACTCAGAAGCACCCCAAGATCCATGGCAACACTGGAGAGGAATCCTCAGGTTCCGGCCCCGACTCCACACAAGGACTGAGGCCCCGGCATGGACGGGAGAGGAATCCCGAGAGGTCCCCCTAGCAACTCGCATGGGGACTGGCCTTTCCTGAGGCCACCAGAGCGGGTCCCTGAGGTCCCCGTCGTAACTCGAGAAGACCTGCCGCAACTCGAGAAAATCCAGGAGGTTCTCCCCTCCAGGCGAGATGAGGCCCATTTCTGCTGAGGCGTCTCGAGTCGGATCACACCTCACCTCTGGAACTTCGAAAGGCTCATTCACACCCTTGGTGCAAATCAAGAAGTTCCCCGACATACCCGTCTCCACTCGAGAGGAATCACGAGGGTCCCGCCCACATCCAGAGGAGCCCCGTTTCCGCCTCGTAGCTCGAGATGAGGGATCCTTTCCCTGCTTCGTCGGGAAAGAGTTCCCGGCCTTCCCGTCGCATCTCAAGAGGAGGCCCTCTCTACAGGAACGGCGAGAGGAACTCCAGGGTCGTGCCACCATTCCAAGAGTCCCCCAGATGTCTCAGTCCATTCCAGAGGAACCTCTTTTCCCTTCACCGGCTCGTCTTTCACGCCGAGGATCGACTCACACCAAGGTGGCACCTGGCATAGCCCTGTGGGAAAGCCTCGTGGGAAAGCCTCGAGGGACAGCCTCGAGGGAAAGCCACAGATCCCTTGATCCACATGACAGGAAGCGTGACACTACTGCTGCAGCTCGGGAGGAAAGCGCACGTGCATGCCCCCACTCGAGACGAGGCCTGACTCCCCTGGGGAGTCTCAGAAGCACCCCAAGATCCATGGCAACACTGGAGAGGAATCCTCAGGTTCCGGCCCCGACTCCACACAAGGACTGAGGCCCCGGCATGGACGGGAGAGGAATCCCGAGAGGTCCCCTAGCAACTCGCATGGGGACTGGCCTTTCCTGAGGCCACCAGAGCGGGTCCCTGAGGTCCCCGTCGTAACTCGAGAAGACCTGCCGCAACTCGAGAAAATCCAGGAGGTTCTCCCCTCCAGGCGAGATGAGGCCCATTTCCGCTGAGGCGTCTCGAGGCTGATCACACCTCACCTCTGGAACTTCGAAAGGGTCCTTCACACCCTTGGTGCAAATCAAGAAGTTCCCCGACCTAGCCGTCTCCACTCGGGAGGAATCACGAGGGTCCCGCCCACATCCAGAGGAGCCCCGTTTCTGCCTCGTAGCTCGAGATGAGGGATCCTTTCCCTGCTTCGTCGGGAAAGAGTTCCCGGCCTTCCCGTCGCATCTCAAGAGGAGGCCCTCTCAACAGGAACGGCGAGAGGAACTCCAGGGTCGTGCCACCATTCCAAGAGTCCCCCAGATGTCTCAGTCCATTCCAGAGGAACCTCTTTTCCCTTCACCGGCTCGTCTTTCACGCCGAGGATCGACTCACACCAAGGTGGCACGTGGCACAGCCCTGTGGGAAAGCCTCGTGGGAAAGCCTCGAGGGACAGCCTCGAGGGAAAGCCACAGATCCCTTGATCCACGTGACAGGAAGCGTGACACTACTGCTGCAGCTCGGGAGGAAAGCGCACGTGCATGCCCCCACTCGAGACGAGGCCTGACTCCCCTGGGGAGACTCAGAAGCACCCCAAGATCCATGGCAACACTGGAGAGGAATCCTCAGGTTCCGGCCCCGACTCCACACAAGGATTGAGGCCCCGGCATGGACGGGAGAGGAATCCCGAGAGGTCCCCTAGCAACTCGCATGGGGACTGGCCTTTCCTGAGGCCACCAGAGCGGGTCCATGAGGTCCCCGTCGTAACTCGAGAAGACCTGCCGCAACTCGAGAAAATCCAGGAGTTTCTCCCCTCCAGGCGAGATGAGGCCCATTTCCGCTGAGGCGTCTCGAGGCTGATCACACCTCCCCTCTGGAACTTCGAAAGGGTCCTTCACACCCTTGGTGCAAATCAAGAAGTTCCCCGACATACCCGTCTCCACTCGAGAGGAATCACGAGGGTCCCGCCCACATCCAGAGGAGCCCCGTTTCCGCCTCGTAGCTCGAGATGAGGGATCCTTTCCCTGCTTCGTCGGGAAAGAGTTCCCGGCCTTCCCGTCGCATCTCAAGAGGAGGAACTCTACAGGAACGGCGAGAGGAACTCCAGGGTCGTGCCACCATTCCAAGAGTCCCCCAGATGTCTCAGTCCATTCCAGAGGAACCTCTTTTCCCTTCACCGGCTCGTCTTTCACGCCGAGGATCGACTCACATCAAGGTGGCACGTGGCACAGCCCTGTGGGAAAGCCTCGTGGGAAAGCCTCGAGGGACAGCCTCGAGGGAAAGCCACAGATCCCTTGATCCACGTGACAGGAAGCGTGACACTACTGCTGCAGCTCGGGAGGAAAGCGCACGTGCATGCCCCCACTCGAGACGAGGCCTGACTCCCCTGGGGAGACTCAGAAGCACCCCAAGATCCATGGCAACACTGGAGAGGAATCCTCAGGTTCCGGCCCCGACTCCACACAAGGACTGAGGCCCCGGCATGGATGGGAGAGGAATCCCGAGAGGTCCCCTAGCAACTCGCATGGGGACTGGCCTTTCTTGAGGCCACCAGAGCGGGTCCCTGAGGTCCCCGTCGTAACTCAAGAAGACCTGCCGCAACTCGAGAAAATCCAGGAGGTTCTCCCCTCCAGGCGAGATGAGGCCCATTTCCGCTGTGGCGTCTCGAGGCTGATCACACCTCCCCTCTGGAATTTCGAAAGGGTCCTTCACACCCTTGGTGCAAGTCAAGAAGTTCCCCGACATACCCGTCTCCACTCGAGAGGAATCACGAGGGTCCCGCCCACATCCAGAGGAGCCCCGTTTCCGCCTCGTAGCTCGAGATGAGGGATCCTTTCCCTGCTTCGTCGGGAAAGAGTTCCCGGCCTTCCCGTCGCATCTCAAGAGGAGGCCCTCTCTACAGGAACGGCGAGAGGAACTCCAGGGTCGTGCCACCATTCCAAGAGTCCCCCAGATGTCTCAGTCCATTCCAGAGGAACCTCTTTTCCCTTCACCGGCTCGTCTTTCACGCCGAGGATCGACTCACACCAAGGTGGCACGTGTCACAGCCCTGTGGGAAAGCCTCGTGGGAAAGCCTCGAGGGACAGCCTCGAGGGAAAGCCACAGATCCCTTGATCCACGTGACAGGAAGCGTGACACTACTGCTGCAGCTCGGGAGGAAAGCGCACGTGCATGCCCCCACTCGAGACGAGGCCTGACTCCCCTGGGGAGACTCAGAAGCACCCCAAGATCCATGGCAACACTGGAGAGGAATTCTCAGGTTCCGGCCCCGACTCCACACAAGGACTGAGGCCCCGGCATGGACGGGAGAGGAATCCCGAGAGGTCCCCTAGCAACTCGCATGGGGACTGGCCTTTCCTGAGGCCACCAGAGCGGGTCCCTGAGGTCCCCGTCGTAACTCGAGAAGACCTGCCGCAACTCGAGAAAATCCAGGAGGTTCTCCCCTCCAGGCGAGATGAGGCCCATTTCCGCTGAGGCGTCTCGAGGCTGATCACACCTCACCTCTGGAACTTCGAAAGGGTCCTTCACACCGTTGGTGCAAATCAAGAAGTTCCCCGACCTAGCCGTCTCCACTCGGGAGGAATCACGAGGGTCCCGCCCACATCCAGAGGAGCCCCGTTTCTGCCTCGTAGCTCGAGATGAGGGATCCTTTCCCTGCTTCGTCGGGAAAGAGTTCCCGGCGTTCCCGTCGCATCTCAAGAGGAGGCCCTCTCAACAGGAACGGCGAGAGGAACTCCAGGGTCGTGCCACCATTCCAAGAGTCCCCCAGATGTCTCAGTCCATTCCAGAGGAACCTCTTTTCCCTTCACCGGCTCGTCTTTCACGCCGAGGATCGACTCACACCAAGGTGGCACGTGGCACAGCCCTGTGGGAAAGCCTCGTGGGAAAGCCTCAAGGGACAGCCTCGAGGGAAAGCCACAGATCCCTTGATCCACGTGACAGGAAGCGTGACACTACTGCTGCAGCTCGGGAGGAAAGCGCACGTGCATGCCCCCACTCGAGACGAGGCCTGACTCCCCTGGGGAGACTCAGAAGCACCCCAAGATCCATGGCAACACTGGAGAGGAATCCTCAGGTTCCGGCCCCGACTCCACACAAGGACTGAGGCCCCGGCATGGACGGGAGAGGAATCCCGAGAGGTCCTCTAGCAACTCGCATGGGGACTGGCCATTCCTGAGGCCACCAGAGCGGGTCCCTGAGGTCCCCGTCGTAACTCGAGAAGACCTGCCGCAACTCGAGAAAATCCAGGAGGTTGTCCCCTACAGGCGAGATGAGGCCCATTTCTGCTGAGGCGTCTCGAGGCTGATCACACCTCATCGCTGGAACTTCGAAAGGCTCATTCACACCCTTGGTGCAAATCAAGAAGTTCCCCGACATACCCGTCTCCACTCAAGAGGAATCACGAGGGTCCCGCCCACATCCAGAGGAGCCCCGTTTCCGCCTCGTAGCTCGAGATGAGGGATCCTTTCCCTGCTTCGTCGGGAAAGAGTTCCCGGCCTTCCCGTCGCATCTCAAGAGGAGGCCCTCTCTACAGGAACGGCGAGAGGAACTCCAGGGTCGTGCCACCATTCCAAGAGTCCCCCAGATGTCTCAGTCCATTCCAGAGGAACCTCTTTTCCCTTCACCGGCTCGTCTTTCACGCCGAGGATCGACTCACACCAAGGTGGCACGTGGCACAGCCCTGTGGGAAAGCCTCGTGGGAAAGCCTCGAGGGACAGCCTCGAGGGAAAGCCACAGATCCCTTGATCCACGTGACAGGAAGCGTGACACTACTGCTGCAGCTCGGGAGGAAAGCGCACGTGCATGCCCCCACTCGAGACGAGGCCTGACTCCCCTGGGGAGACTCAGAAGCACCCCAAGATCCATGGCAACACTGGAGAGGAATCCTCAGGTTCCGGCCCGGACTCCACACAAGGACTGAGGCCCCGGCATGGACGGGAGAGGAATCCCGAGAGGTCCCCTAGCAACTCGCATGGGGACTGGCCTTTCCTGAGGCCACCAGAGCGGGTCCCTGAGGTCCCCGTCGTAACTCGAGAAGACCTGCCGCAACTCGAGAAAATCCAGGAGGTTCTCCCCTCCAGGCGAGATGAGGCCCATTTCCGCTGAGGCGTCTCGAGGCTGATCACACCTCCCCTCTGGAACTTCGAAAGGGTCCTTCACACCCTTGGTGCAAATCAAGAAGTTCCCCGACATACCCGTCTCCACTCGAGAGGAATCACGAGGGTCCCGCCCACATCCAGAGGAGCCCCGTTTCCGCCTCGTAGCTCGAGATGAGGGATCCTTTCCCTGCTTCGTCGGGAAAGAGTTCCCGGCCTTCCCGTCGCATCTCAAGAGGAGGCCCTCTCTACAGGAACGGCGAGAGGAACTCCAGGGTCGTGCCACCATTCCAAGAGTCCCCCAGATGTCTCAGTCCATTCCAGAGGAACCTCTTTTCCCTTCACCGGCTCGTCTTTCACGCCGAGGATCGACTCACACCAAGGTGGCACATGTCACAGCCCTGTGGGAAAGCCTCGTGGGAAAGCCTCGAGGGACAGCCTCGAGGGAAAGCCACAGATCCCTTGATCCACGTGACAGGAAGCGTGACACTACTGCTGCAGCTCGGGAGGAAAGCGCACGTGCATGCCCCCACTCGAGACGAGGCCTGACTCCCCTGGGGAGACTCAGAAGCACCCCAAGATCCATGGCAACACTGGAGAGGAATCCTCAGGTTCCGGCCCGGACTCCACACAAGGACTGAGGCCCCGGCATGGACGGGAGAGGAATCCCGAGAGGTCCCCTAGCAACTCGCATGGGGACTGGCCTTTCCTGAGGCCACCAGAGCGGGTCCCTGAGGTCCCCGTCGTAACTCGAGAAGACCTGCCGCAACTCGAGAAAATCCAGGAGGTTCTCCCCTCCAGGCGAGATGAGGCCCATTTCCGCTGAGGCGTCTCGAGGCTGATCACACCTCCCCTCTGGAACTTCGAAAGGGTCCTTCACACCCTTGGTGCAAATCAAGAAGTTCCCCGACATACCCGTCTCCACTCGAGAGGAATCACGAGGGTCCCGCCCACATCCAGAGGAGCCCCGTTTCCGCCTCGTAGCTCGAGATGAGGGATCCTTTCCCTGCTTCGTCGGGAAAGAGTTCCCGGCCTTCCCGTCGCATCTCAAGAGGAGGCCCTCTCTACAGGAACGGCGAGAGGAACTCCAGGGTCGTGCCACCATTCCAAGAGTCCCCCAGATGTCTCAGTCCATTCCAGAGGAACCTCTTTTCCCTTCACCGGCTCGTCTTTCACGCCGAGGATCGACTCACACCAAGGTGGCACGTGGCACAGCCCTGTGGGAAAGCCTCGTGGGAAAGCCTCGAGGGACAGCCTCGAGGGCAAGACAGAGATCCCTTGATCCACGTGACAGGAAGCGTGACACTACTGCTGCAGCTCGGGAGGAAAGCGCACGTGCATGCCCCCACTCGAGACGAGGCCTGACTCCCCTGGGGAGACTCAGAAGCACCCCAAGATCCATGGCAACACTGGAGAGGAATCCTCAGGTTCCGGCCCCGACTCCACACAAGGACTGAGGCCCCGGCATGGACGGGAGAGGAATCCCGAGAGGTCCTCTAGCAACTCGCATGGGGACTGGCCATTCCTGAGGCCACCAGAGCGGGTCCCTGAGGTCCCCGTCGTAACTCGAGAAGACCTGCCGCAACTCGAGAAAATCCAGGAGGTTCTCCCCTCCAGGCGAGATGAGGCCCATTTCTGCTGAGGCGTCTCGAGGCTGATCACACCTCACCTCTGGAACTTCGAAAGGCTCATTCACACCCTTGGTGCAAATCAAGAAGTTCCCCGACATACCCGTCTTCACTCAAGAGGAATCACGAGGGTCCCGCCCACATCCAGAGGAGCCCCGTTTCCGCCTCGTAGCTCGAGATGAGGGATCCTTTCCCTGCTTCGTCGGGAAAGAGTTCCCGGCCTTCCCGTCGCATCTCAAGAGGAGGCCCTCTCTACAGGAACGGCGAGAGGAACTCCAGGGTCGTGCCACCATTCCAAGAGTCCCCCAGATGTCTCAGTCCATTCCAGAGGAACCTCTTTTCCCTTCACCGGCTCGTCTTTCACGCCGAGGATCGACTCACACCAAGGTGGAACGTGGCACAGCCCTGTGGGAAAGCCTCGTGGGAAAGCCTCGAGGGACAGCCTCGAGGGAAAGCCACAGATCCCTTGATCCACGTGACAGGAAGCGTGACACTACTGCTGCAGCTCGGGAGGAAAGCGCACGTGCATGCCCCCACTCGAGACGAGGCCTGACTCCCCTGGGGAGACTCAGAAGCACCCCAAGATCCATCGCAACACTGGAGAGGAATCCTCAGGTTCCGGCCCCGACTCCACACAAGGACTGAGGCCCCGGCATGGACGGGAGAGGAATCCCGAGAGGTCCCCTAGCAACTCGCATGGGGACTGGCCTTTCCTGAGGCCACCAGAGCGGGTTCCTGAGGTCCCCGTCGTAACTCGAGAAGACCTGCCGCAACTCGAGAATATCAAGGAGGTTCTCCCCTCCAGGCGAGATGAGGCCCATTTCCGCTGTGGCGTCTCGAGGCTGATCACACCTCCCCTCTGGAATTTCGAAAGGGTCCTTCACACCCTTGGTGCAAGTCAAGAAGTTCCCCGACATACCCGTCTCCACTCGAGAGGAATCACGAGGGTCCAGCCCACATCCAGAGGAGCCCCGTTTCCCCCTCGTAGCTCGAGATGAGGGATCCTTTCCCTGCTTCGTCGGGAAAGAGTTCCCGGCCTTCCCGTCGCATCTCAAGAGGAGGCCCTCTCTACAGGAACGGCGAGAGGAACTCCAGGGTCGTGCCACCATTCCAAGAGTCCCCCAGATGTCTCAGTCCATTCCAGAGGAACCTCTTTTCCCTTCACCGGCTCGTCTTTCACGCCGAGGATCGACTCACACCAAGGTGGCACATGTCACAGCCCTGTGGGAAAGCCTCGTGGGAAAGCCTCGAGGGACAGCCTCGAGGGAAAGCCACAGATCCCTTGATCCACGTGACAGGAAGCGTGACACTACTGCTGCAGCTCGGGAGGAAAGCGCACGTGCATGCCCCCACTCGAGACGAGGCCTGACTCCCCTGGGGAGACTCAGAAGCACCCCAAGATCCATGGCAACACTGGAGAGGAATCCTCAGGTTCCGGCCCGGACTCCACACAAGGACTGAGGCCCCGGCATGGACGGGAGAGGAATCCCGAGAGGTCCCCTAGCAACTCGCATGGGGACTGGCCTTTCCTGAGGCCACCAGAGCGGGTCCCTGAGGTCCCCGTCGTAACTCGAGAAGACCTGCCACAACTCGAGAAAATCCAGGAGGTTCTCCCCTCCAGGCGAGATGAGGCCCATTTCCGCTGAGGCGTCTCGAGGCTGATCACACCTCCCCTCTGGAACTTCGAAAGGGTCCTTCACACCCTTGGTGCAAATCAAGAAGTTCCCCGACATACCCGTCTCCACTCGAGAGGAATCACGAGGGTCCCGCCCACATCCAGAGGAGCCGTTTCCGCCTCGTAGCTCGAGATGAGGGATCCTTTCCCTGCTTGGTCGGGAAAGAGTTCCCGGCCTTCCCGTCGCATCTCAAGAGGAGGAACTCTACAGGAACGGCGAGAGGAACTCCAGGGTCGTGCCACCATTCCAAGAGTCCCCCAGATGTCTCAGTCCATTCCAGAGGAACCTCTTTTCCCTTCACCGGCTCGTCTTTCACGCCGAGGATCGACTCACATCAAGGTGGCACGTGGCACAGCCTGTGGGAAAGCCTCGTGGGAAAGCCTCGAGGGACAGCCTCGAGGGAAAGCCACAGATCCCTTGATCCACGTGACAGGAAGCGTGACACTACTGCTGCAGCTCGGGAGGAAAGCGCACGTGCATGCCCCCACTCGAGACGAGGCCTGACTCCCCTGGGGAGACTCAGAAGCACCCCAAGATCCATGGCAACACTGGAGAGGAATCCTCAGGTTCCGGCCCCGACTCCACACAAGGACTGAGGCCCCGGCATGGACGGGAGAGGAATCCCGAGAGGTCCTCTAGCAACTCGCATGGGGACTGGCCATTCCTGAGGCCACCAGAGCGGGTCCCTGAGGTCCCCGTCGTAACTCGAGAAGACCTGCCGCAACTCGAGAAAATCCAGGAGGTTCTCCCCTACAGGCGAGATGAGGCCCATTTCTGCTGAGGCGTCTCGAGGCTGATCACACCTCACCTCTGGAACTTCGGAAGGCTCATTCACACCCTTGGTGCAAATCAAGAAGTTCCCCGACATACCCGTCTCCACTCGAGAGGAATCACGAGGGTCCCGCCCACATCCAGAGGAGCCCCGTTTCTGCCTCGTAGCTCGAGATGAGGGATCCTTTCCCTGCTTCGTCGGGAAAGAGTTCCCGGGCCTTCCCGTCGCATCTCAAGAGGAGGCCCTCTCTACAGGAACGGCGAGAGGAACTCCAGGGTCGTGCCACCATTCCAAGAGTCCCCCAGATGTCTCAGTCCATTCCAGAGGAACCTCTTTTCCCTTCACCGGCTCGTCTTTCACGCCGAGGATCGACTCACACCAAGGTGGCACGTGGCACAGCCCTGTGGGAAAGCCTCGTGGGAAAGCCTCGAGGGACAGCCTCGAGGGAAAGCCACAGATCCCTTGATCCACGTGACAGGAAGCGTGACACTACTGCTGCAGCTCGGGAGGAAAGCGCACGTGCATGCCCCCACTCGAGACGAGGCCTGACTCCCCTGGGGAGACTCAGAAGCACCCCAAGATCCATGGCAACACTGGAGAGGAATCCTCAGGTTCCGGCCCCGACTCCACACAAGGACTGAGGCCCCGGCATGGACGGGAGAGGAATCCCGAGAGGTCCCCTAGCAACTCGCATGGGGACTGGCCTTTCCTGAGGCCACCAGAGCGGGTCCCTGAGGTCCCCGTCGTAACTCGAGAAGACCTGCCGCAACTCGAGAAAATCCAGGAGGTTCTCCCCTCCAGGCGAGATGAGGCCCATTTCTGCTGAGGCGTCTCGAGGCTGATCACACCTCAACTCTGGAACTTGGAAAGGCTCATTCACACCCTTGGTGCAAATCAAGAAGTTCCCCGACATACCCGTCTCCACTCGAGAGGAATCACGAGGGTCCCGCCCACATCCAGAGGAGCCCTGTTTCCCGCCTCGTAGCTCGAGATGAGGGATCCTTTCCCTGCTTCGTCGGGAAAGAGTTCCCGGCCTTCCCGTCGTATCTCAAGAGGAGGCCCTCTCTACAGGAACGGCGAGAGGAACTCCAGGGTCGTGCCACCATTCCAAGAGTCCCCCAGATGTCTCAGTCCATTCCAGAGGAACCTCTTTTCCCTTCACCGGCTCGTCTTTCACGCCGAGGATCGACTCACACCAAGGTGGCACGTGGCACAGCCCTGTGGGAAAGCCTCGTGGGAAAGCCTCGAGGGACAGCCTCGAGGGAAAGCCACAGATCCCTTGATCCACGTGACAGGAAGCGTGACACTACTGCTGCAGCTCGGGAGGAAAGCGCACGTGCATGCCCCCACTCAAGACAAGGCCTGACTCCCCTGGGGAGACTCAGAAGCACCCCAAGATCCATGGCAACACTGGAGAGGAATCCTCAGGTTCCGGCCCCGACTCCACACAAGGACTGAGGCCCCGGCATGGACGGGAGAGGAATCCCGAGAGGTCCCCTAGCAACTCGCATGGGGACTGGCCTTTCCTGAGGCCACCAGAGCGGGTCCCTGAGGTCCCCGTCGTAACTCGAGAAGACCTGCCGCAACTCGAGAAAATCCAGGAGGTTCTCCCCTCCAGGCGAGATGAGGCCCATTTCCGCTGAGGCGTCTCGAGGCTGATCACACCTGACCTCTGGAACTTCGAAAGGGTCCTTCACACCCTTGGTGCAAATCAAGAAGTTCCTCGACCTAGCCGTCTCCACTCGGGAGGAATCACGAGGGTCCCGCCCACATCCAGAGGAGCCCCGTTTCCGCCTCGTAGCTCGAGATGAAGGATCCTTTCCCTGCTTCGTCGGGAAAGAGTTCCCGGCCTTCCCGTCACATCTCAAGAGGAGGAACTCTACAGGAACGGCGAGAGGAACTCCAGGGTCGTGCCACCATTCCAAGAGTCCCCCAGATGTCTCAGTCCATTCCAGAGGAACCTCTTTTCCCTTCACTGGCTCGTCTTTCACGCCGAGGATCGACTCACATCAAGGTGGCACGTGGCACAGCCCTGTGGGAAAGCCTCGTGGGAAAGCCTCGAGGGACAGCCTCGAGGGAAAGCCACAGATCCCTTGATCCACGTGACAGGAAGCGTGACACTACTGCTGCAGCTCGGGAGGAAAGCGCACGTGCATGCCCCCACTCGAGACGAGGCCTGACTCCCCTGGGGAGACTCAGAAGCACCCCAAGATCCATGGCAACACTGGAGAGGAATCCTCAGGTTCCGGCCCCGACTCCACACAAGGACTGAGGCCCCGGCATGGACGGGAGAGGAATCCCGAGAGGTCCTCTAGCAACTCGCATGGGGACTGGCCATTCCTGAGGCCACCAGAGCGGGTCCCTGAGGTCCCCGTCGTAACTCGAGAAGACCTGCCGCAACTCGAGAAAATCCAGGAGGTTCTCCCCTCCAGGCGAGATGAGGCCCATTTCTGCTGAGGCGTCTCGAGGCTGATCACACCTCACCTCTGGAACTTCGAAAGGCTCATTCACACCCTTGGTGCAAATCAAGAAGTTCCCCGACATACCCGTCTCCACTCGAGAGGAATCACGAGGGTCCCGCCCACATCCAGAGGAGCCCCGTTTCCGCCTCGTAGCTCGAGATGAGGGATCCTTTCCCTGCTTCGTCGGGAAAGAGTTCCCGGCCTTCCCGTCGCATCTCAAGAGGAGGCCCTCTCTACAGGAACGGCGAGAGGAACTCCAGGGTCGTGCCACCATTCCAAGAGTCCCCCAGATGTCTCAGTCCATTCCAGAGGAACCTCTTTTCCCTTCACCGGCTCGTCTTTCACGCCGAGGATCGACTCACACCAAGGTGGCACGTGGCACAGCCCTGTGGGAAAGCCTCGTGGGAAAGCCTCGAGGGACAGCCTCGAGGGAAAGCCACAGATCCCTTGATCCACGTGACAGGAAGCGTGACACTACTGCTGCAGCTCGGGAGGAAAGCGCACGTGCATGCCCCCACTCGAGACGAGGCCTGACTCCCCTGGGGAGACTCAGAAGCACCCCAAGATCCATGGCAACACTGGAGAGGAATCCTCAGGTTCCGGCCCCGACTCCACACAAGGACTGAGGCCCCGGCATGGACGGGAGAGGAATCCCGAGAGGTCCCCTAGCAACTCGCATGGGGACTGGCCTTTCCTGAGGCCACCAGAGCGGGTCCCTGAGGTCCGCGTCGTAACTCGAGAAGACTTGCCGCAACTCGAGAAAATCCAGGATGTTCTCCCCTCCAGGCGAGATGAGGCCCATTTCCGCTGAGGCGTCTCGAGGCTGATCACACCTCACCTCTGGAACTTCGAAAGGGTCCTTCACACCCTTGGTGCAAATCAAGAAGTTCCCCGACATAGCCGTCTCCACTCGAGAGGAATCACGAGGGTCCCGCCCACATCCAGAGGAGCCCCGTTTCCGCCTCGTAGCTCGAGATGAGGGATCCTTTCCCTGCTTCGTCGGGAAAGAGTTCCCGGCATTCCCGTCGCATCTCAAGAGGAGGAACTCTACAGGAACGGCGAGAGGAACTCCAGGGTCGTGCCACCATTCCAAGAGTCCCCCAGATGTCTCAGTCCATTCCAGAGGAACCTCTTTTCCCTTCACCGGCTCGTCTTTCACGCCGAGGATCGACTCACATCAAGGTGGCACGTGGCACAGCCCTGTGGGAAAGCCTCGTGGGAAAGCCTCGAGGGACAGCCTCGAGGGAAAGCCACAGATCCCTTGATCCACGTGACAGGAAGCGTGACACTACTGCTGCAGCTTGGGAGGAAAGCGCACGTGCATGCCCCCACTCGAGACGAGGCCTGACTCCCCTGGGGAGACTCAGAAGCACCCCAAGATCCATGGCAACACTGGAGAGGAATCCTCAGGTTCCGGCCCCGACTCCACACAAGGACTGAGGCCCCGGCATGGACGGGAGAGGAATCCCGAGAGGTCCTCTAGCAACTCGCATGGGGACTGGCCTTTCCTGAGGCCACCAGAGCGGGTCCCTGAGGTCCCCGTCGTAACTCGAGAAGACCTGCCACAACTCGAGAAAATCCAGGAGGTTCTCCCCTCCAGGCGAGATGAGGCCCATTTCCGCTGAGGCGTCTCGAGGCTGATCACACCTCACCTCTGGAACTTCGAAAGGGTCCTTCACACCCTTGGTGCAAATCAAGAAGTTCCCCCACCTAGCCGTCTCCACTCGGGAGGAATCACGAGGGTCCCGCCCACATCCAGAGGAGCCCCGTTTCCGCCTCGTAGCTCGAGATGAGGGATCCTTTCCCTGCTTCGTCGGGAAAGAGTTCCCGGCCTTCCCGTCGCACCTCAAGAGGAGGCCCTCTCTACAGGAACGGCGAGAGGAACTCCAGGGTCGTGCCACCATTCCAAGAGTCCCCCAGATGTCTCAGTCCATTCCAGAGGAACCTCTTTTCCCTTCACCGGCTCGTCTTTCACGCCGAGGATCGACTCACACCAAGGTGGCACGTGGCACAGCCCTGTGGGAAAGCCTCGTGGGAAAGCCTCGAGGGACAGCATCGAGGGAAAGCCACAGATCCCTTGATCCACGTGACAGGAAGCGTGACACTACTGCTGCAGCTCGGGAGGAAAGCGCACGTGCATGCCCCCACTCGAGACGAGGCCTGACTCCCCTGGGGAGACTCAGAAGCACCCCAAGATCCATGGCAACACTGGAGAGGAATCCTCAGGTTCCGGCCCCGAATCCACACAAGGATTGAGGCCCCGGCATGGACGGGAGAGGAATCCCGAGAGGTCCCCTAGCAACTCGCATGGGGACTGGCCTTTCCTGAGGCCACCAGAGCGGGTCCCTGAGGTCCCCGTCGTAACTCGAGAAGACCTGCCGCAACTCGAGAAAATCCAGGAGGTTCTCCCCTCCAGGCGAGATGAGGCCCATTTCCGCTGAGGCGTCTCGAGGCTGATCACACCTCCCCTCTGGAACTTCGAAAGGGTCCTTCACACCCTTGGTGCAAGTCAAGAAGTTCCCCGACATACCCGTCTCCACTCGAGAGGAATCACGAGGGTCCCGCCCACATCCAGAGGAGCCCCGTTTCCGCCTCGTAGCTCGAGATGAGGGATCCTTTCCCTGCTTCGTCGGGAAAGAGTTCCCGGCCTTCCCGTCGCATCTCAAGAGGAGGAACTCTACAGGAACGGCGAGAGGAACTCCAGGGTCGTGCCACCATTCCAAGAGTCCCCCAGATGTCTCAGTCCATTCCAGAGGAACCTCTTTTCCCTTCACCGGCTCGTCTTTCACGCCGAGGATCGACTCACATCAAGGTGGCACGTGGCACAGCCCTGTGGGAAAGCCTCGTGGGAAAGCCTCGAGGGACAGCTTCGAGGGAAAGCCACAGATCCCTTGATCCACGTGACAGGAAGCGTGACACTACTGCTGCAGCTCGGGAGGAAAGCGCACGTGCATGCCCCCACTCGAGACGAGGCCTGACTCCCCTGGGGAGACTCAGAAGCACCCCAAGATCCATGGCAACACTGGAGAGAAATCCTCAGGTTCCGGCCCCGACTCCACACAAGGACTGAGGCCCCGGCATGGACGGGAGAGGAATCCCGAGAGGTCCCCTAGCAACTCGCATGGGGACTGGCCTTTCCTGAGGCCACCAGAGCGGGTCCCTGAGGTCCCCGTCGTAACTCGAGAAGACCTGCCGCAACTCGAGAAAATCCAGGAGGTTCTCCCCTCCAGGCGAGATGAGGCCCATTTCCGTTGAGGCGTCTCGAGGCTGATCACACCTCCCCTCTGGAATTTCGAAAGGGTCCTTCACACCCTTGGTGCAAGTCAAGAAGTTCCCCGACATACCCGTCTCCACTCGAGAGGAATCACGAGGGTCCAGCCCACATCCAGAGGAGCCCCATTTCCGCCTCGTAGCTCGAGATGAGGGATCCTTTCCCTGCTTCGTCGGGAAAGAGTTCCCGGCCTTCCCGTCGCATCTCAAGAGGAGGCCCTCTCTACAGGAACGGCGAGAGGAACTCCAGGGTCGTGCCACCATTCCAAGAGTCCCCCAGATGTCTCAGTCCATTCCAGAGGAACCTCTTTTCCCTTCACCGGCTCGTCTTTCACGCCGAGGATCGACTCACACCAAGGTGGCACGTGGCACAGCCCTGTGGGAAAGCCTCGTGGGAAAGCCTCAAGGGACAGCCTCGAGGGAAAGCCACAGATCCCTTGATCCACGTGACAGGAAGCGTGACACTACTGCTGCAGCTCGGGAGGAAAGCGCACGTGCATGCCCCCACTCGAGACGAGGCCTGACTCCCCTGGGGAGACTCAGAAGCACCCTAAGATCCATGGCAACACTGGAGACGAATCCTCAGGTTCCGGCCCGGACTCCACACAAGGACTGAGGCCCCGGCATGGACGGGAGAGGAATCCCGAGAGGTCCCCTAGCAACTCGCATGGGGACTGGCCTTTCCTGAGGCCACCAGAGCGGGTCCCTGAAGTCCCCGTCGTAACTCGAGAAGACCTGCCGCAACTCGAGAAAATCCAGGAGGTTCTCCCCTCCAGGCGAGATGAGGCCCATTTCCGCTGAGGCGTCTAGAGGCTGATCACACCTCCCCTCTGGAACTTCGAAAGGGTCCTTCACACCCTTGGTGCAAATCAAGAAGTTCCCCGACATACCCGTCTCCACTCGAGAGGAATCACGAGGGTCCGCCCACATCCAGAGGAGCCCCGTTTCCGCCTCGTAGCTCGAGATGAGGGATCCTTTCCCTGCTTCGTCGGGAAAGAGTTCCTGGCCTTCCCGTCGCATCTCAAGAGGAGGAACTCTACAGGAACGGCGAGAGGAACTCCAGGGTCGTGCCACCATTCCA
Organism: Budorcas taxicolor; assembly: GCF_023091745.1. Classification (NCBI taxonomy): domain Eukaryota; kingdom Metazoa; phylum Chordata; class Mammalia; order Artiodactyla; family Bovidae; genus Budorcas; species Budorcas taxicolor. Next base: position 151,491 of record NW_026291896.1, read on the forward strand.
AGAGTCCCCCAGATGTCTCAGTCCATTCCAGAGGAACCTCTTTTCCCTTCACCGGCTCGTCTTTCACGCCGAGGATCGACTCACATCAAGGTGGCACGTGGCACAGCCCTGTGGGAAAGCCTCGTGGGAAAGCCTCGAGGGACAGCCTCGAGGGAAAGCCACAGATCCCTTGATCCACGTGACAGGAAGCGTGACACTACTGCTGCAGCTCGGGAGGAAAGCGCACGTGCATGCCCCCACTCGAGACGAGGCCTGACTCCCCTGGCGAGACTCAGAAGCACCCCAAGATCCATGGCAACACTGGAGAGGAATCCTCAGGTTCCGGCCCCGACTCCACACAAGGACTGAGGCCCCGGCATGGACGGGAGAGGAATCCCGAGAGGTCCTCTAGCAACTCGCATGGGGACTGGCCATTCCTGAGGCCACCAGAGCGGGTCCCTGAGGTCCCCGTCGTAACTCGAGAAGACCTGCCGCAACTCGAGAAAATCCAGGAGGTTCTCCCCTACAGGCGAGATGAGGCCCATTTCTGCTGAGGCGTCTCGAGGCTGATCTCACCTCACCTCTGGAACTTCGAAAGGCTCATTCACACCCTTGGTGCAAATCAAGAAGTTCCCCGACATACCCGTCTCCACTCGAGAGGAATCACGAGGGTCCCGCCCACATCCAGAGGAGCCCCGTTTCCGCCTCGTAGCTCGAGATGAGGGATCCTTTCCCTGCTTCGTCGGGAAAGAGTTCCCGGCCTTCCCGTCGCATCTCAAGAGGAGGCCCTCTCTACAGGAACGGCGAGAGGAACTCCAGGGTCGTGCCACCATTCCAAGAGTCCCCCAGATGTCTCAGTCCATTCCAGAGGAACCTCTTTTCCCTTCACCGGCTCGTCTTTCACGCCGAGGATCGACTCACACCAAGGTGGCACGTGGCACAGCCCTGTGGGAAAGCCTCGTGGGAAAGCCTCGAGGGACAGCCTCGAGGGAAAGCCACAGATCCCTTGATCCACGTGACAGGAAGCGTGACACTACTGCTGCAGCTCGGGAGGAAAGCGCACGTGCATGCCCCCCCTCGAGACGAGGCCTGACTCCCCTGGGGAGACTCAGAAGCACCCCAAGATCCATGGCAACACTGGAGAGGAATCCTCAGGTTCCGGCCCCGACTCCACACAAGGACTGAGGCCCCGGCATGGACGGGAGAGGAATCCCGAGAGGTCCCCTAGCAACTCGCATGGGGACTGGCCTTTCCTGAGGCCACCAGAGCGGGTCCCTGAGGTCCCCGTCGTAACTCGAGAAGACCTGCCGCAACTCGAGAAAATCCAGGAGGTTCTCCCCTCCAGGCGAGATGAGGCCCATTTCTGCTGAGGCGTCTCGAGGCTGATCACACCTCACCTCTGGAACTTCGAAAGGCTCCTTCACACCCTTGCTGCAAATCAAGAAGTTCCCCGACATACCCGTCTCCACTCGAGAGGAATCACGAGGGTCCCGCCCACATCCAGAGGAGCCCCGTTTCCGCCTCGTAGCTCGAGATGAGGGATCCTTTCCCTGCTTCGTCGGGAAAGAGTTCCCGGCCTTCCCGTCGCATCTCAAGAGGAGGCCCTCTCTACAGGAACGGCGAGAGGAACTCCAGGGTCGTGCCACCATTCCAAGAGTCCCCCAGATGTCTCAGTCCATTCCAGAGGAACCTCTTTTCCCTTCACCGGCTCGTCTTTCACGCCGAGGATCGACTCACACCAAGGTGGCACGTGGCACAGCCCTGTGGGAAAGCCTCGTGGGAAAGCCTCGAGGGACAGCCTCGAGGGAAAGCCACAGATCCCTTGATCCACGTGACAGGAAGCGTGACACTACTGCTGCAGCTCGGGAGGAAAGCGCACGTGCATGCCCCCAGGCGAGACGAGGCCTGACTCCCCTGGGGAGACTCAGAAGCACCCCAAGATCCATGGCAACACTGGAGAGGAATCCTCAGGTTCCGGCCCCGACTCCACACAAGGACTGAGGCCCCGGCATGGACGGGAGAGGAATCCCGAGAGGTCCCCTAGCAACTCGCATGGGGACTGGCCTTTCCTGAGGCCACCAGAGCGGGTCCCTGAGGTCCCCGTCGTAACTCGAGAAGACCTGCCGCAACTCGAGAAAATCCAGGAGGTTCTCCCCTCCAGGCGAGATGAGGCCCATTTCTGCTGAGGCGTCTCGAGGCTGATCACACCTCACCTCTGGAACTTCGAAAGGCTCCTTCACACCCTTGCTGCAAATCAAGAAGTTCCCCGACATACCCGTCTCCACTCGAGAGGAATCACGAGGGTCCCGCCCACATCCAGAGGAGCCCCGTTTCCGCCTCGTAGCTCGAGATGAGGGATCCTTTCCCTGCTTCGTCGGGAAAGAGTTCCCGGCCTTCCCGTCGCATCTCAAGAGGAGGCCCTCTCTACAGGAACGGCGAGAGGAACTCCAGGGTCGTGCCACCATTCCAAGAGTCCCCCAGATGTCTCAGTCCATTCCAGAGGAACCTCTTTTCCCTTCACCGGCTCGTCTTTCACGCCGAGGATCGACTCACACCAAGGTGGCACGTGGCACAGCCCTGTGGGAAAGCCTCGTGGGAAAGCCTCGAGGGACAGCCTCGAGGGAAAGCCACAGATCCCTTGATCCACGTGACAGGAAGCGTGACACTACTGCTGCAGCTCGGGAGGAAAGCGCACGTGCATGCCCCCACTCGAGACGAGGCCTGACTCCCCTGGGGAGACTCAGAAGCACCCCAAGATCCATGGCAACACTGGAGAGGAATCCTCAGGTTCCGGCCCCGACTCCACACAAGGACTGAGGACCCGGCATGGACGGCAGAGGAATCCTGAGAGGTCCCCTAGCAACTCGCATGGGGACTGGCCTTTCCTGAGGCCACCAGAGCGGGTCCCGGAGGTCCCCGTCGTAACTCGAGAAGACCTGCCGCAACTCGAGAAAATCCAGGAGGTTCTCCCCTCCAGGCGAGATGAGGCCCATTTCCGCTGAGGCGTCTCGAGGCTGATCACACCTCCCCCTCTGGAACTTCGAAAGGGTCCTTCACACCCTTGGTGCAAATCAAGAAGTTCCCCGACATACCCGTCTCCACTCGAGAGGAATCACGAGGGTCCCGCCCACATCCAGAGGAGCCCCGTTTCCGCCTCGTAGCTCGAGATGAGGGATCCTTTCCCTGCTTCGTCGGGAAAGAGTTCCCGGCCTTCCCGTCACATCTCAAGAGGAGGAACTCTACAGGAACGGCGAGAGGAACTCCAGGGTCGTGCCACCATTCCAAGAGTCCCCCAGATGTCTCAGTCCATTCCAGAGGAACCTCTTTTCCCTTCACTGGCTCGTCTTTCACGACGAGGATCGACTCACATCAAGGTGGCACGTGGCACAGCCCTGTGGGAAAGCCTCGTGGGAAAGCCTCGAGGGACAGCCTCGAGGGAAAGCCACAGATCACTTGATCCACGTGACAGGAAGCGTGACACTACTGCTGCACCTCGGGAGGAAAGCGCACGTGCATGCCCCCACTCGAGACGAGGCCTGACTCCCCTGGGGAGACTCAGAAGCACCCCAAGATCCATGGCAACACTGGAGAGGAATGTTCAGGTTCCGGCCCCGACTCCACACAAGGACTGAGGCCCCGGCATGGACGGGAGAGGAATCCCGAGAGGTCCTCTAGCAACTCGCATGGGGACTGGCCATTCCTGAGGCCACCAGAGCGGGTCCCTGAGGTCCCCGTCGTAACTCGAGAAGACCTGCCGCAACTCGAGAAAATCCAGGAGGTTCTCCCCTCCAGGCGAGATGAGGCCCATTTCTGCTGAGGCGTCTCGAGGCTGATCACACCTCACCTCTGGAACTTCGAAAGGCTCATTCACACCCTTGGTGCAAATCAAGAAGTTCCCCGACATACCCGTCTCCACTCGAGAGGAATCACGAGGGTCCCGCCCACATCCAGAGGAGCCCCGTTTCCGCCTCGTAGCTCGAGATGAGGGATCCTTTCCCTGCTTCGTCGGGAAAGAGTTCCCGGCCTTCCCGTCGCATCTCAAGAGGAGGCCCTCTAAACAGGACCGGCGAGAGGAACTCCAGGGTCGTGCCACCATTCCAAGAGTCCCCCAGATGTCTCAGTCCATTCCAGAGGAACCTCTTTTCCCTTCACCGGCTCGTCTTTCACGCCGAGGATCGACTCACACCAAGGTGGCACGTGGCACAGCCCTGTGGGAAAGCCTCGTGGGAAAGCCTCGAGGGACAGCCTCGAGGGAAAGCCACAGATCCCTTGATCCACGTGACAGGAAGCGTGACACTACTGCTGCAGCTCGGGAGGAAAGCGCACGTGCATACCCCCACGCGGGAGGAGGCCTGACTTCCCTGGGGAGACTCAGAAGCACCCCAAGATCCATGGCAACACTGGAGAGGAATGTTCAGGTTCCGGCCCCGACTCCACACAAGGACTGAGGCCCCGGCATGGACGGGAGAGGAATCCCGAGAGGTCCCCTAGCAACTCGCATGGGGACTGGCCTTTCCTGAGGCCACCAGAGCGGGTCCCTGAGGTCCCCGTCGTAACTCGAGAAGACCTGCCGCAACTCGAGAAAATCCAGGAGGTTCTCCCCTCCAGGCGAGATGAGGCCCATTTCTGCTGAGGCGTCTCGAGGCTGATCACACCTCACCTCTGGAACTTCGAAAGGGTCCTTCACACCCTTGCTGCAAATCAAGAAGTTCCCCGACATACCCGTCTCCACTCGAGAGGAATCACGAGGGTCCCGCCCACATCCAGAGGAGCCCCGTTTCCGCCTCGTAGCTCGAGATGAGGGATCCTTTCCCTGCTTCGTCGGGAAAGAGTTCCCGGCCTTCCCGTCGCATCTCAAGAGGAGGCCCTCTCAACAGGAACGGCGAGAGGAACTCCAGGGTCGTGCCACCATTCCAAGAGTCCCCCAGATGTCTCAGTCCATTCCAGAGGAACCTCTTTTCCCTTCACCGGCTCGTCTTTCACGCCGAGGATCGACTCACACCAAGGTGGCACGTGGCACAGCCCTGTGGGAAAGCCTCGTGGGAAAGCCTCGAGGGACAGCCTCGAGGGAAAGCCACAGATCCCTTGATCCACGTGACAGGAAGCGTGACACTACTGCTGCAGCTTGGGAGGAAAGCGCACGTGCATGCCCCCACTCGAGACGAGGCCTGACTCACCTGGGGAGACTCAGAAGCACCCCAAGATCCATGGCAACACTGGAGAGGAATCCTCAGGTTCCGGCCCCGACTCCACACAAGGACTGAGGCCCCGGCATGGACGGGAGAGGAATCCCGAGAGGTCCCCTAGCAACTCGCATGGGGACTGGCCTTTCCTGAGGCCACCAGAGCGGGTCCCTGAGGTCCCCGTCGTAACTCGAGAAGACCTGCCGCAACTCGAGAAAATCCAGGAGGTTCTCCCCTCCAGGCGAGATGAGGCCCATTTCCGCTGAGGCGTCTCGAGGCTGATCACACCTCACCTCTGGAACTTCGAAAGGGTCCTTCACAACCTTGGTGCAAATCAAGAAGTTCCCCGACATACCCGTCTCCACTCGAGAGGAATCACGAGGGTCCCGCCCACATCCAGAGGAGCCCCGTTTCCGCCTCGTAGCTCGAGATGAGGGATCCTTTCCCTGCTTCGTCGGGAAAGAGTTCCCGGCCTTCCCGTCGCATCTCAAGAGGAGGCCCTCTCCACAGGAACGGCGAGAGGAACTCCAGGGTCGTGCCACCATTCCAAGAGTCCCCCAGATGTCTCAGTCCATTCCAGAGGAACCTCTTTTCCCTTCACCGGCTCGTCTTTCATGCCGAGGATCGACTCACACCAAGGTGGCACGTGGCACAGCCCTGTGGGAAAGCCTCGTGGGAAAGCCTCGAGGGACAGCCTCGAGGGAAAGCCACAGATCCCTTGATCCACGTGACAGGAAGCGTGACACTAATGCTGCAGCTCGGGAGGAAAGCGCACGTGCATGCCCCCACTCGAGACGAGGCCTGACTCCCCTGGGGAGACTCAGAAGCACCCCAAGATCCATGGCAACACTGGAGAGGAATCCTCAGGTTCTGGCCCCGACTCCACACAAGGACTGAGGCCCCGGCATGGACGGGAGAGGAATCCCGAGAGGTCCCCTAGCAACTCGCATGGGGACTGGCCTTTCCTGAGGCCACCAGAGCGGGTCCCTGAGGTCCCCGTCGTAACTCGAGAAGACCTGCCGCAACTCGAGAAAATCCAGGAGGTTCTCCCCTCCAGGCGAGATGAGGCCCATTTCCGCTGAGGCGTCTCGAGGCTGATCACACCTCCCCTCTGGAACTTCGAAAGGGTCCTTCACACCCTTGGTGCAAATCAAGAAGTTCCCCGACCTAGCCGTCTCCACTCGAGAGGAATCACGTGGGTCCCGCCCGCATCCAGTGGAGCCCCGTTTCCGCCTCGTAGCTCGAGATGAGGGATCCTTTCCCTGCTTCGTCGGGAAAGAGTTCCCGGCCTTCCCGTCGCATCTCAAGAGGAGGCCCTCTCAACAGGAACGGCGAGAGGAACTCCAGGGTCGTGCCACCATTCCAAGAGTCCCCCAGATGTCTCAGTCCATTCCAGAGGAACCTCTTTTCCCTTCACCGGCTCGTCTTTCACGCCGAGGATCGACTCACACCAAGGTGGCACGTGGCACAGCCCTGTGGGAAAGCCTCGTGGGAAAGCCTCGAGGGACAGCCTCGAGGGAAAGCCACAGATCCCTTGATCCACGTGACAGGAAGCGTGACACTACTGCTGCAGCTCGGGAGGAAAGCGCACGTGAATGCCCCGCCTCGAGGCGAGGCCTGACTCCCCTGGGGAGACTCAGAAGCACCCCAAGATCCATGGCAACACTGGAGAGGAATCCTCAGGTTCCGGCCCCGACTCCACACAAGGACTGAGGCCCCGGCATGGACGCGAGAGGAATCCCGAGAGGTCCCCTAGCAACTCGCATGGGGACTGGCCTTTCCTGAGGCCACCAGAGCGGGTCCCTGAGGTCCCCGTCGTAACTCGAGAAGACCTGCCGCAACTCGAGAAAATCCAGGAGGTTCTCCCCTCCAGGCGAGATGAGGCCCATTTCCGCTGAGGCGTCTCGAGGCTGATCACACCTCACCTCTGGAACTTCGAAAGGGTCCTTCACACCCTTGGTGCAAATCAAGAAGTTCCCCGACCTAGCCGTCTCCACTCGAGAGGAATGACGAGGGTCCCGCCCACATCCAGAGGAGCCCCGTTTCCGCCTCGTAGCTCGAGAAGAGGGATCCTTTCCCTGCTTCGTCGGGAAAGAGTTCCCGGCGTTCCCGTCGCATCTCAAGAGGAGGCCCTCTCAACAGGAACGGCGAGAGGAACTCCAGGGTCGTGCCACCATTCCAAGAGTCCCCCAGATGTCTCAGTCCATTCCAGAGGAACCTCTTTTCCCTTCACCGGCTCGTCTTTCACGCCGAGGATCGACTCACACCAAGGTGGCACGTGGCACAGCCCTGTGGGAAAGCCTCGTGGGAAAGCCTCGAGGGACAGCCTCGAGGGAAAGCCACAGATCCCTTGATCCACTTGACAGGAAGCGTGACACTACTGCTGCAGCTCGGGAGGAAAGCGCACGTGCATGCCCCCACTCGAGACGAGGCCTGACTCCCCTGGGGAGACTCAGAAGCACCCCAAGATCCATGGCAACACTGGAGAGGAATCCTCAGGTTCCGGCCCCGACTCCACACAAGGACTGAGGCCCCGGCATGGACGGGAGAGGAATCCCGAGAGATCCCCGAGCAACTCGCATGGGGACTGGCCTTTCCTGAGGCCACCAGAGCGGGTCCCTGAGGTCCCCGTCGTAACTCGAGAAGACCTGCCGCAACTCGAGAAAATCCAGGAGGTTCTCCCCTCCAGGCGAGATGAGGCCCATTTCCGCTGAGGCGTCTCGAGGCTGATCACACCTCACCTCTGGAACTCCGAAAGGGTCCTTCACACCCTTGGTGCAAATCAAAAAGTTCCCCGACATACCCGTCTCCACTCGAGAAGAATCACGAGGGTCCCGCCCACATCCAGAGGAGCCCCGTTTCCGCCTCGTAGCTCGAGATGAGGGATCCTTTCCCTGCTTCGTCGGGAAAGAGTTCCCGGCCTTCCCGTCGCATCTCAAGAGGAGGCCCTCTCTACAAGAACGGCGAGAGGAACTCCAGGGTCGTGCCACCATTCCAAGAGTCCCCCAGATGTCTCAGTCCATTCCAGAGGAACCTCTTTTCCCTTCACCGGCTCGTCTTTCACGCCGAGGATCGACTCACACCAAGGTGGCACGTGGCACAGCCCTGTGGGAAAGCCTCGTGGGAAAGCCTCGAGGGACAGCCTCGAGGGAAAGCCACAGATCCCTTGATCCACATGACAGGAAGCGTGACACTACTGCTGCAGCTCGGGAGGAAAGCGCACGTGCATGCCCCCACTCGAGACGAGGCCTGACTCCCCTGGGGAGACTCAGAAGCACCCCAAGATCCATGGCAACACTGGAGAGGAATCCTCAGGTTCCGGCCCCGACTCCACACAAGGACTGAGGCCCCCGCATGGACGGGAGAGGAATCCCGAGAGGTCCCCTAGCAACTCGCATGGGGACTGGCCTTTCCTGAGGCCACCAGAGCGGGTCCCTGAGGTCCCCGTCGTAACTCGAGAAGACCTGCCGCAACTCGAGAAAATCCAGGAGGTTCTCCCCTCCAGGCGAGATGAGGCCCATTTCCGCTGAGGCGTCTCGAGGCTGATCACACCTCCCCTCTGGAACTTCGAAAGGGTCCTTCACACCCTTGGTGCAAATCAAGAAGTTCCCCGACCTGGCCGTCTCCACTCGAGAGGAATCACGTGGGTCCCGCCCGCATCCAGAGGAGCCCCGTTTCCGCCTCGTAGCTCGAGATGAGGGATCCTTTCCCTGCTTCGTCGGGAAAGAGTTCCCGGCCTTCCCGTCGCATCTCAAGAGGAGGCCCTCTCAACAGGAACGGCGAGAGGAACTCCAGGGTCGTGCCACCATTCCAAGAGTCCCCCAGATGTCTCAGTCCATTCCAGAGGAACCTCTTTTCCCTTCACCGGCTCGTCTTTCACGCCGAGGATCGACTCACACCAAGGTGGCACGTGGCACAGCCCTGTGGGAAAGCCTCGTGGGAAAGCCTCGAGGGACAGCCTCGAGGGAAAGCCACAGATCCCTTGATCCACGTGACAGGAAGCGTGACACTACTGCTGCAGCTCGGGAGGAAAGCGCACGTGAATGCCCCGCCTCGAGGCGAGGCCTGACTCCCCTGGGGAGACTCAGAAGCACCCCAAGATCCATGGCAACACTGGAGAGGAATCCTCAGGTTCCGGCCCCGACTCCACACAAGGACTGAGGCCCCGGCATGGACGCGAGAGGAATCCCGAGAGGTCCCCTAGCAACTCGCATGGGGACTGGCCTTTCCTGAGGCCACCAGAGCGGGTCCCTGAGGTCCCCGTCGTAACTCGAGAAGACCTGCCGCAACTCGAGAAAATCCAGGAGGTTCTCCCCTCCAGGCGAGATGAGGCCCATTTCCGCTGAGGCGTCTCGAGGCTGATCACACCTCCCCTCTGGAACTTCGAAAGGGTCCTTCACACCCTTGGTGCAAATCAAGAAGTTCCCCGACCTAGCCGTCTCCACTCGAGAGGAATCACGAGGGTCCCGCCCACATCCAGAGGAGCCCCGTTTCCGCCTCGTAGCTCGAGATGAGGGATCCTTTCCCTGCTTCGTCGGGAAAGAGTTCCCGGCGTTCCCGTCGCATCTCAAGAGGAGGCCCTCTCAACAGGAACGGCGAGAGGAACTCCAGGGTCGTGCCACCATTCCAAGAGTCCCCCAGATGTCTCAGTCCATTCCAGAGGAACCTCTTTTCCCTTCACCGGCTCGTCTTTCACGCCGAGGATCGACTCACACCAAGGTGGCACGTGGCACAGCCCTGTGGGAAAGCCTCGTGGGAAAGCCTCGAGGGACAGCCTCGAGGGAAAGCCACAGATCCCTTGATCCACTTGACAGGAAGCGTGACACTACTGCTGCAGCTCGGGAGGAAAGCGCACGTGCATGCCCCCACTCGAGACGAGGCCTGACTCCCCTGGGGAGACTCAGAAGCACCCCAAGATCCATGGCAACACTGGAGAGGAATCCTCAGGTTCCGGCCCCGACTCCACACAAGGACTGAGGCCCCGGCATGGACGGGAGAGGAATCCCGAGAGATCCCCTAGCAACTCGCATGGGGACTGGCCTTTCCTGAGGCCACCAGAGCGGGTCCCTGAGGTCCCCGTCGTAACTCGAGAAGACCTGCCGCAACTCGAGAAAATCCAGGAGGTTCTCCCCTCCAGGCGAGATGAGGCCCATTTCCGCTGAGTCGTCTCGAGGCTGATCACACCTCAACTCTGGAACTACGAAAGGGTCCTTCACACCCTTGGTGCAAATCAAAAAGTTCCCCGACATACCCGTCTCCACTCGAGAGGAATCACGAGGGTCCCGCCCACATCCAGAGGAGCCCCGTTTCCGCCTCGTAGCTCGAGATGAGGGATCCTTTCCCTGCTTCGTCGGGAAAGAGTTCCCGGCCTTCCCGTCGCATCTCAAGAGGAGGCCCTCTCTACAGGAACGGCGAGAGGAACTCCAGGGTCGTGCCACCATTCCAAGAGTCCCCCAGATGTCTCAGTCCATTCCAGAGGAACCTCTTTTCCCTTCACCGGCTCGTCTTTCACGCCGAGGATCGACTCACACCAAGGTGGCACGTGGCACAGCCCTGTGGGAAAGCCTCGTGGGAAAGCCTCGAGGGACAGCCTCGAGGGAAAGCCACAGATCCCTTGATCCACGTGACAGGAAGCGTGACACTACTGCTGCAGCTCGGGAGGAAAGCGCACGTGCATGCCCCCACTCGAGACGAGGCCTGACTCCCCTGGGGAGACTCAGAAGCACCCCAAGATCCATGGCAACACTGGAGAGGAATCCTCAGGTTCCGGCCCCGACTCCACACAAGGACTGAGGCCCCGGCATGGACGGGAGAGGAATCCCGAGAGGTCCCCTAGCAACTCGCATGGGGACTGGCCTTTCCTGAGGCCACCAGAGCGGGTCCCTGAGGTCCCCGTCGTAACTCGAGAAGACCTGCCACAACTCGAGAAAATCCAGGAGGTTCTCCCCTCCAGGCGAGATGAGGCCCATTTCTGCTGAGGCGTCTCGAGGCTGATCACACCTCACCTCTGGAACTTCGAAAGGCTCCTTCACACCCTTGGTGCAAATCAAGAAGTTCCCCGACATACCCGTCTCCACTCGAGAGGAATCACGAGGGTCCCGCCCACATCCAGAGGAGCCCCGTTTCCACCTCATAGCTCGAGATGAGGGATTCTTTCCCTGCTTCGTCGGGAAAGAGTTCCCGGCCTTCCCGTCGCATCTCAAGAGGAGGCCCTCTCAACAGGAACGGCAAGAGGATCTCCAGGGTCGTGCCACCTTCCAAGAGTCCCCCAGATGTCTCAGTCCATTCCAGAGGAACCTCTTTTCCCTTCACCGGCTCGTCTTTCACGCCGAGGATCGACTCACACCAAGGTGGCACGTGGCACAGCCCTGTGGGAAAGCCTCGTGGGAAAGCCTCGAGGGACAGCCTCGAGGGAAAGCCACAGATCCCTTGATCCACGTGACAGGAAGCGTGACACTACTGCTGCAGCTCGGGAGGAAAGCGCACGTGCATGCCCCCACTCGAGACGAGGCCTGACTCCCCTGGGGAGACTCAGAAGCACCCCAAGATCCATGGCAACACTGGAGAGGAATCCTCAGGTTCCGGCCCCGACTCCACACAAGGACTGAGGCCCCGGCATGGACGGCAGAGGAATCCCGAGAGGTCCCCTAGCAACTCGCATGGGGACTGGCCTTTCCTGAGTCCAGCAGAGCGTGTCCCTGAGGTCCCCGTCGTAACTCGAGAAGACCTGCCGCAACTCGAGAAAATCCAGGAGGTTCTCCCCTCCAGGCGAGATGAGGCCCATTTCCGCTGAGGCGTCTCGAGGCTGATCACACCTCACCTCTGGAACTTCGAAAGGGTCCTTCACACCCTTGGTGCAAATCAAGAAGTTCCGCCACCTAGCCGTCTCCACTCGGGAGGAATCACGAGGGTCCCGCCCACATCCAGAGGAGCCCCGTTTCCGCCTCGTAGCTCGAGATGAGGGATCCTTTCCCTGCTTCGTCGGGAAAGAGTTCCCGGCGTTCCCGTCGCATCTCAAGAGGAGGCCCTCTCAACAGGAACGGCGAGAGGAACTCCAGGGTCGTGCCACCATTCCAAGAGTCCCCCAGATGTCTCAGTCCATTCCAGAGGAACCTCTTTTCCCTTCACCGGCTCGTCTTTCACGCCGAGGATCGACTCACACCAAGGTGGCACGTGGCACAGCCCTGTGGGAAAGCCTCGTGGGAAAGCCTCGAGGGACAGCCTCGAGGGAAAGCCACAGATCCCTTGATCCACGTGACAGGAAGCGTGACACTACTGCTGCAGCTCGGGAGGAAAGCGCACGTGCATGCCCCCACTCGAGACGAGGCCTGACTCCCCTGGGGAGACTCAGAAGCACCCCAAGATCCATGGCAACACTGGAGAGGAATCCTCAGGTTCCGGCCCCGACTCCACACAAGGACTGAGGCCCCGGCATGGACGTGAGAGGAATCCCGAGAGGTCCCCTAGCAACTCGCATGGGGACTGGCCTTTCCTGAGGCCACCAGAGCGGGTCCCTGAGGTCCCCGTCGTAACTCGAGAAGACCTGCCGCAACTCGAGAAAATCCAGGAGGTTCTCCCCTCCAGGCGAGATGAGGCCCATTTCCGCTGAGGCGTCTCGAGGCTGATCACACCTCCCCTCTGGAACTTCGAAAGGGTCCTTCACACCCTTGGTGCAAATCAAGAAGTTCCCCGACCTAGCCGTCTCCACTAGGGAGGAATCACGAGGGTCCCGCCCACATCCAGAGGAGCCCCGTTTCCGCCTCGTAGCTCGAGATGAGGGATCCTTTCCCTGCTTCGTCGGGAAAGAGTTCCCGGCGTTCCCGTCGCATCTCAAGAGGAGGCCCTCTCAACAGGAACGGCGAGAGGAACTCCAGGGTCGTGCCACCATTCCAAGAGTCCCCCAGATGTCTCAGTCCATTCCAGAGGAACCTCTTTTCCCTTCACCGGCTCGTCTTTCACGCCGAGGATCGACTCACACCAAGGTGGCACGTGGCACAGCCCTGTGGGAAAGCCTCGTGGGAAAGCCTCGAGGGACAGCCTCGAGGGAAAGCCACAGATCCCTTGATCCACGTGACAGGAACCGTGACACTACTGCTGCAGCTCGGGAGGAAAGCGCATGTGCATGCCCCCACTCGAGACGAGACCTGACTCCCCTGGGGAGACTCAGAAGCACCCCAAGATCCATGGCAACACTGGAGAGGAATCCTCAGGTTCCGGCCCGGACTCCACACAAGGATTGAGGCCCCGGCATGGACGGGAGAGGAATCCCGAGAGGTCCCCTAGCAACTCGCATGGGGACTGGCCTTTCCTGAGGCCACCAGAGCGGGTCCCTGAGGTCCCCGTCGTAACTCGAGAAGACCTGCCGCAACTCGAGAAAATCCAGGAGGTTCTCCCCTCCAGGCGAGATGAGGCCCATTTCCGCTGAGGCGTCTCGAGGCTGATCACACCTCACCTCTGGAACTTCGAAAGGGTCCTTCACACCCTTGGTGCAAATCAAGAAGTTCCCCGACCTAGCCGTCTCCACTCGAGAGGAATCACGTGGGTCCCGCCCACATCCAGAGGAGCCCCGTTTCCGCCTCGTAGCTCGAGATGAGGGATCCTTTCCCTGCTTCGTCGGGAAAGAGTTCCCGGCCTTCCCGTCGCATCTCAAGAGGAGGCCCTCTCAACAGGAACGGCGAGAGGAACTCCAGGGTCGTGCCACCATTGCAAGAGTCCCCCAGATGTCTCAGTCCATTCCAGAGGAACCTCTTTTCCCTTCACCGGCTCGTCTTTCACGCCGAGGATCGACTCACACCAAGGTGGCACGTGGCACAGCCCTGTGGGAAAGCCTCGTGGGAAAGACTCGAGGGACAGCCTCGAGGGAAAGCCACAGATCCCTTGATCCACGTGACAGGAAGCGTGACACTACTGCTGCAGCTCGGGAGGAAAGCGCACGTGCATGCCCCGCCTCGAGGCGAGGCCTGACTCCCCTGGGGAGACTCAGAAGCACCCCAAGATCCATGGCAACACTGGAGAGGAATCCTCAGGTTCCGGCCCCGACTCCACACAAGGATTGAGGCCCCGGCATGGACGGGAGAGGAATCCCGAGAGGTCCCCTAGCAACTCGCATGGGGACTGGCCTTTCCTGAGGCCACCAGAGCGGGTCCCTGAGGTCCCCGTCGTAACTCGAGAAGACCTGCCGCAACTCGAGAAAATCCAGGAGGTTCTCCCCTCCAGGCGAGATGAGGCCCATTTCCGCTGAGGCGTCTCGAGGCTGATCACACCTCCCCTCTGGAACTTCGAAAGGGTCCTTCACACCCTTGGTGCAAATCAAGAAGTTCCCCGACCTAGCCGTCTCCACTCGAGAGGAATCACGAGGGTCCCGCCCACATCCAGAGGAGCCCCGTTTCCGCCTCGTAGCTCGAGATGAGGGATCCTTTCCCTGCTTCGTCGGGAAAGAGTTCCCGGCGTTCCCGTCGCATCTCAAGAGGAGGCCCTCTCAACAGGAACGGCGAGAGGAACTCCAGGGTCGTGCCACCATTCCAAGAGTCCCCCAGATGTCTCAGTCCATTCCAGAGGAACCTCTTTTCCCTTCACCGGCTCGTCTTTCACGCCGAGGATCGACTCACACCAAGGTGGCACGTGGCACAGCCCTGTGGGAAAGCCTCGTGGGAAAGCCTCGAGGGACAGCCTCGAGGGAAAGCCACAGATCCCTTGATCCACGTGACAGGAAGCGTGACACTACTGCTGCAGCACGGGAGGAAAGCGCATGTGCATGCCCCCACTCGAGACGAGGCCTGACTCCCCTGGGGAGACTCAGAAGCACCCCAAGATCCATGGCAACACTGGAGAGGAATCCTCAGGTTCCGGCCCCGACTCCACACAAGGACTGAGGCCCCGGCATGGACGGGAGAGGAATCCCGAGAGGTCCCCTAGCAACTCGCATGGGGACTGGCCTTTCCTGAGGCCACCAGAGCGGGTCCCTGAGGTCCCCGTCGTAACTCGAGAAGACCTGCCGCAACTCGAGAAAATCCAGGAGGTTCTCCCCTCCAGGCGAGATGAGGCCCATTTCCGCTGAGGCGTCTCGAGGCTGATCACACCTCACCTCTGGAACTTCGAAAGGGTCCTTCACACCCTTGGTGCAAATCAAGAAGTTCCCCGACCTAGCCGTCTCCACTCGAGAGGAATCACGTGGGTCCCGCCCACATCCAGAGGAGCCCCGTTTCCGCCTCGTAGCTCGAGATGAGGGATCCTTTCCCTGCTTCGTCGGGAAAGAGTTCCCGGCCTTCCCGTCGCATCTCAAGAGGAGGCCCTCTCAACAGGAACGGCGAGAGGAACTCCAGGGTCGTGCCACCATTCCAAGAGTCCCCCAGATGTCTCAGTCCATTCCAGAGGAACCTCTTTTCCCTTCACCGGCTCGTCTTTCACGCCGAGGATCGACTCACACCAAGGTGGCACGTGGCACAGCCCTGTGGGAAAGCCTCGTGGGAAAGCCTCGAGGGACAGCCTCGAGGGAAAGCCACAGATCCCTTGATCCACGTGACAGGAAGCGTGACACTACTGCTGCAGCTCGGGAGGAAAGCGCACGTGCATGCCCCGCCTCGAGGCGAGGCCTGACTCCCCTGGGGAGACTCAGAAGCACCCCAAGATCCATGGCAACACTGGAGAGGAATCCTCAGGTTCCGGCCCCGACTCCACACAAGGATTGAGGCCCCGGCATGGACGGGAGAGGAATCCCGAGAGGTCCCCTAGCAACTCGCATGGGGACTGGCCTTTCCTGAGGCCACCAGAGCGGGTCCCTGAGGTCCCCGTCGTAACTCGAGAAGACCTGCCGCAACTCGAGAAAATCCAGGAGGTTCTCCCCTCCAGGCGAGATGAGGCCCATTTCCGCTGAGGCGTCTCGAGGCTGATCACACCTCCCCTCTGGAACTTCGAAAGGGTCCTTCACACCCTTGGTGCAAATCAAGAAGTTCCCCGACCTAGCCGTCTCCACTCGGGAGGAATCACGAGGGTCCCGCCCACATCCAGAGGAGCCCCGTTTCCGCCTCGTAGCTCGAGATGAGGGATCCTTTCCCTGCTTCGTCGGGAAAGAGTTCCCGGCGTTCCCGTCGCATCTCAAGAGGAGGCCCTCTCAACAGGAACGGCGAGAGGAACTCCAGGGTCGTGCCACCATTCCAAGAGTCCCCCAGATGTCTCAGTCCATTCCAGAGGAACCTCTTTTCCCTTCACCGGCTCGTCTTTCACGCCGAGGATCGACTCACACCAAGGTGGCACGTGGCACAGCCCTGTGGGAAAGCCTCGTGGGAAAGCCTCGAGGGACAGCCTCGAGGGATAGCCACAGATCCCTTGATCCACGTGACAGGAAGCGTGACACTACTGCTGCAGCTCGGGAGGAAAGCGCACGTGCATGCCCCCACTCGAGACGAGGCCTGACTCCCCTGGGGAGACTCAGAAGCACCCCAAGATCCATGGCAACACTGGAGAGGAATCCTCAGGTTCCGGCCCCGACTCCACACAAGGACTGAGGCCCCGGCATGGACGGGAGAGGAATCCTGAGAGGTCCCCTAGCAACTCGCATGCGGACTTGCCTTTCCTGAGGCCACCAGAGCGGGTCCCTGAGGTCCCCGTCGTAACTCGAGAAGACCTGCCACAACTCGAGAAAATCCAGGAGGTTCTCCCCTCCAGGCGAGATGAGGCCCATTTCTGCTGAGGCGTCTCGAGGCTGATCACACCTCACCTCTGGAACTTCGAAAAGCTCCTTCACACCCTTGGTGCAAATCAAGAAGTTCCCCGACATACCCGTCTCCACTCGAGAGGAATCACGAGGGTCCCGCCCACATCCAGAGGAGCCCCGTTTCCACCTCATAGCTCGAGATGAGGAATTCTTTCCCTGCTTCGTCGGGAAAGAGTTCCCGGCCTTCCCGTCGCATCTCAAGTGGAGGCCCTCTCAACAGGAACGGCGAGAGGAACTCCAGGGTCGTGTCACCTTCCAAGAGTCCCCCAGATGTCTCAGTCCATTCCAGAGGAACCTCTTTTCCCTTCACCGGCTCGTCTTTCACGCCGAGGATCGACTCACACCAAGGTGGCACGTGGCACAGCCCTGTGGGAAAGCCTCGTGGGAAAGCCTCGAGGGACAGCCTCGTTGGAAAGCCACAGATCCCTTGATCCACGTGACAGGAAGCGTGACACTACTGCTGCAGCTCGGGAGGAAAGCGCACGTGCATGCCCCCACTCGAGACGAGGCCTGACTCCCCTGGGGAGACTCAGAAGCACCCCAAGATCCATGGCAACACTGGAGAGGAATCCTCAGGTTCCGGCCCCGACTCCACACAAGGACTGAGGCCCCGGCATGGACGGCAGAGGAATCCCGAGAGGTCCCCTAGCAACTCGCATGGGGACTGGCCTTTCCTGAGTCCACCAGAGCGTGTCCCTGAGGTCCCCGTCGTAACTCGAGAAGACCTGCCGCAACTCGAGAAAATCCAGGAGGTTCTCCCCTGCAGGCGAGATGAGGCCGATTGCCGCTGAGGCGTCTCGAGGCTGATCACACCTCACCTCTGGAACTTCGAAAGGGTCCTTCACAACCTTGGTGCAAATCAAGAAGTTCCCCGACCTAGCCGTCTCCACTCGAGAGGAATCACGTGGGTCCCGCCCACATCCAGAGGAGCCCCGTTTCCGCCTCGTAGCTCGAGATGAGGGATCCTTTCACTGCTTTGTCGGGAAAGAGTTCCCGGCGTTCCCGTCGCATCTCAAGAGGAGGCCCTCTCAACAGGAACGGCGAGAGGAACTCCAGGGTCGTGCCACCATTCCAAGAGTCCCCCAGATGTCTCAGTCCATTCCAGAGGAACCTCTTTTCCCTTCACCGGCTCGTCTTTCACGCCGAGGATCGACTCACACCAAGGTGGCACGTGGCACAGCCCTGTGGGAAAGCCTCGTGGGAAAGCCTCGAGGGACAGTCTCGAGGGAAAGCCACAGATCCCTTGATCCACGTGACAGGAAGCATGACACTACTGCTGCAGCTCGGGAGGAAAGCGCACGTGCATGCCCCCACTCGAGACGAGGCCTGACTCCCCTGGGGAGACTCAGAAGCACCCCAAGATCCATGGCAACACTGGAGAGGAATCCTCAGGTTCCGGCTCCGACTCCACACAAGGACTGAGGCCCCGGCATGGACGGGAGAGGAATCCCGAGAGGTCCCCTAGTAACTCGCATGGGGACTGGCCTTTCCTGAGGCCACCAGAGCGGGTCCCTGAGGTCCCCGTCGTAACTCGAGAAGACCTGCCGCAACTGGAGAAAATCCAGGAGGTTCTCCCCTCCAGGCGAGATGAGGCCCATTTCCGCTGAGGTGTCTCGAGGCTGATCACACCTCACCTCTGGAACTTCGAAAGGGTCCTTCACACCCTTGGTGCAAATCAAGAACTTCCCCGACCTAGCCGTCTCCACTCGAGAGGAATCACGAGGGTCCTGCCCACATCCAGAGGAGCCCCGTTTCCGCCTCGTAGCTCGAGATGAGGGATCCTTTCCCTGCTTCGTCGGGAAAGAGTTCCCGGCGTTCCCATCGCATCTCAAGAGGAGGCCCTCTCAACAGGACCGGCGAGAGGAACTCCAGGGTCGTGCCACCATTTCAAGAGTCCCCCAGATGTCTCAGTCCATTCCAGAGGAACCTCTTTTCCCTTCACCGACTCGTCTTTCACGCCGAGGATCGACTCACACCAAGGTGGCACGTGGCACAGCCCTGTGGGAAAGCCTCGTGGGAAAGCCTCGAGGGACAGCCTCGAGGGAAAGCCACAGATCCCTTGATCCACGTGACAGGAAGCGTGACACTACTGCTGCAGCTCGGGAGGAAAGCGCACGTGCGTGCCCCCACTCGAGACGAGGCCTGACTCCCCTGGGGAGACTCAGACGCACCCCAAGATCCACGGCAACACTGGAGAGGAATCCTCAGGTTCCGGCCCCGACTCCACACAAGGACTGAGGCCCCGGCATGGACGGGAGAGGAATCCCGAGAGGTCCCCTAGCAACTCGAATGGGGACTGGCCTTTCCTGAGGCCACCAGAGCGGGTCCCTGAGGTCCCCGTCGTAAATCGAGAAGACCTGCCACAACTCGAGAAAATCCAGGAGGTTCTCCCCTCCAGGCGAGATGAGGCCCATTTCCGCTGAGGCGTCTCGAGGCTGATCACACCTCACCTCTGGAACGTCGAAAGGGTCCTTCACACCCTTGGTGCAAATCAAGAAGTTCCCCGACCTAGCCGTCTCCACTCGAGAGGAATCACGAGTGTCCCGCCCACATCCAGAGGAGCCCCGTTTCCGCCTCGTAGCTCGAGATGAGGGATCCTTTCCCTGCTTCGTCGGGAAAGAGTTCCCGGCATTCCCGTCGCATCTCAAGAGGAGGCCCTCTCAACAGGACCGGCGAGAGAAACTCCAGGGTCGTGCCACCATTCCAAGAGTCCCCCAGATGTCTCAGTCCATTCCAGAGGAACCTCTTTTCCCTTCACCGGCTCGTCTTTCACGCCGAGGATCGACTCACACCAAGGTGGCACGTGGCACAGCCCTGTGGGAAAGCCTCGTGGGAAAGCCTCGAGGGACAGCCTCGAGGGAAAGCCACAGATCCATTGATCCACGTGACAGGCAGCGTGACACTACTGCTGCAGCTCGGGAGGAAAGCGCACGTGCATGCCCCCACTCGAGACGAGGCCTGACTCCCCTGGGGAGACTCAGAAGCACCCCAAGATCCATGGCAACACTGGAGAGGAATCCTCAGGTTCCGGCCCCGACTCCACACAAGGACTGAGGCCCCAGCATGGACGGCAGAGGAATCCCGAGAGGTCCCCTAGCAACTCGCATGGGGACTGGCCTTTCCTGAGGCCACCAGAGCGGGTCCCTGAGGTCCCCGTCGTAACTCGAGAAGACCTGCCGCAACTCGAGAAAATCCAGGAGGTTCTCCCCTCCAGGCGAGATGAGGCCCATTTCCGCTGAGGCGTCTCGAGGCTGATCACACCTCACCTCTGGAACTTCGAAAGGGTCCTTCACACCCTTGGTGCAAATCAAGAAGTTCCCCGACCTAGCCGTCTCCACTCGAGAGGAATCACGAGGGTCCCGCCCACATCCAGAGGAGCCCCGTTTCCACCTCGTAGCTCGAGATGAGGGATCCTTTCCCTGCTTCGTCGGGAAAGAGTTCCCGGCGTTCCCGTCGCATCGCAAGAGGAGGCCCTCTCAACAGGAAAGGCGAGAGGAACTCCAGGGTCGTGCCACCATTCCAAGAGTCCCCCAGATGTCTCAGTCCATTCCAGAGGAACCTCTTTTCCCTTCACCGGCTCGTCTTTCACGCCGAGGATCGACTCACACCAAGGTGGTACGTGGCACAGCCCTGTGGGAAAGCCTCGTGGGAAAGCCTCGAGGGACAGCCTCGAGGGAAAGCCACAGATCCCTTGATCCACGTGACAGGAAGCGTGACACTACTGCTGCAGCTCGGGAGGAAAGCGCACGTGCATGCCCCCACTCGAGACGAGGCCTGACTCCCCTGGGGAGACTCAGAAGCACCCCAAGATCCATGGCAACACTGGAGAGGAATCCTCAGGTTCCGGCCCCGACTCCACACAAGGACTGAGGCCCCGGCATGGACGGGAGAGGAATCCCGAGAGGTCCCCTAGCAACTCGCATGGGGACTGGCCTTTCCTGAGGCCACCAGAGCGGGTCCCTGAGGTCCCCGTCGTAACTCGAGAAGACCTGCCGCAACTCGAGAAAATCCAGGAGGTTCTCCCCTCCAGGCGAGATGAGGCCCATTTCCGCTGAGGCGTCTCGAGGCTGATCACACCTCACCTCTGGAACTCCGAAAGGGTCCTTCACAACCTTGGTGCAAATCAAGAAGTTCCCCGACATACCCGTCTCCACTCGAGAGGAGTCACGAGGGTCCCGCCCACATCCAGAGGAGCCCCGTTTCCGCCTCGTAGCTCGAGATGAGGGATCCTTTCCCTGCTTCGTCGGGAAAGAGTTCCCGGCCTTCCCGTCGCATCTCAAGAGGAGGCCCTCTCTACAGGAACGGCGAGAGGAACTCCAGGGTCGTGCCACCATTCCAAGAGTCCCCCAGATGTCTCAGTCCATTCCAGAGAAACCTCTTTTCCCTTCACCGGCTCGTCTTTCACGCCGAGGATCGACTCACATCAAGGTGGCACGTGGCACAGCCCTGTGGGAAAGCCTCGTGGGAAAGCCTCGAGGGACAGCCTCGAGGGAAAGCCACAGATCCCTTGATCCACGTGACAGGAAGCGTGACACTACTGCTGCAGCTCGGGAGGAAGGCGCACGTGCATGCCCCCACTCGAGACGAGGCCTGACTCCCCTGGGGAGACTCAGAAGCACCCCAAGTACCACGGCAACACTGGAGAGGAATCCTCAGGTTCCGGCCCCGACTCCACACAAGGACTGAGGCCCCGGCATGGACGGGAGAGGAATCCCGAGAGGTCCCCTAGCAACTCGCATGGGGACTGGCCTTTCCTGAGGCCACCAGAGCGGGTCCCTGAGGTCCCCGTCGTAACTCGAGAAGACCTGCCGCAACTCGAGAAAATCCAGGAGGTTCTCCCCTCCAGGCGAGATGAGGCCCATTTCCGCTGAGGCGTCTCGAGGCTGATCACACCTCACCTCTGGAACTTCGAAAGGGTCCTTCACACCCTTGGTGCAAATCAAGAAGTTCCCCGACCTAGCCGTCTCCACTCGAGAGGAATCACGTGGGTCCCGCCCACATCCAGAGGAGCCCCGTTTCCGCCTCGTAGCTCGAGATGAGGGATCCTTTCCCTGCTTCGTCGGGAAAGAGTTCCCGGCCTTCCCGTCGCATCTCAAGAGGAGGCCCTCTCAACAGGAACGGCGAGAGGAACTCCAGGGTCGTGCCACCATTCCAAGAGTCCCCCAGATGTCTCAGTCCATTCCAGAGGAACCTCTTTTCCCTTCACCGGCTCGTCTTTCACGCCGAGGATCGACTCACACCAAGGTAGCACGTGGCCCAGCCCTGTGGGAAAGCCTCGTGGGAAAGCCTCGAGGGACAGCCTCGAGGGAAAGCCACAGATCCCTTGATCCACGTGACAGGAAGCGTGACACTACTGCTGCAGCTCGGGAGGAAAGCGCACGTGCATGCCCCGCCTCGAGGCGAGGCCTGACTCCCCTGGGGAGACTCAGAAGCACCCCAAGATCCATGGCAACACTGGAGAGGAATCCTCAGGTTCCGGCCCCGACTCCACACAAGGATTGAGGCCCCGGCATGGACGGGAGAGGAATCCCGAGAGGTCCCCTAGCAACTCGCATGGGGACTGGCCTTTCCTGAGGCCACCAGAGCGGGTCCCTGAGGTCCCCGTCGTAACTCGAGAAGACCTGCCGCAACTCGAGAAAATCCAGGAGGTTCTCCCCTCCAGGCGAGATGAGGCCCATTTCCGCTGAGGCGTCTCGAGGCTGATCACACCTCCCCTCTGGAACTTCGAAAGGGTCCTTCACACCCTTGGTGCAAATCAAGAAGTTCCCCGACCTAGCCGGCTCCACTCGGGAGGAATCACGAGGGTCCCGCCCACATCCAGAGGAGCCCCGTTTCCGCCTCGTAGCTCGAGATGAGGGATCCTTTCCCTGCTTCGTCGGGAAAGAGTTCCCGGCGTTCCCGTCGCATCTCAAGAGGAGGCCCTCTCAACAGGAACGGCGAGAGGAACTCCAGGGTCGTGCCACCATTCCAAGAGTCCCCCAGATGTCTCAGTCCATTCCAGAGGAACCTCTTTTCCCTTCACCGGCTCGTCTTTCACGCCGAGGATCGACTCACACCAAGGTGGCACGTGGCACAGCCCTGTGGGAAAGCCTCGTGGGAAAGCCTCGAGGGACAGCCTCGAGGGATAGCCACAGATCCCTTGATCCACGTGACAGGAAGCGTGACACTACTGCTGCAGCTCGGGAGGAAAGCGCACGTGCATGCCCCCACTCGAGACGAGGCCTGACTCCCCTGGGGAGACTCAGAAGCACCCCAAGATCCATGGCAACACTGGAGAGGAATCCTCAGGTTCCGGCCCCGACTCCACACAAGGACTGAGGCCCCGGCATGGACGGGAGAGGAATCCTGAGAGGTCCCCTAGCAACTCGCATGCGGACTTGCCTTTCCTGAGGCCACCAGAGCGGGTCCCTGAGGTCCCCGTCGTAACTCGAGAAGACCTGCCACAACTCGAGAAAATCCAGGAGGTTCTCCCCTCCAGGCGAGATGAGGCCCATTTCTGCTGAGGCGTCTCGAGGCTGATCACACCTCACCTCTGGAACTTCGAAAAGCTCCTTCACACCCTTGGTGCAAATCAAGAAGTTCCCCGACATACCCGTCTCCACTCGAGAGGAATCACGAGGGTCCCGCCCACATCCAGAGGAGCCCCGTTTCCACCTCATAGCTCGAGATGAGGGATTCTTTCCCTGCTTCGTCGGGAAAGAGTTCCCGGCCTTCCCGTCGCATCTCAAGTGGAGGCCCTCTCAACAGGAACGGCGAGAGGAACTCCAGGGTCGTGTCACCTTCCAAGAGTCCCCCAGATGTCTCAGTCCATTCCAGAGGAAGCTCTTTTCCCTTCACCGGCTCGTCTTTCACGCCGAGGATCGACTCACACCAAGGTGGCACGTGGCACAGCCCTGTGGGAAAGCCTCGTGGGAAAGCCTCGAGGGACAGCCTCGAGGGAAAGCCACAGATCCCTTGATCCACGTGACAGGAAGCGTGACACTACTGCTGCAGCTCGGGAGGAAAGCGCACGTGCATGCCCCCACTCGAGACGAGGCCTGACTCCCCTGGGGAGACTCAGAAGCACCCCAAGATCCATGGCAACACTGGAGAGGAATCCTCAGGTTCCGGCCCCGACTCCACACAAGGACTGAGGCCCCGGCATGGACGGCAGAGGAATCCCGAGAGGTCCCCTAGCAACTCGCATGGGGACTGGCCTTTCCTGAGTCCACCAGAGCGTGTCCCTGAGGTCCCCGTCGTAACTCGAGAAGACCTGCCGCAACTCGAGAAAATCCAGGAGGTTCTCCCCTGCAGGCGAGATGAGGCCGATTGCCGCTGGGGCGTCTCGAGGCTGATCACACCTCACCTCTGGAACTTCGAAAGGGTCCTTCACAACCTTGGTGCAAATCAAGAAGTTCCCCGACCTAGCCGTCTCCACTCGAGAGGAATCACGTGGGTCCCGCCCACATCCAGAGGAGCCCCGTTTCCGCCTCGTAGCTCGAGATGAGGGATCCTTTCACTGCTTTGTCGGGAAAGAGTTCCCGGCGTTCCCGTCGCATCTCAAGAGGAGGCCCTCTCAACAGGAACGGCGAGAGGAACTCCAGGGTCGTGCCACCATTCCAAGAGTCCCCCAGATGTCTCAGTCCATTCCAGAGGAACCTCTTTTCCCTTCACCGGCTCGTCTTTCACGCCGAGGATCGACTCACACCAAGGTGGCACGTGGCACAGCCCTGTGGGAAAGCCTCGTGGGAAAGCCTCGAGGGACAGTCTCGAGGGAAAGCCACAGATCCCTTGATCCACGTGACAGGAAGCATGACACTACTGCTGCAGCTCGGGAGGAAAGCGCACGTGCATGCCCCCACTCGAGACGAGGCCTGACTCCCCTGGGGAGACTCAGAAGCACCCCAAGATCCATGGCAACACTGGAGAGGAATCCTCAGGTTCCGGCCCCGACTCCACACAAGGACTGAGGCCCCGGCATGGACGGCAGAGGAATCCCGAGAGGTCCCCTAGCAACTCGCATGGGGACTGGCCTTTCCTGAGGCCACCAGAGCGGGTCCCTGAGGTCCCCGTCGTAACTCGAGAAGACCTGCCGCAACTCGAGAAAATCCAGGAGGTTCTCCCCTCCAGGCGAGATGAGGCCCATTTCCGCTGAGGCGTCTCGAGGCTGATCACACCTCACCTCTGGAACTTCGAAAGGGTCCTTCACACCCTTGGTGCAAATCAAGAAGTTCCCCGACCTAGCCGTCTCCACTCGAGAGGAATCACGAGGGTCCCGCCCACATCCAGAGGAGCCCCGTTTCCGCCTTGTAGCTCGAGATGAGGGATCCTTTCCCTGCTTCGTCGGGAAAGAGTTCCCGGCGTTCCCGTCGCATCGCAAGAGGAGGCCCTCTCAACAGGAAAGGCGAGAGGAACTCCAGGGTCGTGCCACCATTCCAAGAGTCCCCCAGATGTCTCAGTCCATTCCAGAGGAACCTCTTTTCCCTTCACCGGCTCGTCTTTCACGCCGAGGATCGACTCACACCAAGGTGGTACGTGGCACAGCCCTGTGGGAAAGCCTCGTGGGAAAGCCTCGAGGGACAGCCTCGAGGGAAAGCCACAGATCCCTTGATCCACGTGACAGGAAGCGTGACACTACTGCTGCAGCTCGGGAGGAAAGCGCACGTGCATGCCCCCACTCGAGACGAGGCCTGACTCCCCTGGGGAGACTCAGAAGCACCCCAAGATCCATGGCAACACTGGAGAGGAATCCTCAGGTTCCGGCCCCGACTCCACACAAGGCCTGAGGCCCCGGCATGGACGGGAGAGGAATCCCGAGAGGTCCCCTAGCAACTCGCATGGGGACTGGCCTTTCCTGAGGCCACCAGAGCGGGTCCCTGAGGTCCCCGTCGTAACTCGAGAAGACCTGCCGCAACTCGAGAAAATCCAGGAGGTTCTCCCCTCCAGGCGAGATGAGGCCCATTTCCGCTGAGGCGTCTCGAGGCTGATCACACCTCACCTCTGGAACTCCGAAAGGGTCCTTCACAACCTTGGTGCAAATCAAGAAGTTCCCCGACATACCCGTCTCCACTCGAGAGGAGTCACGAGGGTCCCGCCCACATCCAGAGGAGCCCCGTTTCCGCCTCGTAGCTCGAGATGAGGGATCCTTTCCCTGCTTCGTCGGGAAAGAGTTCCCGGCCTTCCCGTCGCATCTCAAGAGGAGGCCCTCTCTACAGGAACGGCGAGAGGAACTCCAGGGTCGTGCCACCATTCCAAGAGTCCCCCAGATGTCTCAGTCCATTCCAGAGAAACCTCTTTTCCCTTCACCGGCTCGTCTTTCACGCCGAGGATCGACTCACATCAAGGTGGCACGTGGCACAGCCCTGTGGGAAAGCCTCGTGGGAAAGCCTCGAGGGACAGCCTCGAGGGAAAGCCACAGATCCCTTGATCCACGTGACAGGAAGCGTGACACTACTGCTGCAGCTCGGGAGGAAGGCGCACGTGCATGCCCCCACTCGAGACGAGGCCTGACTCCCCTGGGGAGACTCAGAAGCACCCCAAGTACCACGGCAACACTGGAGAGGAATCCTCAGGTTCCGGCCCCGACTCCACACAAGGACTGAGGCCCCGGCATGGACGGGAGAGGAATCCCGAGAGGTCCCCTAGCAACTCGCATGGGGACTGGCCTTTCCTGAGGCCACCAGAGCGGGTCCCTGGGGTCCCCGTCGTAACTCGAGAAGACCTGCCGCAACTCGAGAAAATACAGGAGGTTCTCCCCTCCAGGCGAGATGAGGCCCATTTCCGCTGAGGCGTCTCGAGGCTGATCACACCTCACCTCTGGAACTTCGAAAGGGTCCTTCACACCCTTGGTGCAAATCAAGAAGTTCCCCGACCTAGCCGTCTCCACTCGAGAGGAATCACGAGGGTCCCGCCCACATCCAGAGGAGCCCCGTTTCCGCCTCGTAGCTCGAGATGAGGGATCCTTTCCCTGCTTCGTCGGGAAAGAGTTCCCGGCGTTCCCATCGCATCTCAAGAGGAGGCCCTCTCAACAGGACCGGCGAGAGGAACTCCAGGGTCGTGCCACCATTTCAAGAGTCCCCCAGATGTCTCAGTCCATTCCAGAGGAACCTCTTTTCCCTTCACCGGCTCGTCTTTCACGCCGAGGATCGACTCACACCAAGGTGGCACGTGGCCCAGCCCTGTGGGAAAGCCTCGTGGGAAAGCCTCGAGGGACAGCCTCGAGGGAAAGCCACAGATCCCTTGATCCACGTGACAGGAAGCGTGACACTACTGCTGCAGCTCGGGAGGAAAGCGCACGTGCATGCCCCGCCTCGAGGCGAGGCCTGACTCCCCTGGGGAGACTCAGAAGCACCCCAAGATCCATGGCAACACTGGAGAGGAATCCTCAGGTTCCGGCCCCGACTCCACACAAGGATTGAGGCCCCGGCATGGACGGGAGAGGAATCCCGAGAGGTCCCCTAGCAACTCGCATGGGGACTGGCCTTTCCTGAGGCCACCAGAGCGGGTCCCTGAGGTCCCCGTCGTAACTCGAGAAGACCTGCCGCAACTCGAGAAAATCCAGGAGGTTCTCCCCTCCAGGCGAGATGAGGCCCATTTCCGCTGAGGCGTCTCGAGGCTGATCACACCTCCCCTCTGGAACTTCGAAAGGGTCCTTCACACCCTTGGTGCAAATCAAGAAGTTCCCCGACCTAGCCGGCTCCACTCGGGAGGAATCACGAGGGTCCCGCCCACATCCAGAGGAGCCCCGTTTCCGCCTCGTAGCTCGAGATGAGGGATCCTTTCCCTGCTTCGTCGGGAAAGAGTTCCCGGCGTTCCCGTCGCATCTCAAGAGGAGGCCCTCTCAACAGGAACGGCGAGAGGAACTCCAGGGTCGTGCCACCATTCCAAGAGTCCCCCAGATGTCTCAGTCCATTCCAGAGGAACCTCTTTTCCCTTCACCGGCTCGTCTTTCACGCC
Source organism: Budorcas taxicolor (assembly GCF_023091745.1). Taxonomy (NCBI): domain Eukaryota; kingdom Metazoa; phylum Chordata; class Mammalia; order Artiodactyla; family Bovidae; genus Budorcas; species Budorcas taxicolor. Next base: position 179,301 of record NW_026291896.1, read on the forward strand.
GAGGATCGACTCACACCAAGGTGGCACGTGGCACAGCCCTGTGGGAAAGCCTCGTGGGAAAGCCTCGAGGGACAGCCTCGAGGGATAGCCACAGATCCCTTGATCCACGTGACAGGAAGCGTGACACTACTGCTGCAGCTCGGGAGGAAAGCGCACGTGCATGCCCCCACTCGAGACGAGGCCTGACTCCCCTGGGGAGACTCAGAAGCACCCCAAGATCCATGGCAACACTGGAGAGGAATCCTCAGGTTCCGGCCCCGACTCCACACAAGGACTGAGGCCCCGGCATGGACGGGAGAGGAATCCTGAGAGGTCCCCTAGCAACTCGCATGCGGACTTGCCTTTCCTGAGGCCACCAGAGCGGGTCCCTGAGGTCCCCGTCGTAACTCGAGAAGACCTGCCACAACTCGAGAAAATCCAGGAGGTTCTCCCCTCCAGGCGAGATGAGGCCCATTTCTGCTGAGGCGTCTCGAGGCTGATCACACCTCACCTCTGGAACTTCGAAAAGCTCCTTCACACCCTTGGTGCAAATCAAGAAGTTCCCCGACATACCCGTCTCCACTCGAGAGGAATCACGAGGGTCCCGCCCACATCCAGAGGAGCCCCGTTTCCACCTCATAGCTCGAGATGAGGGATTCTTTCCCTGCTTCGTCGGGAAAGAGTTCCCGGCCTTCCCGTCGCATCTCAAGTGGAGGCCCTCTCAACAGGAACGGCGAGAGGAACTCCAGGGTCGTGTCACCTTCCAAGAGTCCCCCAGATGTCTCAGTCCATTCCAGAGGAAGCTCTTTTCCCTTCACCGGCTCGTCTTTCACGCCGAGGATCGACTCACACCAAGGTGGCACGTGGCACAGCCCTGTGGGAAAGCCTCGTGGGAAAGCCTCGAGGGACAGCCTCGAGGGAAAGCCACAGATCCCTTGATCCACGTGACAGGAAGCGTGACACTACTGCTGCAGCTCGGGAGGAAAGCGCACGTGCATGCCCCCACTCGAGACGAGGCCTGACTCCCCTGGGGAGACTCAGAAGCACCCCAAGATCCATGGCAACACTGGAGAGGAATCCTCAGGTTCCGGCCCCGACTCCACACAAGGACTGAGGCCCCGGCATGGACGGCAGAGGAATCCCGAGAGGTCCCCTAGCAACTCGCATGGGGACTGGCCTTTCCTGAGTCCACCAGAGCGTGTCCCTGAGGTCCCCGTCGTAACTCGAGAAGACCTGCCGCAACTCGAGAAAATCCAGGAGGTTCTCCCCTGCAGGCGAGATGAGGCCGATTGCCGCTGAGGCGTCTCGAGGCTGATCACACCTCACCTCTGGAACTTCGAAAGGGTCCTTCACAACCTTGGTGCAAATCAAGAAGTTCCCCGACCTAGCCGTCTCCACTCGAGAGGAATCACGTGGGTCCCGCCCACATCCAGAGGAGCCCCGTTTCCGCCTCGTAGCTCGAGATGAGGGATCCTTTCACTGCTTTGTCGGGAAAGAGTTCCCGGCGTTCCCGTCGCATCTCAAGAGGAGGCCCTCTCAACAGGAACGGCGAGAGGAACTCCAGGGTCGTGCCACCATTCCAAGAGTCCCCCAGATGTCTCAGTCCATTCCAGAGGAACCTCTTTTCCCTTCACCGGCTCGTCTTTCACGCCGAGGATCGACTCACACCAAGGTGGCACGTGGCACAGCCCTGTGGGAAAGCCTCGTGGGAAAGCCTCGAGGGACAGTCTCGAGGGAAAGCCACAGATCCCTTGATCCACGTGACAGGAAGCATGACACTACTGCTGCAGCTCGGGAGGAAAGCGCACGTGCATGCCCCCACTCGAGACGAGGCCTGACTCCCCTGGGGAGACTCAGAAGCACCCCAAGATCCATGGCAACACTGGAGAGGAATCCTCAGGTTCCGGCCCCGACTCCACACAAGGACTGAGGCCCCGGCATGGACGGCAGAGGAATCCCGAGAGGTCCCCTAGCAACTCGCATGGGGACTGGCCTTTCCTGAGGCCACCAGAGCGGGTCCCTGAGGTCCCCGTCGTAACTCGAGAAGACCTGCCGCAACTCGAGAAAATCCAGGAGGTTCTCCCCTCCAGGCGAGATGAGGCCCATTTCCGCTGAGGCGTCTCGAGGCTGATCACACCTCACCTCTGGAACTTCGAAAGGGTCCTTCACACCCTTGGTGCAAATCAAGAAGTTCCCCGACCTAGCCGTCTCCACTCGAGAGGAATCACGAGGGTCCCGCCCACATCCAGAGGAGCCCCGTTTCCGCCTTGTAGCTCGAGATGAGGGATCCTTTCCCTGCTTCGTCGGGAAAGAGTTCCCGGCGTTCCCGTCGCATCGCAAGAGGAGGCCCTCTCAACAGGAAAGGCGAGAGGAACTCCAGGGTCGTGCCACCATTCCAAGAGTCCCCCAGATGTCTCAGTCCATTCCAGAGGAACCTCTTTTCCCTTCACCGGCTCGTCTTTCACGCCGAGGATCGACTCACACCAAGGTGGTACGTGGCACAGCCCTGTGGGAAAGCCTCGTGGGAAAGCCTCGAGGGACAGCCTCGAGGGAAAGCCACAGATCCCTTGATCCACGTGACAGGAAGCGTGACACTACTGCTGCAGCTCGGGAGGAAAGCGCACGTGCATGCCCCCACTCGAGACGAGGCCTGACTCCCCTGGGGAGACTCAGAAGCACCCCAAGATCCATGGCAACACTGGAGAGGAATCCTCAGGTTCCGGCCCCGACTCCACACAAGGACTGAGGCCCCGGCATGGACGGGAGAGGAATCCCGAGAGGTCCCCTAGCAACTCGCATGGGGACTGGCCTTTCCTGAGGCCACCAGAGCGGGTCCCTGAGGTCCCCGTCGTAACTCGAGAAGACCTGCCGCAACTCGAGAAAATCCAGGAGGTTCTCCCCTCCAGGCGAGATGAGGCCCATTTCCGCTGAGGCGTCTCGAGGCTGATCACACCTCACCTCTGGAACTCCGAAAGGGTCCTTCACAACCTTGGTGCAAATCAAGAAGTTCCCCGACATACCCGTCTCCACTCGAGAGGAGTCACGAGGGTCCCGCCCACATCCAGAGGAGCCCCGTTTCCGCCTCGTAGCTCGAGATGAGGGATCCTTTCCCTGCTTCGTCGGGAAAGAGTTCCCGGCCTTCCCGTCGCATCTCAAGAGGAGGCCCTCTCTACAGGAACGGCGAGAGGAACTCCAGGGTCGTGCCACCATTCCAAGAGTCCCCCAGATGTCTCAGTCCATTCCAGAGAAACCTCTTTTCCCTTCACCGGCTCGTCTTTCACGCCGAGGATCGACTCACATCAAGGTGGCACGTGGCACAGCCCTGTGGGAAAGCCTCGTGGGAAAGCCTCGAGGGACAGCCTCGAGGGAAAGCCACAGATCCCTTGATCCACGTGACAGGAAGCGTGACACTACTGCTGCAGCTCGGGAGGAAGGCGCACGTGCATGCCCCCACTCGAGACGAGGCCTGACTCCCCTGGGGAGACTCAGAAGCACCCCAAGTACCACGGCAACACTGGAGAGGAATCCTCAGGTTCCGGCCCCGACTCCACACAAGGACTGAGGCCCCGGCATGGACGGGAGAGGAATCCCGAGAGGTCCCCTAGCAACTCGCATGGGGACTGGCCTTTCCTGAGGCCACCAGAGCGGGTCCCTGAGGTCCCCGTCGTAACTCGAGAAGACCTGCCGCAACTCGAGAAAATCCAGGAGGTTCTCCCCTCCAGGCGAGATGAGGCCCATTTCCGCTGAGGCGTCTCGAGGCTGATCACACCTCACCTCTGGAACTTCGAAAGGGTCCTTCACACCCTTGGTGCAAATCAAGAAGTTCCCCGACCTAGCCGTCTCCACTCGAGAGGAATCACGTGGGTCCCGCCCACATCCAGAGGAGCGCCGTTTCCGCCTCTTAGCTCGAGATGAGGGATCCTTTCACTGCTTTGTCGGGAAAGAGTTCCCGGCGTTCCCGTCGCATCTCAAGAGGAGGCCCTCTCAACAGGAACGGCGAGAGGAACTCCAGGGTCGTGCCACCATTCCAAGAGTCCCCCAGATGTCTCAGTCCATTCCAGAGGAACCTCTTTTCCCTTCACCGGCTCGTCTTTCACGCCGAGGATCGACTCACACCAAGGTGGCACGTGGCACAGCCCTGTGGGAAAGCCTCGTGGGAAAGCCTCGAGGGACAGCCTCGAGGGAAAGCCACAGATCCCTTGATCCACGTGACAGGAAGCGTGACACTACTGCTGCAGCTCGGGAGGAAAGCGCACGTGCATGCCCCCACTCGAGACGAGGCCTGACTCCCCTGGGGAGACTCAGAAGCATCCCAAGATCCCTGGCAACACTGGAGAGGAATCCTCAGGTTCCGGCCCCGACTCCACACAAGGACTGAGGCCCCGGCATGGACGGGAGAGGAATACCGAGAGGTCCCCTAGCAACTCGCATGGGGACTGGCCTTTCCTGAGGCCACAAGAGCGGGTCCCTGGGGTCCCCGTCGTAACTCGAGAAGACCTGCCGCAACTCGAGAAAATACAGGAGGTTCTCCCCTCCAGGCGAGATGAGGCCCATTTCCGCTGAGGCGTCTCGAGGCTGATCACACCTCACCTCTGGAACTTCGAAAGGGTCCTTCACACCCTTGGTGCAAATCAAGAAGTTCCCCGACCTAGCCGTCTCCACTCGAGAGGAATCACGAGGGTCCCGCCCACATCCAGAGGAGCCCCGTTTCCGCCTCGTAGCTTGAGATGAGGGATCCTTTCCCTGCTTCGTCGGGAAAGAGTTCCCGGCGTTCCCATCGCATCTCAAGAGGAGGCCCTCTCAACAGGACCGGCGAGAGGAACTCCAGGGTCGTGCCACCATTTCAAGAGTCCCCCAGATGTCTCAGTCCATTCCAGAGGAACCTCTTTTCCCTTCACCGACTCGTCTTTCACGCCGAGGATCGACTCACACCAAGGTGGCACGTGGCACAGCCCTGTGGGAAAGCCTCGTGGGAAAGCCTCGAGGGACAGCCTCGAGGGAAAGCCACAGATCCCTTGATCCACTTGACAGGAAGCGTGACACTACTGCGGCAGCTCGGGAGGAAAGCGCACGTGCATGCCCCCACTCGAGACGAGGCCTGACTCCCCTGGGGAGACTCAGAAGCACCCCAAGATCCACGGAAACACTGGAGAGGAATCCTCAGGTTCCGGCCCCGACTCCACACAAGGACTGAGGCCCCGGCATGGACGGGAGAGGAATCCCGAGAGGTCCCCTAGCAACTCGCATGGGGACTGGCCTTTCCTGAGGCCACCAGAGCGGGTCCCTGAGGTCCCCGTCGTAAATCGAGAAGACCTGCCACAACTCGAGAAAATCCAGGAGGTTCTCCCCTCCAGGCGAGATGAGGCCCATTTCCGCTGAGGCGTCTCGAGGCTGATCACACCTCACCTCTGGAACTTCGAAAGGGTCCTTCACACCCTTGGTGCAAATCAAGAAGTTCCCCGACCTAGCCGTCTCCACTCGAGAGGAATCACGTGGGTCCCGCCCACATCCAGAGGAGCCCCGTTTCCGCCTCGTAGCTCGAGATGAGGGATCCTTTCCCTGCTTCGTCGGGAAAGAGTTCCCGGCGTTCCCGTCACATCTCAAGAGGAGTCCCTCTCAACAGGAACGGCGAGAGGAACTCGAGGGTCGTGCCACCATTCCAAGAGTCCCCCAGATGTCTCAGTCCATTCCAGAGGAACCTCTTTTCCCTTCACCGGCTCGTCTTTCACGCCGAGGATCGACTCACACCAAGGTGGCACGTGGCACAGCCCTGTGGGAAAGCCTCGTGGGAAAGCCTCGAGGGACAGCCTCGAGGGAAAGCCACAGATCCCTTGATCCACGTGACAGGAAGCGTGACACTACTGCTGCAGCACGGGAGGAAAGCGCACGTGCATGCCCCCACTCGAGACGAGGCCTGACTCCCCTGGGGAGACTCAGAAGCACCCCAAGATCCATGGCAACACTGGAGAGGAATCCTCAGGTTCCGGCTCCGACTCCACACAAGGACTGAGGCCCCGGCATGGACGGGAGAGGAATCCCGAGAGGTCCCCTAGTAACTCGCATGGGGACTGGCCTTTCCTGAGGCCACCAGAGCGGGTCCCTGAGGTCCCCGTCGTAACTCGAGAAGACCTGCCGCAACTGGAGAAAATCCAGGAGGTTCTCCCCTCCAGGCGAGATGAGGCCCATTTCCGCTGAGGTGTCTCGAGGCTGATCACACCTCACCTCTGGAACTTCGAAAGGGTCCTTCACACCCTTGGTGCAAATCAAGAAGTTCCCCGACCTAGCCGTCTCCACTCGAGAGGAATCACGAGGGTCCTGCCCACATCCAGAGGAGCCCCGTTTCCGCCTCGTAGCTCGAGATGAGGGATCCTTTCCCTGCTTCGTCGGGAAAGAGTTCCCGGCGTTCCCATCGCATCTCAAGAGGAGGCCCTCTCAACAGGACCGGCGAGAGGAACTCCAGGGTCGTGCCACCATTTCAAGAGTCCCCCAGATGTCTCAGTCCATTCCAGAGGAACCTCTTTTCCCTTCACCGACTCGTCTTTCACGCCGAGGATCGACTCACACCAAGGTGGCACGTGGCACAGCCCTGTGGGAAAGCCTCGTGGGAAAGCCTCGAGGGACAGCCTCGAGGGAAAGCCACAGATCCCTTGATCCACGTGACAGGAAGCGTGACACTACTGCTGCAGCTCGGGAGGAAAGCGCACGTGCGTGCCCCCACTCGAGACGAGGCCTGACTCCCCTGGGGAGACTCAGACGCACCCCAAGATCCACGGCAACACTGGAGAGGAATCCTCAGGTTCCGGCCCCGACTCCACACAAGGACTGAGGCCCCGGCATGGACGGGAGAGGAATCCCGAGAGGTCCCCTAGCAACTCGAATGGGGACTGGCCTTTCCTGAGGCCACCAGAGCGGGTCCCTGAGGTCCCCGTCGTAAATCGAGAAGACCTGCCACAACTCGAGAAAATCCAGGAGGTTCTCCCCTCCAGGCGAGATGAGGCCCATTTCCGCTGAGGCGTCTCGAGGCTGATCACACCTCACCTCTGGAACGTCGAAAGGGTCCTTCACACCCTTGGTGCAAATCAAGAAGTTCCCCGACCTAGCCGTCTCCACTCGAGAGGAATCACGAGTGTCCCGCCCACATCCAGAGGAGCCCCGTTTCCGCCTCGTAGCTCGAGATGAGGGATCCTTTCCCTGCTTCGTCGGGAAAGAGTTCCCGGCATTCCCGTCGCATCTCAAGAGGAGGCCCTCTCAACAGGACCGGCGAGAGAAACTCCAGGGTCGTGCCACCATTCCAAGAGTCCCCCAGATGTCTCAGTCCATTCCAGAGGAACCTCTTTTCCCTTCACCGGCTCGTCTTTCACGCCGAGGATCGACTCACACCAAGGTGGCACGTGGCACAGCCCTGTGGGAAAGCCTCGTGGGAAAGCCTCGAGGGACAGCCTCGAGGGAAAGCCACAGATCCATTGATCCACGTGACAGGCAGCGTGACACTACTGCTGCAGCTCGGGAGGAAAGCGCACGTGCATGCCCCCACTCGAGACGAGGCCTGACTCCCCTGGGGAGACTCAGAAGCACCCCAAGATCCATGGCAACACTGGAGAGGAATCCTCAGGTTCCGGCCCCGACTCCACACAAGGACTGAGGCCCCAGCATGGACGGCAGAGGAATCCCGAGAGGTCCCCTAGCAACTCGCATGGGGACTGGCCTTTCCTGAGGCCACCAGAGCGGGTCCCTGAGGTCCCCATCGTAACTCGAGAAGACCTGCCGCAACTCGAGAAAATCCAGGAGGTTCTCCCCTCCAGGCGAGATGAGGCCCATTTCCGCTGAGGCGTCTCGAGGCTGATCACACCTCACCTCTGGAACTTCGAAAGGGTCCTTCACACCCTTGGTGCAAATCAAGAAGTTCCCCGACCTAGCCGTCTCCACTCGAGAGGAATCACGAGGGTCCCGCCCACATCCAGAGGAGCCCCGTTTCCGCCTCGTAGCTCGAGATGAGGGATCCTTTCCCTGCTTCGTCGGGAAAGAGTTCCCGGCGTTCCCGTCGCATCGCAAGAGGAGGCCCTCTCAACAGGAAAGGCGAGAGGAACTCCAGGGTCGTGCCACCATTCCAAGAGTCCCCCAGATGTCTCAGTCCATTCCAGAGGAACCTCTTTTCCCTTCACCGGCTCGTCTTTCACGCCGAGGATCGACTCACACCAAGGTGGTACGTGGCACAGCCCTGTGGGAAAGCCTCGTGGGAAAGCCTCGAGGGACAGCCTCGAGGGAAAGCCACAGATCCCTTGATCCACGTGACAGGAAGCGTGACACTACTGCTGCAGCTCGGGAGGAAAGCGCACGTGCATGCCCCCACTCGAGACGAGGCCTGACTCCCCTGGGGAGACTCAGAAGCACCCCAAGATCCATGGCAACACTGGAGAGGAATCCTCAGGTTCCGGCCCCGACTCCACACAAGGACTGAGGCCCCGGCATGGACGGGAGAGGAATCCCGAGAGGTCCCCTAGCAACTCGCATGGGGACTGGCCTTTCCTGAGGCCACCAGAGCGGGTCCCTGAGGTCCCCGTCGTAACTCGAGAAGACCTGCCGCAACTCGAGAAAATCCAGGAGGTTCTCCCCTCCAGGCGAGATGAGGCCCATTTCCGCTGAGGCGTCTCGAGGCTGATCACACCTCACCTCTGGAACTCCGAAAGGGTCCTTCACAACCTTGGTGCAAATCAAGAAGTTCCCCGACATACCCGTCTCCACTCGAGAGGAGTCACGAGGGTCCCGCCCACATCCAGAGGAGCCCCGTTTCCGCCTCGTAGCTCGAGATGAGGGATCCTTTCCCTGCTTCGTCGGGAAAGAGTTCCCGGCCTTCCCGTCGCATCTCAAGAGGAGGCCCTCTCTACAGGAACGGCGAGAGGAACTCCAGGGTCGTGCCACCATTCCAAGTGTCCCCCAGATGTCTCAGTCCATTCCAGAGAAACCTCTTTTCCCTTCACCGGCTCGTCTTTCACGCCGAGGATCGACTCACATCAAGGTGGCACGTGGCACAGCCCTGTGGGAAAGCCTCGTGGGAAAGCCTCGAGGGACAGCCTCGAGGGAAAGCCACAGATCCCTTGATCCACGTGACAGGAAGCGTGACACTACTGCTGCAGCTCGGGAGGAAGGCGCACGTGCATGCCCCCACTCGAGACGAGGCCTGACTCCCCTGGGGAGACTCAGAAGCACCCCAAGTACCACGGCAACACTGGAGAGGAATCCTCAGGTTCCGGCCCCGACTCCACACAAGGACTGAGGCCCCGGCATGGACGGGAGAGGAATCCCGAGAGGTCCCCTAGCAACTCGCATGGGGACTGGCCTTTCCTGAGGCCACCAGAGCGGGTCCCTGAGGTCCCCGTCGTAACTCGAGAAGACCTGCCGCAACTCGAGAAAATCCAGGAGGTTCTCCCCTCCAGGCGAGATGAGGCCCATTTCCGCTGAGGCGTCTCGAGGCTGATCACACCTCACCTCTGGAACTTCGAAAGGGTCCTTCACACCCTTGGTGCAAATCAAGAAGTTCCCCGACCTAGCCGTCTCCACTCGAGAGGAATCACGTGGGTCCCGCCCACATCCAGAGGAGCGCCGTTTCCGCCTCTTAGCTCGAGATGAGGGATCCTTTCACTGCTTTGTCGGGAAAGAGTTCCCGGCGTTCCCGTCGCATCTCAAGAGGAGGCCCTCTCAACAGGAACGGCGAGAGGAACTCCAGGGTCGTGCCACCATTCCAAGAGTCCCCCAGATGTCTCAGTCCATTCCAGAGGAACCTCTTTTCCCTTCACCGGCTCGTCTTTCACGCCGAGGATCGACTCACACCAAGGTGGCACGTGGCACAGCCCTGTGGGAAAGCCTCGTGGGAAAGCCTCGAGGGACAGCCTCGAGGGAAAGCCACAGATCCCTTGATCCACGTGACAGGAAGCGTGACACTACTGCTGCAGCTCGGGAGGAAAGCGCACGTGCATGCCCCCACTCGAGACGAGGCCTGACTCCCCTGGGGAGACTCAGAAGCATCCCAAGATCCCTGGCAACACTGGAGAGGAATCCTCAGGTTCCGGCCCCGACTCCACACAAGGACTGAGGCCCCGGCATGGACGGGAGAGGAATACCGAGAGGTCCCCTAGCAACTCGCATGGGGACTGGCCTTTCCTGAGGCCACAAGAGCGGGTCCCTGGGGTCCCCGTCGTAACTCGAGAAGACCTGCCGCAACTCGAGAAAATACAGGAGGTTCTCCCCTCGAGGCGAGATGAGGCCCATTTCCGCTGAGGCGTCTCGAGGCTGATCACACCTCACCTCTGGAACTTCGAAAGGGTCCTTCACACCCTTGGTGCAAATCAAGAAGTTCCCCGACCTAGCCGTCTCCACTCGAGAGGAATCACGAGGGTCCCGCCCACATCCAGAGGAGCCCCGTTTCCGCCTCGTAGCTCGAGATGAGGGATCCTTTCCCTGCTTCGTCGGGAAAGAGTTCCCGGCGTTCCCATCGCATCTCAAGAGGAGGCCCTCTCAACAGGACCGGCGAGAGGAACTCCAGGGTCGTGCCACCATTTCAAGAGTCCCCCAGATATCTCAGTCCATTCCAGAGGAACCTCTTTTCCCTTCACCGACTCGTCTTTCACGCCGAGGATCGACTCACACCAAGGTGGCACGTGGCACAGCCCTGTGGGAAAGCCTCGTGGGAAAGCCTCGAGGGACAGCCTCGAGGGAAAGCCACAGATCCCTTGATCCACTTGACAGGAAGCGTGACACTACTGCGGCAGCTCGGGAGGAAAGCGCACGTGCATGCCCCCACTCGAGACGAGGCCTGACTCCCCTGGGGAGACTCAGAAGCACCCCAAGATCCACGGAAACACTGGAGAGGAATCCTCAGGTTCCGGCCCCGACTCCACACAAGGACTGAGGCCCCGGCATGGACGGGAGAGGAATCCCGAGAGGTCCCCTAGCAACTCGCATGGGGACTGGCCTTTCCTGAGGCCACCAGAGCGGGTCCCTGAGGTCCCCGTCGTAAATCGAGAAGACCTGCCACAACTCGAGAAAATCCAGGAGGTTCTCCCCTCCAGGCGAGATGAGGCCCATTTCCGCTGAGGCGTCTCGAGGCTGATCACACCTCACCTCTGGAACTTCGAAAGGGTCCTTCACACCCTTGGTGCAAATCAAGAAGTTCCCCGACCTAGCCGTCTCCACTCGAGAGGAATCACGTGGGTCCCGCCCACATCCAGAGGAGCCCCGTTTCCGCCTCGTAGCTCGAGATGAGGGATCCTTTCCCTGCTTCGTCGGGAAAGAGTTCCCGGCGTTCCCGTCACATCTCAAGAGGAGTCCCTCTCAACAGGAACGGCGAGAGGAACTCGAGGGTCGTGCCACCATTCCAAGAGTCCCCCAGATGTCTCAGTCCATTCCAGAGGAACCTCTTTTCCCTTCACCGGCTCGTCTTTCACGCCGAGGATCGACTCACACCAAGGTGGCACGTGGCACAGCCCTGTGGGAAAGCCTCGTGGGAAAGCCTCGAGGGACAGCCTCGAGGGAAAGCCACAGATCCCTTGATCCACGTGACAGGAAGCGTGACACTACTGCTGCAGCACGGGAGGAAAGCGCACGTGCATGCCCCCACTCGAGACGAGGCCTGACTCCCCTGGGGAGACTCAGAAGCACCCCAAGATCCATGGCAACACTGGAGAGGAATCCTCAGGTTCCGGCTCCGACTCCACACAAGGACTGAGGCCCCGGCATGGACGGGAGAGGAATCCCGAGAGGTCCCCTAGTAACTCGCATGGGGACTGGCCTTTCCTGAGGCCACCAGAGCGGGTCCCTGAGGTCCCCGTCGAAACTCGAGAAGACCTGCCGCAACTGGAGAAAATCCAGGAGGTTCTCCCCTCCAGGCGAGATGAGGCCCATTTCCGCTGAGGTGTCTCGAGGCTGATCACACCTCACCTCTGGAACTTCGAAAGGGTCCTTCACACCCTTGGTGCAAATCAAGAAGTTCCCCGACCTAGCCGTCTCCACTCGAGAGGAATCACGAGGGTCCCGCCCACATCCAGAGGAGCCCCGTTTCCGCCTCGTAGCTCGAGATGAGGGATCCTTTCCCTGCTTCGTCGGGAAAGAGTTCCCGGCGTTCCCATCGCATCTCAAGAGGAGGCCCTCTCAACAGGACCGGCGAGAGGAACTCCAGGGTCGTGCCACCATTTCAAGAGTCCCCCAGATGTCTCAGTCCATTCCAGAGGAACCTCTTTTCCCTTCACCGACTCGTCTTTCACGCCGAGGATCGACTCACACCAAGGTGGCACGTGGCACAGCCCTGTGGGAAAGCCTCGTGGGAAAGCCTCGAGGGACAGCCTCGAGGGAAAGCCACAGATCCCTTGATCCACGTGACAGGAAGCGTGACACTACTGCTGCAGCACGGGAGGAAAGCGCACGTGCATGCCCCCACTCGAGACGAGGCCTGACTCCCCTGGGGAGACTCAGACGCACCCCAAGATCCACGGCAACACTGGAGAGGAATCCTCAGGTTCCGGCCCCGACTCCACACAAGGACTGAGGCCCCGGCATGGACGGGAGAGGAATCCCGAGAGGTCCCCTAGCAACTCGCATGGGGACTGGCCTTTCCTGAGGCCACCAGAGCGGGTCCCTGAGGTCCCCGTCGTAAATCGAGAAGACCTGCCACAACTCGAGAAAATCCAGGAGGTTCTCCCCTCCAGGCGAGATGAGGCCCATTTCCGCTGAGGCGTCTCGAGGCTGATCACACCTCACCTCTGGAACGTCGAAAGGGTCCTTCACACCCTTGGTGCAAATCAAGAAGTTCCCCGACCTAGCCGTCTCCACTCGAGAGGAATCACGAGAGTCCCGCCCACATCCAGAGGAGCCCCGTTTCCGCCTCGTAGCTCGAGATGTGGGATCCTTTCCCTGCTTCGTCTGGAAAGAGTTCCCGGCGTTCCCGTCGCATCTCAAGAGGAGGCCCTCTCAACAGGAACGGCGAGAGGAACTCCAGGGTCGTGCCACCATTCCAAGAGTCCCCCACATGTCTCAGTCCATTCCAGAGGAACCTCTTTTCCCTTCACCGGCTCGTCTTTCACGCCGAGGATCGACTCACACAAAGGTGGCACGTGGCACAGCCCTGTGGGAAAGCCTCGTGGGAAAGCCTCGAGGGACAGCCTCGAGGGAAAGCCACAGATCCCTTGATCCACGTGACAGGAAGCGTGACACTACTGCTGCAGCTCGGGAGGAAAGCGCACGTGCATGCCCCCACTCGAGACGAGGCCTGACTCCCCTGGGGAGACTCAGAAGCATCCCAAGATCCCTGGCAACACTGGAGAGGAATCCTCAGGTTCCGGCCCCGACTCCACACAAGGACTGAGGCCCCGGCATGGACGGGAGAGGAATCCCGAGAGGTCCCCTAGCAACTCGCATGGAGACTGGCCTTTCCTGAGGCCACAAGAGCGGGTCCCTGGGGTCCCCGTCGTAACTCGAGAAGACCTGCCGCAACTCGAGAAAATACAGGAGGTTCTCCCCTCCAGGCGAGATGAGGCCCATTTCCGCTGAGGCGTCTCGAGGCTGATCACACCTCACCTCTGGAACTTCGAAAGGGTCCTTCACACCCTTGGTGCAAATCAAGAAGTTCCCCGACCTAGCCGTCTCCACTCGAGAGGAATCACGAGGGTCCCGCCCACATCCAGAGGAGCCCCGTTTCCGCCTCGTAGCTCGAGATGAGGGATCCTTTCCCTGCTTCGTCGGGAAAGAGTTCCCGGCGTTCCCATCGCATCTCAAGAGGAGGCCCTCTCAACAGGACCGGCGAGAGGAACTCCAGGGTCGTGCCACCATTTCAAGAGTCCCCCAGATATCTCAGTCCATTCCAGAGGAACCTCTTTTCCCTTCACCGACTCGTCTTTCACGCCGAGGATCGACTCACACCAAGGTGGCACGTGGCACAGCCCTGTGGGAAAGCCTCGTGGGAAAGCCTCGAGGGACAGCCTCGAGGGAAAGCCACAGATCCCTTGATCCACTTGACAGGAAGCGTGACACTACTGCGGCAGCTCGGGAGGAAAGCGCACGTGCATGCCCCCACTCGAGACGAGGCCTGACTCCCCTGGGGAGACTCAGAAGCACCCCAAGATCCACGGAAACACTGGAGAGGAATCCTCAGGTTCCGGCCCCGACTCCACACAAGGACTGAGGCCCCGGCATGGACGGGAGAGGAATCCCGAGAGGTCCCCTAGCAACTCGCATGGGGACTGGCCTTTCCTGAGGCCACCAGAGCGGGTCCCTGAGGTCCCCGTCGTAACTCGAGAAGACCTGCCGCAACTCGAGAAAATCCAGGAGGTTCTCCCCTCCAGGCGAGATGAGGCCCATTTCTGCTGAGGCGTCTCGAGGCTGATCACACCTCACCTCTGGAACTTCGAAAGGGTCCTTCACACCCTTGGTGCAAATCAAGAAGTTCCCCGACCTAGCCGTCTCCACTCGAGAGGAATCACGAGGGTCCCGCCCACATCCAGAGGAGCCCCGTTTCCGCCTCGTAGCTCGAGATGAGGGATCCTTTCCCTGCTTCGTCGGGAAAGAGTTCCCGGCGTTCCCATCGCATCTCAAGAGGAGGCCCTCTCAACAGGACCGGCGAGAGGAACTCCAGGGTCGTGCCACCATTTCAAGAGTCCCCCAGATATCTCAGTCCATTCCAGAGGAACCTCTTTTCCCTTCACCGACTCGTCTTTCACGCCGAGGATCGACTCACACCAAGGTGGCACGTGGCACAGCCCTGTGGGAAAGCCTCGTGGGAAAGCCTCGAGGGACAGCCTCGAGGGAAAGCCACAGATCCCTTGATCCACTTGACAGGAAGCGTGACACTACTGCGGCAGCTCGGGAGGAAAGCGCACGTGCATGCCCCCACTCGAGACGAGGCCTGACTCCCCTGGGGAGACTCAGAAGCACCCCAAGATCCACGGAAACACTGGAGAGGAATCCTCAGGTTCCGGCCCCGACTCCACACAAGGACTGAGGCCCCGGCATGGACGGGAGAGGAATCCCGAGAGGTCCCCTAGCAACTCGCATGGGGACTGGCCTTTCCTGAGGCCACCAGAGCGGGTCCCTGAGGTCCCCGTCGTAAATCGAGAAGACCTGCCACAACTCGAGAAAATCCAGGAGGTTCTCCCCTCCAGGCGAGATGAGGCCCATTTCCGCTGAGGCGTCTCGAGGCTGATCACACCTCACCTCTGGAACTTCGAAAGGGTCCTTCACACCCTTGGTGCAAATCAAGAAGTTCCCCGACCTAGCCGTCTCCACTCGAGAGGAATCACGTGGGTCCCGCCCACATCCAGAGGAGCCCCGTTTCCGCCTCGTAGCTCGAGATGAGGGATCCTTTCCCTGCTTCGTCGGGAAAGAGTTCCCGGCGTTCCCGTCACATCTCAAGAGGAGTCCCTCTCAACAGGAACGGCGAGAGGAACTCGAGGGTCGTGCCACCATTCCAAGAGTCCCCCAGATGTCTCAGTCCATTCCAGAGGAACCTCTTTTCCCTTCACCGGCTCGTCTTTCACGCCGAGGATCGACTCACACCAAGGTGGCACGTGGCACAGCCCTGTGGGAAAGCCTCGTGGGAAAGCCTCGAGGGACAGCCTCGAGGGAAAGCCACAGATCCCTTGATCCACGTGACAGGAAGCGTGACACTACTGCTGCAGCACGGGAGGAAAGCGCACGTGCATGCCCCCACTCGAGACGAGGCCTGACTCCCCTGGGGAGACTCAGAAGCACCCCAAGATCCATGGCAACACTGGAGAGGAATCCTCAGGTTCCGGCTCCGACTCCACACAAGGACTGAGGCCCCGGCATGGACGGGAGAGGAATCCCGAGAGGTCCCCTAGTAACTCGCATGGGGACTGGCCTTTCCTGAGGCCACCAGAGCGGGTCCCTGAGGTCCCCGTCGAAACTCGAGAAGACCTGCCGCAACTGGAGAAAATCCAGGAGGTTCTCCCCTCCAGGCGAGATGAGGCCCATTTCCGCTGAGGTGTCTCGAGGCTGATCACACCTCACCTCTGGAACTTCGAAAGGGTCCTTCACACCCTTGGTGCAAATCAAGAAGTTCCCCGACCTAGCCGTCTCCACTCGAGAGGAATCACGAGGGTCCCGCCCACATCCAGAGGAGCCCCGTTTCCGCCTCGTAGCTCGAGATGAGGGATCCTTTCCCTGCTTCGTCGGGAAAGAGTTCCCGGCGTTCCCATCGCATCTCAAGAGGAGGCCCTCTCAACAGGACCGGCGAGAGGAACTCCAGGGTCGTGCCACCATTTCAAGAGTCCCCCAGATGTCTCAGTCCATTCCAGAGGAACCTCTTTTCCCTTCACCGACTCGTCTTTCACGCCGAGGATCGACTCACACCAAGGTGGCACGTGGCACAGCCCTGTGGGAAAGCCTCGTGGGAAAGCCTCGAGGGACAGCCTCGAGGGAAAGCCACAGATCCCTTGATCCACGTGACAGGAAGCGTGACACTACTGCTGCAGCTCGGGAGGAAAGCGCACGTGCATGCCCCCACTCGAGACGAGGCCTGACTCCCCTGGGGAGACTCAGACGCACCCCAAGATCCACGGCAACACTGGAGAGGAATCCTCAGGTTCCGGCCCCGACTCCACACAAGGACTGAGGCCCCGGCATGGACGGGAGAGGAATCCCGAGAGGTCCCCTAGCAACTCGCATGGGGACTGGCCTTTCCTGAGGCCACCAGAGCGGGTCCCTGAGGTCCCCGTCGTAAATCGAGAAGACCTGCCACAACTCGAGAAAATCCAGGAGGTTCTCCCCTCCAGGCGAGATGAGGCCCATTTCCGCTGAGGCGTCTCGAGGCTGATCACACCTCACCTCTGGAACGTCGAAAGGGTCCTTCACACCCTTGGTGCAAATCAAGAAGTTCCCCGACCTAGCCGTCTCCACTCGAGAGGAATCACGAGAGTCCCGCCCACATCCAGAGGAGCCCCGTTTCCGCCTCGTAGCTCGAGATGTGGGATCCTTTCCCTGCTTCGTCTGGAAAGAGTTCCCGGCGTTCCCGTCGCATCTCAAGAGGAGGCCCTCTCAACAGGAACGGCGAGAGGAACTCCAGGGTCGTGCCACCATTCCAAGAGTCCCCCACATGTCTCAGTCCATTCCAGAGGAACCTCTTTTCCCTTCACCGGCTCGTCTTTCACGCCGAGGATCGACTCACACAAAGGTGGCACGTGGCACAGCCCTGTGGGAAAGCCTCGTGGGAAAGCCTCGAGGGACAGCCTCGAGGGAAAGCCACAGATCCCTTGATCCACGTGACAGGAAGCGTGACACTACTGCTGCAGCTCGGGAGGAAAGCGCACGTGCATGCCCCCACTCGAGACGAGGCCTGACTCCCCTGGGGAGACTCAGAAGCATCCCAAGATCCCTGGCAACACTGGAGAGGAATCCTCAGGTTCCGGCCCCGACTCCACACAAGGACTGAGGCCCCGGCATGGACGGGAGAGGAATCCCGAGAGGTCCCCTAGCAACTCGCATGGAGACTGGCCTTTCCTGAGGCCACAAGAGCGGGTCCCTGGGGTCCCCGTCGTAACTCGAGAAGACCTGCCGCAACTCGAGAAAATACAGGAGGTTCTCCCCTCCAGGCGAGATGAGGCCCATTTCCGCTGAGGCGTCTCGAGGCTGATCACACCTCACCTCTGGAACTTCGAAAGGGTCCTTCACACCCTTGGTGCAAATCAAGAAGTTCCCCGACCTAGCCGTCTCCACTCGAGAGGAATCACGAGGGTCCCGCCCACATCCAGAGGAGCCCCGTTTCCGCCTCGTAGCTCGAGATGAGGGATCCTTTCCCTGCTTCGTCGGGAAAGAGTTCCCGGCGTTCCCATCGCATCTCAAGAGGAGGCCCTCTCAACAGGACCGGCGAGAGGAACTCCAGGGTCGTGCCACCATTTCAAGAGTCCCCCAGATATCTCAGTCCATTCCAGAGGAACCTCTTTTCCCTTCACCGACTCGTCTTTCACGCCGAGGATCGACTCACACCAAGGTGGCACGTGGCACAGCCCTGTGGGAAAGCCTCGTGGGAAAGCCTCGAGGGACAGCCTCGAGGGAAAGCCACAGATCCCTTGATCCACTTGACAGGAAGCGTGACACTACTGCGGCAGCTCGGGAGGAAAGCGCACGTGCATGCCCCCACTCGAGACGAGGCCTGACTCCCCTGGGGAGACTCAGAAGCACCCCAAGATCCACGGAAACACTGGAGAGGAATCCTCAGGTTCCGGCCCCGACTCCACACAAGGACTGAGGCCCCGGCATGGACGGGAGAGGAATCCCGAGAGGTCCCCTAGCAACTCGCATGGGGACTGGCCTTTCCTGAGGCCACCAGAGCGGGTCCCTGAGGTCCCCGTCGTAAATCGAGAAGACCTGCCACAACTCGAGAAAATCCAGGAGGTTCTCCCCTCCAGGCGAGATGAGGCCCATTTCCGCTGAGGCGTCTCGAGGCTGATCACACCTCACCTCTGGAACTTCGAAAGGGTCCTTCACACCCTTGGTGCAAATCAAGAAGTTCCCCGACCTAGCCGTCTC
Source organism: Budorcas taxicolor (assembly GCF_023091745.1). Lineage (NCBI taxonomy): Eukaryota > Metazoa > Chordata > Mammalia > Artiodactyla > Bovidae > Budorcas > Budorcas taxicolor. The sequence goes on from NW_026291896.1 coordinate 197,811, forward strand.
CACTCGAGAGGAATCACGTGGGTCCCGCCCACATCCAGAGGAGCCCCGTTTCCGCCTCGTAGCTCGAGATGAGGGATCCTTTCCCTGCTTCGTCGGGAAAGAGTTCCCGGCGTTCCCGTCACATCTCAAGAGGAGTCCCTCTCAACAGGAACGGCGAGAGGAACTCGAGGGTCGTGCCACCATTCCAAGAGTCCCCCAGATGTCTCAGTCCATTCCAGAGGAACCTCTTTTCCCTTCACCGGCTCGTCTTTCACGCCGAGGATCGACTCACACCAAGGTGGCACGTGGCACAGCCCTGTGGGAAAGCCTCGTGGGAAAGCCTCGAGGGACAGCCTCGAGGGAAAGCCACAGATCCCTTGATCCACGTGACAGGAAGCGTGACACTACTGCTGCAGCACGGGAGGAAAGCGCACGTGCATGCCCCCACTCGAGACGAGGCCTGACTCCCCTGGGGAGACTCAGAAGCACCCCAAGATCCATGGCAACACTGGAGAGGAATCCTCAGGTTCCGGCTCCGACTCCACACAAGGACTGAGGCCCCGGCATGGACGGGAGAGGAATCCCGAGAGGTCCCCTAGTAACTCGCATGGGGACTGGCCTTTCCTGAGGCCACCAGAGCGGGTCCCTGAGGTCCCCGTCGAAACTCGAGAAGACCTGCCGCAACTGGAGAAAATCCAGGAGGTTCTCCCCTCCAGGCGAGATGAGGCCCATTTCCGCTGAGGTGTCTCGAGGCTGATCACACCTCACCTCTGGAACTTCGAAAGGGTCCTTCACACCCTTGGTGCAAATCAAGAAGTTCCCCGACCTAGCCGTCTCCACTCGAGAGGAATCACGAGGGTCCCGCCCACATCCAGAGGAGCCCCGTTTCCGCCTCGTAGATCGAGATGAGGGATCCTTTCCCTGCTTCGTCGGGAAAGAGTTCCCGGCGTTCCCATCGCATCTCAAGAGGAGGCCCTCTCAACAGGACCGGCGAGAGGAACTCCAGGGTCGTGCCACCATTTCAAGAGTCCCCCAGATGTCTCAGTCCATTCCAGAGGAACCTCTTTTCCCTTCACCGACTCGTCTTTCACGCCGAGGATCGACACACACCAAGGTGGCACGTGGCACAGCCCTGTGGGAAAGCCTCGTGGGAAAGCCTCGAGGGACAGCCTCGAGGGAAAGCCACAGATCCCTTGATCCACGTGACAGGAAGCGTGACACTACTGCTGCAGCTCGGGAGGAAAGCGCACGTGCATGCCCCCACTCGAGACGAGGCCTGACTCCCCTGGGGAGACTCAGACGCACCCCAAGATCCACGGCAACACTGGAGAGGAATCCTCAGGTTCCGGCCCCGACTCCACACAAGGACTGAGGCCCCGGCATGGACGGGAGAGGAATCCCGAGAGGTCCCCTAGCAACTCGCATGGGGACTGGCCTTTCCTGAGGCCACCAGAGCGGGTCCCTGAGGTCCCCGTCGTAAATCGAGAAGACCTGCCACAACTCGAGAAAATCCAGGAGGTTCTCCCCTCCAGGCGAGATGAGGCCCATTTCCGCTGAGGCGTCTCGAGGCTGATCACACCTCACCTCTGGAACGTCGAAAGGGTCCTTCACACCCTTGGTGCAAATCAAGAAGTTCCCCGACCTAGCCGTCTCCACTCGAGAGGAATCACGAGAGTCCCGCCCACATCCAGAGGAGCCCCGTTTCCGCCTCGTAGCTCGAGATGTGGGATCCTTTCCCTGCTTCGTCTGGAAAGAGTTCCCGGCGTTCCCGTCGCATCTCAAGAGGAGGCCCTCTCAACAGGAACGGCGAGAGGAACTCCAGGGTCGTGCCACCATTCCAAGAGTCCCCCACATGTCTCAGTCCATTCCAGAGGAACCTCTTTTCCCTTCACCGGCTCGTCTTTCACGCCGAGGATCGACTCACACAAAGGTGGCACGTGGCACAGCCCTGTGGGAAAGCCTCGTGGGAAAGCCTCGAGGGACAGCCTCGAGGGAAAGCCACAGATCCCTTGATCCACGTGACAGGAAGCGTGACACTACTGCTGCAGCTCGGGAGGAAAGCGCACGTGCATTCCCCCACTCGAGACGAGGCCTGACTCCCCTGGGGAGACTCAGAAGCATCCCAAGATCCCTGGCAACACTGGAGAGGAATCCTCAGGTTCCGGCCCCGACTCCACACAAGGACTGAGGCCCCGGCATGGACGGGAGAGGAATCCCGAGAGGTCCCCTAGCAACTCGCATGGGGACTGGCCTTTCCTGAGGCCACAAGAGCGGGTCCCTGGGGTCCCCGTCGTAACTCGAGAAGACCTGCCGCAACTCGAGAAAATCCAGGAGGTTCTCCCCTCCAGGCGAGATGAGGCCCATTTCCGCTGAAGCGTCTCGAGGCTGATCACACCTCACCTCTGGAACTTCGAAAGGGTCCTTCACACCCTTGGTGCAAATCAAGAAGTTCCCCGACCTAGCCGTCTCTACTCGAGAGGAATCACGAGGGTCCCGCCCACATCCAGAGGAGCCCCGTTTCCGCCTCGTAGCTCGAGATGAGGGATCCTTTCCCTGCTTCGTCGGGAACGAGTTCCCGGCGTTCCCGTCGCATCTCAAGAGGAGGCCCTCTCAACAGGAACGGCGAGAGGAACTCCAGGGTCGTGCCACCATTCCAAGAGTCCCCCAGATGTCTCAGTCCATTCCAGAGGAACCTCTTTTCCCTTCACCGGCTCGTCTTTCACGCCGAGGATCGACTCACACCAAGGTGGCACTTGGCACAGCCCTGTGGAAAGCCTCGTGGGAAAGCCTCGAGGGACAGCCTCGAGGGAAAGCCACAGATCCTTTGATCCACGTGACAGGAAGCGTGACATTACTGCTGCAGCTCGGGAGGAAAGCGCACGTGCATGTCCCCACTCGAGACGAGGCCTGACTCCCCTGGGGAGACTCAGAAGCACCCCAAGATCCATGGCAACACTGGAGAGGAATCCTCAGGTTCCGGCCCCGACTCCACACAAGGACTGAGGCCCCGGCATGGACGGGAGAGGAGTCCCGAGAGGTCCCCTAGCAACTCGCATGGGGACTGGCCTTTCCTGAGGCCACCAGAGCGGGTCCCTGAGGTCCCCGTCGTAACTCGAGAAGACCTGCCACAACTCGAGAAAATCCAGGAGGTTCTCCCCTCCAGGCGAGATGAGGCCCATTTCCGCTGAGGCGTCTCGAGGCTGATCACACCTCACCTCTGGAACTTCGAAAGGGTCCTTCACACCCTTGGTGCAAATCAAGAAGTTCCCCGACCTAGCCGTCTCCACTCGAGAGGAATCACGTGGGTCCCGCCCACATCCAGAGGAGCCCCGTTTCCGCCTCGTAGCTCGAGATGAGGGATCCTTTCCCTGCTTCGTCGGGAAAGAGTTCCCGGCGTTCCCGTCGCATCTCAAGAGGAGTCCCTCTCAACAGGAACGGCGAGAGGAACTCCAGGGTCGTGCCACCATTCCAAGAGTCCCCCAGATGTCTCAGTCCATTCCAGAGGAACCTCTTTTCCCTTCACCGGCTCGTCTTTCACGCCGAGGATCGACTCACACCAAGGTGGCACGTGGCACAGCCCTGTGGGAAAACCTCGTGGGAAAGCCTCGAGGGACAGCCTCGAGGGAAAGCCACAGATCCCTTGATCCACTTGACAGGAAGCGTGACACTACTGCGGCAGCTCGGGAGGAAAGCGCACGTGCATGCCCCCACTCGAGACGAGGCCTGACTCCCCTGGGGAGACTCAGAAGCACCCCAAGATCCACGGCAACACTGGAGAGGAATCCTCAGGTTCCGGGCCCGACTCCACACAAGGACTGAGGCCCCGGCATGGACGGCAGAGGAATCCTGAGAGGTCCCCTAGCAACTCGCATGGGGACTGGCCTTTCCTGAGGCCACCAGAGCGGGTCCCTGAGGTCCCCGTCGTAAATCGAGAAGACCTGCCACAACTCGAGAAAATCCAGGAGGTTCTCCCCTCCAGGCGAGATGAGGCCCATTTCCGCTGAGGCGTCTCGAGGCTGATCACACCTCACCTCTGGAACGTCGAAAGGGTCCTTCACACCCTTGGTGCAAATCAAGAAGTTCCCCGACCTAGCCGTCTCCACTCGAGAGGAATCACGAGAGTCCCGCCCACATCCAGAGGAGCCCCGTTTCCGCCTCGTAGCTCGAGATGAGGGATCCTTTCCCTGCTTCGTCTGGAAAGAGTTCCCGGCGTTCCCGTCGCATCTCAAGAGGAGGCCCTCTCAACAGGAACGGCGAGAGGAACTCCAGGGTCGTGCCACCATTCCAAGAGTCCCCCAGATGTCTCAGTCCATTCCAGAGGAACCTCTTTTCCCTTCACCGGCTCGTCTTTCACGCCGAGGATCGACTCACACAAAGGTGGCACGTGGCACAGCCCTGTGGGAAAGCCTCGTGGGAAAGCCTCGAGGGACAGCCTCGAGGGAAAGCCACAGATCCCTTGATCCACGTGACAGGAAGCGTGACACTACTGCTACAGCTCGGGAGGAAAGCGCACGTGCATGCCCCCACTCGAGACGAGGCCTGACTCCCCTGGGGAGACTCAGAAGCATCCCAAGATCCCTGGCAACACTGGAGAGGAATCCTCAGGTTCCGGGCCCGACTCCACACAAGGACTGAGGCCCCGGCATGGACGGGAGAGGAATCCCGAGAGGTCCCCTAGCAACTCGCATGGGGACTGGCCTTTCCTGAGGCCACAAGAGCGGGTCCCTGGGGTCCCCGTCGTAACTCGAGAAGACCTGCCGCAACTCGAGAAAATCCAGGAGGTTCTCCCCTCCAGGCGAGATGAGGCCCATTTCCGCTGAGGCGTCTCGAGGCTGATCACACCTCACCTCTGGAACTTCAAAAGGGTCCTTCACACCCTTGGTGCAAATCAAGAAGTTCCCCGACCTAGCCGTCTCCACTCGAGAGGAATCACGAGGGTCCCGCCCACATCCAGAGGAGCCCCGTTTCCGCCTCGTAGCTCGAGATGAGGTATCCTTTCCCTGCTTCGTCGGGAAAGAGTTCCCGGCGTTCCCGTCGCATCTCAAGAGGAGGCCCTCTCAACAGGAACGGCGAGAGGAACTCCAGGGTCGTGCCACCATTCCAAGAGTCCCCCAGATGTCTCAGTCCATTCCAGAGGAACCTCTTTTCCCTTCACCGGCTCGTCTTTCACGCCGAGGATCGACTCACACCAAGGTGGCACGTGGCACAGCCCTGTGGGAAAGCCTCGTGGGAAAGCCTCGAGGGACAGCCTCGAGGGAAAGCCACAGATCCCTTGATCCACTTGACAGGAAGCGTGACACTACTGCGGCAGCTCGGGAGGAAAGCGCACGTGCATGCCCCCACTCGAGACGAGGCCTGACTCCCCTGGGGAGACTCAGAAGCACCCCAAGATCCACGGAAACACTGGAGAGGAATCCTCAGGTTCCGGCCCCGACTCCACACAAGGACTGAGGCCCCGGCATGGACGGGAGAGGAATCCCGAGAGGTCCCCTAGCAACTCGCATGGGGACTGGCCTTTCCTGAGGCCACCAGAGCGGGTCCCTGAGGTCCCCGTCGTAACTCGAGAAGACCTGCCGCAACTGGAGAAAATCCAGGAGGTTCTCCCCTCCAGGCGAGATGAGGCCCATTTCCGCTGAGGTGTCTCGAGGCTGATCACACCTCACCTCTGGAACTTCGAAAGGGTCCTTCACACCCTTGGTGCAAATCAAGAAGTTCCCCGACCTAGCCGTCTCCACTCGAGAGGAATCACGAGGGTCCCGCCCACATCCAGAGGAGCCCCGTTTCCGCCTCGTAGCTCGAGATGAGGGATCCTTTCCCTGCTTCGTCGGGAAAGAGTTCCCGGCGTTCCCATCGCATCTCAAGAGGAGGCCCTCTCAACAGGACCGGCGAGAGGAACTCCAGGGTCGTGCCACCATTTCAAGAGTCCCCCAGATGTCTCAGTCCATTCCAGAGGAACCTCTTTTCCCTTCACCGACTCGTCTTTCACGCCGAGGATCGACTCACACCAAGGTGGCACGTGGCACAGCCCTGTGGGAAAGCCTCGTGGGAAAGCCTCGAGGGACAGCCTCGAGGGAAAGCCACAGATCCCTTGATCCACGTGACAGGAAGCGTGACACTACTGCTGCAGCTCGGGAGGAAAGCGCACGTGCATGCCCCCACTCGAGAGGAGGCCTGACTCCCCTGGGGAGACTCAGACGCACCCCAAGATCCACGGCAACACTGGAGAGGAATCCTCAGGTTCCGGCCCCGACTCCACACAAGGACTGAGGCCCCGGCATGGACGGGAGAGGAATCCCGAGAGGTCCCCTAGCAACTCGCATGGGGACTGGCCTTTCCTGAGGCCACCAGAGCGGGTCCCTGAGGTCCCCGTCGTAAATCGAGAAGACCTGCCACAACTCGAGAAAATCCAGGAGGTTCTCCCCTCCAGGCGAGATGAGGCCCATTTCCGCTGAGGCGTCTCGAGGCTGATCACACCTCACCTCTGGAACTTCGAAAGGGTCCTTCACACCCTTGGTGCAAATCAAGAAGTTCCCCGACCTAGCCGTCTCCACTCGAGAGGAATCACGAGAGTCCCGCCCACATCCAGAGGAGCCCCGTTTCCGCCTCGTAGCTCGAGATGTGGGATCCTTTCCCTGCTTCGTCTGGAAAGAGTTCCCGGCGTTCCCGTCGCATCTCAAGAGGAGGCCCTCTCAACAGGAACGGCGAGAGGAACTCCAGGGTCGTGCCACCATTCCAAGAGTCCCCCACATGTCTCAGTCCATTCCAGAGGAACCTCTTTTCCCTTCACCGGCTCGTCTTTCACGCCGAGGATCGACTCACACAAAGGTGGCACGTGGCACAGCCCTGTGGGAAAGCCTCGTGGGAAAGCCTCGAGGGACAGCCTCGAGGGAAAGCCACAGATCCCTTGATCCACGTGACAGGAAGCGTGACACTACTGCTGCAGCTCGGGAGGAAAGCGCACGTGCATTCCCCCACTCGAGACGAGGCCTGACTCCCCTGGGGAGACTCAGAAGCATCCCAAGATCCCTGGCAACACTGGAGAGGAATCCTCAGGTTCCGGCCCCGACTCCACACAAGGACTGAGGCCCCGGCATGGACGGGAGAGGAATCCCGAGAGGTCCCCTAGCAACTCGCATGGGGACTGGCCTTTCCTGAGGCCACAAGAGCGGGTCCCTGGGGTCCCCGTCGTAACTCGAGAAGACCTGCCGCAACTCGAGAAAATCCAGGAGGTTCTCCCCTCCAGGCGAGATGAGGCCCATTTCCGCTGAGGCGTCTCGAGGCTGATCACACCTCACCTCTGGAACTTCGAAAGGGTCCTTCACACCCTTGGTGCAAATCAAGAAGTTCCCCGACCTAGCCGTCTCTACTCGAGAGGAATCACGAGGGTCCCGCCCACATCCAGAGGAGCCCCGTTTCCGCCTCGTAGCTCGAGATGAGGGATCCTTTCCCTGCTTCGTCGGGAACGAGTTCCCGGCGTTCCCGTCGCATCTCAAGAGGAGGCCCTCTCAACAGGAACGGCGAGAGGAACTCCAGGGTCGTGCCACCATTCCAAGAGTCCCCCAGATGTCTCAGTCCATTCCAGAGGAACCTCTTTTCCCTTCACCGGCTCGTCTTTCACGCCGAGGATCGACTCACACCAAGGTGGCACTTGGCACAGCCCTGTGGAAAGCCTCGTGGGAAAGCCTCGAGGGACAGCCTCGAGGGAAAGCCACAGATCCTTTGATCCACGTGACAGGAAGCGTGACATTACTGCTGCAGCTCGGGAGGAAAGCGCACGTGCATGCCCCCACTCGAGACGAGGCCTGACTCCCCTGGGGAGACTCAGAAGCACCTCAAGATCCATGGCAACACTGGAGAGGAATCCTCAGGTTCCGGCCCCGACTCCACACAAGGACTGAGGCCCCGGCATGGACGGGAGAGGAGTCCCGAGAGGTCCCCTAGCAACTCGCATGGGGACTGGCCTTTCCTGAGGCCACCAGAGCGGGTCCCTGAGGTCCCCGTCGTAACTCGAGAAGACCTGCCACAACTCGAGAAAATCCAGGAGGTTCTCCCCTCCAGGCGAGATGAGGCCCATTTCCGCTGAGGCGTCTCGAGGCTGATCACACCTCACCTCTGGAACTTCGAAAGGGTCCTTCACACCCTTGGTGCAAATCAAGAAGTTCCCCGACCTAGCCGTCTCCACTCGAGAGGAATCACGTGGGTCCCGCCCACATCCAGAGGAGCCCCGTTTCCGCCTCGTAGCTCGAGATGAGGGATCCTTTCCCTGCTTCGTCGGGAAAGAGTTCCCGGCGTTCCTGTCACATCTCAAGAGGAGTCCCTCTCAACAGGAACGGCGAGAGGAACTCCAGGGTCGTGCCACCATTCCAAGAGTCCCCCAGATGTCTCAGTCCATTCCAGAGGAACCTCTTTTCCCTTCACCGGCTCGTCTTTCACGCCGAGGATCGACTCACACCAAGGTGGCACGTGGCACAGCCCTGTGGGAAAACCTCGTGGGAAAGCCTCGAGGGACAGCCTCGAGGGAAAGCCACAGATCCCTTGATCCACTTGACAGGAAGCGTGACACTACTGCGGAAGCTCGGGAGGAAAGCGCACGTGCATGCCCCCACTCGAGACGAGGCCTGACTCCCCTGGGGAGACTCAGAAGCACCCCAAGATCCACGGCAACACTGGAGAGGAATCCTCAGGTTCCGGGCCCGACTCCACACAAGGACTGAGGCCCCGGCATGGACGGCAGAGGAATCCTGAGAGGTCCCCTAGCAACTCGCATGGGGACTGGCCTTTCCTGAGGCCACCAGAGCGGGTCCCTGAGGTCCCCGTCGTAAATCGAGAAGACCTGCCACAACTCGAGAAAATCCAGGAGGTTCTCCCCTCCAGGCGAGATGAGGCCCATTTCCGCTGAGGCGTCTCGAGGCTGATCACACCTCACCTCTGGAACGTCGAAAGGGTCCTTCACACCCTTGGTGTAAATCAAGAAGTTCCCCGACCTAGCCGTCTCCACTCGAGAGGAATCACGAGAGTCCCGCCCACATCCAGAGGAGCCCCGTTTCCGCCTCGTAGCTCGAGATGAGGGATCCTTTCCCTGCTTCGTCGGGAAAGAGTTCCCGGCGTTCCCGTCGCATCTCAAGAGGAGGCCCTCTCAACAGGAACGGCGAGAGGAACTCCAGGGTCGTGCCACCATTCCAAGAGTCCCCCAGATGTCTCAGTCCATTCCAGAGGAACCTCTTTTCCCTTCACCGGCTCGTCTTTCACGCCGAGGATCGACTCACACCAAGGTGGCACGTGGCACAGCCCTGTGGGAAAGCCTCGTGCTAAAGCCTCGAGGGACAGCCTCGAGGGAAAGCCACAGATCCCTTGATCCACGTGACAGGAAGCGTGACACTACTGCTACAGCTCGGGAGGAAAGCGCACGTGCATGCCCCCACTCGAGACGAGGCCTGACTCCCCTGGGGAGACTCAGAAGCATCCCAAGATCCCTGGCAACACTGGAGAGGAATCCTCAGGTTCCGGGCCCGACTCCACACAAGGACTGAGGCCCCGGCATGGACGGGAGAGGAATCCCGAGAGGTCCCCTAGCAACTCGCATGGGGACTGGCCTTTCCTGAGGCCACAAGAGCGGGTCCCTGGGGTCCCCGTCGTAACTCGAGAAGACCTGCCGCAACTCGAGAAAATCCAGGAGGTTCTCCCCTCCAGGCGAGATGAGGTCCATTTCCGCTGAGGCGTCTCGAGGCTGATCACACCTCACCTCTGGAACTTCAAAAGGGTCCTTCACACCCTTGGTGCAAATCAAGAAGTTCCCCGACCTAGCCGTCTCCACTCGAGAGGAATCACGAGGGTCCCGCCCACATCCAGAGGAGCCCCGTTTCCGCCTCGTAGCTCGAGATGAGGTATCCTTTCCCTGCTTCGTCGGGAAAGAGTTCCCGGCGTTCCCGTTGCATCTCAAGAGGAGGCCCTCTCAACAGGAACGGCGAGAGGAACTCCAGGGTCGTGCCACCATTCCAAGAGTCCCCCAGATGTCTCAGTCCATTCCAGAGGAACCTCTTTTCCCTTCACCGGCTCGTCTTTCACGCCGAGGATCGACTCACACAAAGGTGGCACGTGGCACAGCCTTGTGGGAAAGCCTCGTGGGAAAGCCTCGAGGGACAGCCTCGAGGGAAAGCCACAGATCCCTTGATCCACGTGACAGGAAGCGTGACACTACTGCTGCAGCTCGGGAGGAAAGCGCAAGTGCATGCCCCCACTCGAGACGAGGCCTGACTCCCCTGGGGAGACTCAGAAGCACCCCAAGATCCATGGCAACACTGGAGAGGAATCCTCAGGTTCCGGCCCCGGCTCCACACAAGGACTGAGGCCCCGGCATGGACGGGAGAGGAGTCCCGAGAGGTCCCCTAGCAACTCGCATGGGGACTGGCCTTTCCTGAGGCCACCAGAGCGGGTCCCTGAGGTCCCCGTCGTAACTCGAGAAGACCTGCCACAACTCGAGAAAATCCAGGAGGTTCTCCCCTCCAGGCGAGATGAGGCCCATTTCCGCTGAGGCGTCTCGAGGCTGATCACACCTCACCTCTGGAACTTCGAAAGGGTCCTTCACACCCTTGGTGCAAATCAAGAAGTTCCCCGACCTAGCCGTCTCCACTCGAGAGGAATCACGTGGGTCCCGCCCACATCCAGAGGAGCCCCGTTTCCGCCTCGTAGCTCGAGATGAGGGATCCTTTCCCTGCTTCGTCGGGAAAGAGTTCCCGGCGTTCCTGTCACATCTCAAGAGGAGTCCCTCTCAACAGGAACGGCGAGAGGAACTCCAGGGTCGTGCCACCATTCCAAGAGTCCCCCAGATGTCTCAGTCCATTCCAGAGGAACCTCTTTTCCCTTCACCGGCTCGTCTTTCACGCCGAGGATCGACTCACACCAAGGTGGCACGTGGCACAGCCCTGTGGGAAAACCTCGTGGGAAAGCCTCGAGGGACAGCCTCGAGGGAAAGCCACAGATCCCTTGATCCACTTGACAGGAAGCGTGACACTACTGCGGAAGCTCGGGAGGAAAGCGCACGTGCATGCCCCCACTCGAGACGAGGCCTGACTCCCCTGGGGAGACTCAGAAGCACCCCAAGATCCACGGCAACACTGGAGAGGAATCCTCAGGTTCCGGGCCCGACTCCACACAAGGACTGAGGCCCCGGCATGGACGGCAGAGGAATCCTGAGAGGTCCCCTAGCAACTCGCATGGGGACTGGCCTTTCCTGAGGCCACCAGAGCGGGTCCCTGAGGTCCCCGTCGTAAATCGAGAAGACCTGCCACAACTCGAGAAAATCCAGGAGGTTCTCCCCTCCAGGCGAGATGAGGCCCATTTCCGCTGAGGCGTCTCGAGGCTGATCACACCTCACCTCTGGAACGTCGAAAGGGTCCTTCACACCCTTGGTGTAAATCAAGAAGTTCCCCGACCTAGCCGTCTCCACTCGAGAGGAATCACGAGAGTCCCGCCCACATCCAGAGGAGCCCCGTTTCCGCCTCGTAGCTCGAGATGAGGGATCCTTTCCCTGCTTCGTCGGGAAAGAGTTCCCGGCGTTCCCGTCGCATCTCAAGAGGAGGCCCTCTCAACAGGAACGGCGAGAGGAACTCCAGGGTCGTGCCACCATTCCAAGAGTCCCCCAGATGTCTCAGTCCATTCCAGAGGAACCTCTTTTCCCTTCACCGGCTCGTCTTTCACGCCGAGGATCGACTCACACCAAGGTGGCACGTGGCACAGCCCTGTGGGAAAGCCTCGTGCTAAAGCCTCGAGGGACAGCCTCGAGGGAAAGCCACAGATCCCTTGATCCACGTGACAGGAAGCGTGACACTACTGCTACAGCTCGGGAGGAAAGCGCACGTGCATGCCCCCACTCGAGACGAGGCCTGACTCCCCTGGGGAGACTCAGAAGCATCCCAAGATCCCTGGCAACACTGGAGAGGAATCCTCAGGTTCCGGGCCCGACTCCACACAAGGACTGAGGCCCCGGCATGGACGGGAGAGGAATCCCGAGAGGTCCCCTAGCAACTCGCATGGGGACTGGCCTTTCCTGAGGCCACAAGAGCGGGTCCCTGGGGTCCCCGTCGTAACTCGAGAAGACCTGCCGCAACTCGAGAAAATCCAGGAGGTTCTCCCCTCCAGGCGAGATGAGGTCCATTTCCGCTGAGGCGTCTCGAGGCTGATCACACCTCACCTCTGGAACTTCAAAAGGGTCCTTCACACCCTTGGTGCAAATCAAGAAGTTCCCCGACCTAGCCGTCTCCACTCGAGAGGAATCACGAGGGTCCCGCCCACATCCAGAGGAGCCCCGTTTCCGCCTCGTAGCTCGAGATGAGGTATCCTTTCCCTGCTTCGTCGGGAAAGAGTTCCCGGCGTTCCCGTCGCATCTCAAGAGGAGGCCCTCTCAACAGGAACGGCGAGAGGAACTCCAGGGTCGTGCCACCATTCCAAGAGTCCCCCAGATGTCTCAGTCCATTCCAGAGGAACCTCTTTTCCCTTCACCGGCTCGTCTTTCACGCCGAGGATCGACTCACACAAAGGTGGCACGTGGCACAGCCTTGTGGGAAAGCCTCGTGGGAAAGCCTCGAGGGACAGCCTCGAGGGAAAGCCACAGATCCCTTGATCCACGTGACAGGAAGCGTGACACTACTGCTGCAGCTCGGGAGGAAAGCGCAAGTGCATGCCCCCACTCGAGACGAGGCCTGACTCCCCTGGGGAGACTCAGAAGCACCCCAAGATCCATGGCAACACTGGAGAGGAATCCTCAGGTTCCGGCCCCGGCTCCACACAAGGACTGAGGCCCCGGCATGGACGGGAGAGGAATCCCGAGAGGTCCCCTAGCAACTCGCATGGGGACTGGCCTTTCCTGAGGCCACCAGAGCGGGTCCCTGAGGTCCCCGTCGTAACTCGAGAAGACCTGCCGCAACTCGAGAAAATCCAGGAGGTTCTCGCCTCCAGGCGAGATGAGGCCCATTTCCGCTGAGGGGCCTCGAGGCTGATCACACCTCACCTCTGGAACTTCGAAAGGGTCCTTCACACCCTTGATGCAAATCAAGAAGTTCCCCGACCTAGCCGTCTCCACTCGAGAGGAATCAGGAGAGTCCCGCCCACATCCAGAGGAGCCCCGTTTCCGCCTCGTAGCTCGAGATGAGGGATCCTTTCCCTGCTTCGTCGGGAAAGAGTTCCCGGTCTTCCCGTCGCATCTCAAGAGGAGGCCCTCTCAACAGGAACAGCGATAGGATCTCCAGGGTCGTGCCACCATTCCAAGAGTCCCCCAGATGTCTCAGTCCATTCCAGAGGAACCACTTTTCCCTTCACCGGCTCGTCTTTCACGCCGAGGATCGACTCACACCAAGGTGGCACGTGGCACAGCCCTGTGGGAAAGCCTCGTGGGAAAGCCTCGAGGGACAGCCTCGAGGGAAAGCCACAGATCCCTTGATCCACGTGACAGGAAGCGTGACACTACTGCTGCAGCTCGGGAGGAAAGCGCACGTGCATGCCCCCACTCGAGACGAGGCCTGACTCCCCTGGGGAGACTCAGAAGCACCCCAAGATCCATGGCAACACTGGAGATGAATCCTCAGGTTCCGGCCCCGACTCCACACAAGGACTGAGGCCCCGGCATGGACGGGAGAGGAATCCCGAGAGGTCCCCTAGCAACTCGCATGGGGACTGGCCTTTCCTGAGGCCACCAGAGCGGGTCCCTGAGGTCCCCGTCATAACTCGAGAAGACCTGCCGCAACTCGAGAAAATCCAGGAGGTTCTCCCCTCCAGGCGAGAAGAGGCCCATTTCCGCTGAGGCGTCTCGAGGCTGATCACACCTCACCTCTGGAACTTCGAAAGGGTCCTTCACACCCTTGCTGCAAATCAAGAAGTTCCCCGACATACCCGTCTATACTCGAGAGGAATCACGAGGGTCCCGCCCACATCCAGAGGAGCCCCGTTTCCGCCTCGTAGCTCGAGATGAGGGATCGTTTCCCTGCTTCGTCGGGAAAGAGTTCCCGGCGTTCCCGTCGCATCTCAAGAGGAGGCCCTCTCAACAGGAACGGCGAGAGGAACTCCAGGGTCGTGCCACCATTCCTAGAGTCCCCCAGATGTCTCAGTCCATTCCAGAGGAACCTCTTTTCCCTTCACCGGCTCGTCTTTCACGCCGAGGATCGACTCACACCAAGGTGGCACGTGGCACAGCCCTGTGGGAAAGCCTCGTGGGAAAGCCTCGAGGGACAGCCTCGAGGGAAAGCCACAGATCCCTTGATCCACGTGACAGGAAGCGTGACACTACTGCTGCAGCTCAGGAGGAAAGCGCACGTGCATGCCCCCACTCGAGACGAGGCCTGACTCCCCTGGGGAGACTCAGAAGCACCCCAAGATCCATGGCAACACTGGAGAGGAATCCTCAGGTTCCGGCCCCGACTCCACACAAGGACTGAGGCCCCGGCATGGACGGGAGAGGAATCCCGAGAGGTCCCCTAGCAACTCGCATGGGGACTGGCCTTTCCTGAGGCCACCAGAGCGGGTCCCTGAGGTCCCCGTCATGACTCGAGAAGACCTGCAGCAACTCGAGAAAATCCAGGAGGTTCTCTCCTCCAGGCGAGATGAGGCCCATTTCCGCTGAGGCGTCTCGAGGCTGATCACACCTCACCTCTGGGACTTCGAAAAGCTCCTTCACACCCTTGGTGCAAATCAAGAAGTTCCCCGACCTAGCCGTCTCCACTCGAGAGGAATGACGAGGGTCCCGCCCACATCCAGAGGAGCCCCGTTTCCGCCTCGTAGCTCGAGATGAGGGATCCTTTCCCTGCTTCGTCGGGAAAGAGTTCCCGGCGTTCCCGTCGCATCTCAAGAGGAGGCCCTCTCAACAGGAAAGGCGAGAGGAACTCCAGGGTCGTGCCACCATTCCAAGAGTCCCCCAGATGTCTCAGTCCATTCCAGAGGAACCTCTTTTCCCTTCACAGGCTCGTCTTTCACGCCGAGAATCGACTCACACCAAGGTGGCACGTGGCACAGCCCTGTGGGAAAGCCTCGTGGGAAAGCCTCGAGGAACAGCCTCGAGGGAAAGCCACAGATCCCTTGATCCACGTGACAGGAAGCGTGACACTACTGCTGCAGATCGGGAGGAAAGCGCACGTGCATACCCCCACTCGAAATGAGGCCTGACTCCCCTGGGGAGTCTCAGAAGCACCCCAAGATCCATGGCAACACTGGAGAGGAATCCTCAGGTTCCGGCCCCGACTCCACACAAGGACTGAGGCCCCGGCACGGACGGGAGAGGAATCCCGAGAGGTCCCCTAGCAACTCGCATGGGGACTGGCCTTTCCTGAGGCCACCAGAGCGGGTTCCTGTGGTCCCCGTCGTAACTCGAGAAGACCTGCCGCAACTCGAGAAAATCCAGGAGGTTCTCCCCTCCAGGCGAGATGAGGCCCATTTCCGCTGAGGCGTCTCGAGGCTGATCACACCTCACCTCTGGAACTTCGAAAGGGTCCTTCACTCCCTTGGTGCAAATCAAGAAGTTCCCCGACATACCCGTCTCCACTCGAGAGGAATCACGAGGGTCCCGCCCACATCCAGAGGAGCCCCGTTTCCGCCTCGTAGCTCGAGATGAGGGATCCTTTCCCTGCTTCGTCGGGAAAGAGTTCCCGGCGTTCCCGTCGCATCTCAAGAGGAGGCACTCTCAACAGGACCGGCGAGAGGAACTCCAGGGTCGTGCCACCATTCCAAGAGTCCCCCAGATGTCTCAGTCCATTCCAGAGGAAACTCTTTTCCCTTCACCGGCTCGTCTTTCACGCTTAGGATCGACTCACACCAAGGTGGCACGTGGCACAGCCCTGTGGGAAAGCCTCGTGGGAAAGCCTCGAGGGACAGCCTCGAGGGAAAGCCACAGATCCCTTGACCCACGTGACAGGAAGCGTGACACTACTGCTGCAGCTCGGGAGGAAAGCGCACGTGCATGCCCCCACTCGAGACGAGGCCTGACTCCCCTGGGGAGACTCAGAAGCACCCCAAGATCCATGGCAACACTGGAGAGGAATCCTCAGGTTCCGGCCCCGACTCCACACAAGGACTGAGGCCCCGGCATGGACGGGAGAGGAATCCCGAGAGGTCCCCTAGCAACTCGCATGGGGACTGGCCTTTCCTGAGGCCACCAGAGCGGGTCCCTGAGGTCCCCGTCGTAACTCGAGAAGACCTGCCGCAACTCGAGAAAATCCAGGAGGTTCTCCCCTCCAGGCGAGATGAGGCCCATTTCCGCTGAGGCGTCTCGAGGCTGATCACACCTCACCTCTGGAACTTCGAAAGGTTCCTTCACACCCTTGGTGCAAATCAAGAAGTTCCCCGACCTAGCCGTCTCCACTCGAGAGGAATCACGTGGGTCCCGCCCACATCCAGAGGAGCCCCGTTTCCGCCTCGTAGCTCGAGATGAGGGATCCTTTCCCTGCTTCGTCGGGAAAGAGTTCCCGGCGTTCCCGTCGCATCTCAAGAGGAGGCACTCTCAACAGGATCGGCGAGAGGAACTCCAGGGTCGTGCCACCATTCCTAGAGTCCCCCAGATGTCTCAGTCCATTCCAGAGGAACCTCTTTTCCCTTCACCGGCTCGTCTTTCACGCCGAGGATCGACTCACACCAAGGTGGCACGTGGCACAGCCCTGTGGGAAAGCCTCGTGGGAAAGCCTCGAGGGACAGCCTCGAGGGAAAGCCACAGATCCCTTGATCCACGTGACAGGAAGCGTGACACTACTGCTGCAGCTCGGGAGGAAAGCGCACGTGCATGCCCCCACTCGAGACGAGGCCTGACTCCCCTGGGGAATCTCAGAAGCACCCCAAGATCCATGGCAACACTGGAGAGGAATCCTCAGGTTCCGGCCCCGACTCCACACAAGGACTGAGGCCCCGGCATGGACGGGAGAGGAATCCCGAGAGGTCCCCTAGCAACTCGCATGGGGACTGGCCTTTCCTGAGGCCACCAGAGCGGGTCCCTGTGGTCCCCATCGTAACTCGAGAAGACCTGCCGCAACTCGAGAAAATCCAGGAGGTTCTCCCCTCCAGGCGAGATGAGGCCCATTTCCGCTGAGGCGTCTCGAGGCTGATCACACCTCACCTCTGGAACTTCGAAAGGGTCCTTCACACCCTTGGTGCAAATCAAGAAGTTCCCCGACATACCCGTCTCCACTCGAGAGGAATCACGAGGGTCCCGCCCACATCCAGAGGAGCCCCGTTTCCGCCTCGTAGCTCGAGATGAGGGATCCTTTCCCTGCTTCGTCGGGAAAGAGTTCCCGGCGTTCCCGTCGCATCTCAAGAGGAGGCCCTCTCAACAGGACCGGCGAGAGGAACTCCAGGGTCGTGCCACCATTCCAAGAGTCCCCCAGATGTCTCAGTCCATTCCAGAGGAACCTCTTTTCCCTTCACCGGCTCGTCTTTCACGCCGAGGATCGACTCACACCAAGGTGGCACGTGGCACAGCCCTGTGGGAAAGCCTCGTGGGAAAGCCTCGAGGGACAGCCTCGAGGGAAAGCCACAGATCCCTTGATCCACGTGACAGGAAGCGTGACACTACTGCTGCAGCTCGGGAGGAAAGCGCACGTCCATGCCCCCACTCGAGGCGAGGCCTGAATCCCCTGGGGAGACTCAGAAGCAACCCAAGATCCATGGCAACACTGGAGAGGAATCCTCAGGTTCCGGCCCCGACTCCACACAAGGACTGAGGCCCCGGCATGGACGTGAGAGGAATCCCGAGTGGTCCCCTAGCAACTCGCATGGGGACTGGCCTTTCCTGAGGTCACCAGAGCGGGTCCCTGAGGTCCCCGTCGTAACTCGAGAAGACCTGCCGCAACTCGAGAAAATCCAGGAGGTTCTCCCCTCCAGGCGAGATGAGGCCCATTTCTGCTGAGGCGTCTCGAGGCTGATCACACCTCACCTCTGGAACTTCGAAAGGGTCCTTCACACCCTTGGTGCAAATCAAGAAGTTCCCCGACCTAGCCGTCTCCACTCGAGAGGAATCACGAGGGTCCCACCCACATCCAGAGGAGCCCCGTTTCCGCCTCGTAGCTCGAGATGAGGGATCCTTTCCCTGCTTCGTCGGGAAAGAGATCCCGGCGTTCCCGTCGCATCTCAAGAGGAGGCCCTCTCTACAGGAACGGCGAGAGGAACTCCAGGGTCGTGCCACCATTCCAAGAGTCCCCCAGATGTCTCAGTCCATTCCAGAGGAACCTCTTTTCCCTTCACCGGCTCGTCTTTCACGCCGAGGATGGACTCACACCAAGGTGGCACGTGGCACAGCCCTGTGGGAAAGCCTCGTGGGAAAGCCTCGAGGGACAGCCTCGAGGGAAAGCCACAGATCCCTTGATCCACGTGACAGGAAGCGTGACACTACTGCTGCAGCTCGGGAGGAAAGCGCACGTGCATGCCCCCACTCGAAACGAGGCCTGACTCCCCTGGGGAGTCTCAGAAGCACCCCAAGATCCATGGCAACACTGGAGAGCAATCCTCAGGTTCAGGCCCCGACTCCACACAAGGACTGAGGCCCCGGCATGGACGGGAGAGGAATCCCGAGAGGTCCCCTAGCAACTCGCATGGGGACTGGCCTTTCCTGAGGCCACCAGAGCGGGTCCCTGTGGTCCCCGTCGTAACTCGAGAAGACCTGCCGCAACTCGAGAAAATCCAGGAGGTTCTCCCCTCCAGGCGAGATGAGGCCCATTTCCGCTGAGGCGTCTCGAGGCTGATCACACCTCACCTCTGGAACTTCGAAAGGGTCCTTCACACCCTTGGTGCAAATCAAGAAGTTCCCCGACATACCCGTCTCCACTCGAGAGGAATCACGAGGGTCCCGCCCACATCCAGAGGAGCCCCGTTTCCACCTCGTAGCTCGAGATGAGGGATCCTTTCCCTGCTTCGTCGGGAAAGAGTTCCCGGCCTTCCCGTCGCATCTCAAGAGGAGGCCCTCTCAACAGGACCGGCAAGAGGAACTCCAGGGTCATGCCACCATTCCAACAGTCCCCCAGATGTCTCAGTCCATTCCAGAGGAACCTCTTTTCCCTTCACCGGCTCGTCTTTCACGCCGAGGATCGACTCACACCAAGGTGGCACGTGGCACAGCCCTGTGGGAAAGCCTCGTGGGAAAGCCTCGAGGGACAGCCTCGAGGGAAAGCCACAGATCCCTTGATCCACGTGACAGGAAGCGTGACACTACTGCTGCAGCTCGGGAGGAAAGCGCACGTGCATGCCCCCACTCGAGACGAGGCCTGACTCCCCTGGGGAGACTCAGAAGCACCCCAAGATCCATGGCAACACTGGAGAGGAATCCTCAGGTTCCGGCCCCGACTCCACACAAGGACTGAGGCCCCGGCATGGACGGGAGAGGAATCCCGAGAGGTCCCCTAGCAACTCGCATGGGGACTGGCCTTTCCTGAGGCCACCAGAGCGGTTCCCTGAGGTCCCCGTCGTAACTCGAGAAGACCTGCCGCAACTCGAGAAAATCCAGGCGGTTCTCCCCTCCAGGCGAGATGAGGCCCATTTCCGCTGAGGCGTCTCGAGGCTGATCACACCTCACCTCTGGAACTTCCAAAGGGTCCTTCACACCCTTGGTGCAAATCAAGAAGTTCCCCGACATAGCCGTCTCCACTCGAGTGGAATCACGAGGGTCCCACCCACATCCAGAGGAGCCCCGTTTCCGCCTCATAGCTCGAGATGAGGGATCCTTTCCCTGCTTCGTCGGGAAAGAGTTCCCGGCCTTCCCGTCGCATCTCAAGAGGAGGCCCTCTCTACAGGAACGGCGAGAGGAACTCCAGGGTCGTGCCACCATTCCAAGAGTCCCCCAGATGTCTCAGTCCATTCCAGAGGAACCTCTTTTCCCTTCACCGGCTCGTCTTTCACGCCGAGGATCGACTCACACCAAGGTGGCACGTGGCACAGCCCTGTGGGAAAGCCTCGTGGGAAAGCCTCGAGGGACAGCCTCGAGGGAAAGCCACAGATCCCTTGATCCACGTGACAGGAAGCGTGACACTACTGCTGCAGCTCGGGAGGAAAGCGCACGTGCATGCCCCCACTCGAGGCGAGGCCTGACTCCCCTGGGGAGACTCAGAAGCACCCCAAGATCCATGGCAACACTGGAGAGGAATCCTCAGGTTCCGGCCCCGACTCCACACAAGGACTGAGGCCCCGGCATGGACGGGAGAGGAATCCCGAGAGGTCCCCTAGCAACTCGCATGGGGACTGGCCTTTCCTGAGGCCACCAGAGCGGTTCCCTGAGGTCCCCGTCGTAACTCGAGAAGACCTGCCGCAACTCGAGAAAATCCAGGAGGTTCTCCCCTCCAGGCGAGATGAGGCCCATTTCCACTGAGGCGTCTCGAGGCTGATCACACCTCACCTCTGGAACTTCCAAAGGGTCCTTCACACCCTTGGTGCAAATCAAGAAGTTCCCCGACATACCCGTCTCCACTCGAGAGGAATCACGAGGGTCCCACCCACATCCAGAGGAGCCCCGTTTCCGCCTCGTAGCTCGAGATGAGGGATCCTTTCCCTGCTTCGTCGGGAAAGAGTTACCGGCGTTCCCGTCGCATCTCAAGAGGAGGCCCTCTCTACAGGAACGGCGAGAGGAACTCCAGGGTCATGCCACCATTCCAAGAGTCCCCCAGATGTCTCAGTCCATTCCAGAGGAACCTCTTTTCCCTTCACCGGCTCGTCTTTCACGCCGAGGATCGACTCACACCAAGGTGGCACGTGGCACAGCCCTGTGGGAAAGCCTCGTGGGAAAGCCTCGAGGGACAGCCTCGAGGGAAAGCCACAGATCCCTTGATCCACGTGACAGGAAGCGTGACACTACTGCTGCAGCTCGGGAGGAAAGCGCACGTGCATGCCCCCACTCGAGACGAGGCCTGACTCCCCTGGGGAGTCTCAGAAGCACCCCAAGATCCATGGCAACACTGGAGAGGAATCCTCAGGTTCCGGCCCCGACTCCACACAAGGACTGAGGCCCCGGCATGGACGGGAGAGGAATCCCGAGAGGTCCCCTAGCAACTCGCATGGGGACTGGCCTTTCCTGAGGCCACCAGAGCGGGTCCCTGAGGTCCCCATCGTAACTCGAGAAGACCTGCCGCAACTCGAGAAAATCCAGGAGGTTCTCCCCTCCAGGCGAGATGAGGCCCATTTCCGCTGAGGCGTCTCGAGGCTGATCACACCTCACCTCTGGAACTTCGAAAGGGTCCTTCACACCCTTGGTGCAAATCAAGAAGTTCCCCGACATACCCGTCTCCACTCGAGAGGAATCACGAGGGTCCCGCCCACATCCAGAGGAGCCCCGTTTCCGTCTCGTAGCTCGAGATGAGGGATCCTTTCCCTGCTTCGTCGGGAAAGAGTTCCCGGCGTTCCCGTCGCATCTCAAGAGGAGGCCCTCTCAACAGGACCGACGAGAGGAACTCCAGGGTCGTGCCACCATTCCAAGAGTCCCCCAGATGTCTCAGTCCATTCCAGAGGAACCTCTTTTCCCTTCACCGGCTCGTCTTTCACGCCGAGGATCGACTCACACCAAGGTGGCACGTGGCACAGCCCTGTGGGAAAGCCTCGTGGGAAAGCCTCGAGGGACAGCCTCCAGGGAAAGCCACAGATCCCTTGATCCACGTGACAGGAAGCGTGACACTACTGCTGCAGCTCGGGAGGAAAGCGCACGTGCATGCCCCCACTCGAGACGAGGCCTGACTCCCCTGGGGAGACTCAGAAGCACCCCAAGATCCATGGCAACACTGGAGAGGAATCCTCAGGTTCCGGCCCCGACTCCACACAAGGACTGAGTCCCCGGCATGGACGGGAGAGAAATCCCGAGAGGTCCCCTAGCAACTCGCATGGGGACTGGCCTTTCCTGAGGCCACCAGAGCGGGTCCCTGAGGTCCCCGTCGTAACTCGAGAAGACCTGCCGCAACTCGAGAAAATCCAGGAGGTTCTCCCCTCCAGGCGAGATGAGGCCCATTTCCAATGAGGCGTCTCGAGGCTGATCACACCTCACCTCTGGAACTTCCAAAGGGTCCTTCACACCCTTGGTGCAAATCAAGAAGTTCCCCGACATACCCGTCTCCACTCGAGAGGAATCACGAGGGTCCCACCCACATCCAGAGGAGCCCCGTTTCCGCCTCGTAGCTCGAGATGAGGGATCCTTTCCCTGCTTCGTCGGGAAAGAGTTACCGGCGTTCCCGTCGCATCTCAAGAGGAGGCCCTCTCTACAGGAACGGCGAGAGGAACTCCAGGGTCATGCCACCATTCCAAGAGTCCCCCAGATGTCTCAGTCCATTCCAGAGGAACCTCTTTTCCCTTCACCGGCTCGTCTTTCACGCCGAGGATCGACTCACACCAAGGTGGCACGTGGCACAGCCCTGTGGGAAAGCCTCGTGGGAAAGCCTCGAGGGACAGCCTCGAGGGAAAGCCACAGATCCCTTGATCCACGTGACAGGAAGCGTGACACTACTGCTGCAGCTCGGGAGGAAAGCGCACGTGCATGCCCCCACTCGAGACGAGGCCTGACTCCCCTGGGGAGTCTCAGAAGCACCCCAAGATCCATGGCAACACTGGAGAGGAATCCTCAGGTTCCGGCCCCGACTCCACACAAGGACTGAGGCCCCGGCATGGACGGGAGAGGAATCCCGAGAGGTCCCCTAGCAACTCGCATGGGGACTGGCCTTTCCTGAGGCCACCAGAGCGGGTCCCTGAGGTCCCCATCGTAACTCGAGAAGACCTGCCGCAACTCGAGAAAATCCAGGAGGTTCTCCCCTCCAGGCGAGATGAGGCCCATTTCCGCTGAGGCGTCTCGAGGCTGATCACACCTCACCTCTGGAACTTCGAAAGGGTCCTTCACACCCTTGGTGCAAATCAAGAAGTTCCCCGACATACCCGTCTCCACTCGAGAGGAATCACGAGGGTCCCGCCCACATCCAGAGGAGCCCCGTTTCCGTCTCGTAGCTCGAGATGAGGGATCCTTTCCCTGCTTCGTCGGGAAAGAGTTCCCGGCGTTCCCGTCGCATCTCAAGAGGAGGCCCTCTCAACAGGACCGGCGAGAGGAACTCCAGGGTCGTGCCACCATTCCAAGAGTCCCCCAGATGTCTCAGTCCATTCCAGAGGAACCTCTTTTCCCTTCACCGGCTCGTCTTTCACGCCGAGGATCGACTCACACCAAGGTGGCACGTGGCACAGCCCTGTGGGAAAGCCTCGTGGGAAAGCCTCGAGGGACAGCCTCGAGGGAAAGCCACAGATCCCTTGATCCACGTGACAGGAAGCGTGACACTACTGCTGCAGCTCGGGAGGAAAGCGCACGTGCATGCCCCCACTCGAGACGAGGCCTGACTCCCCTGGGGAGACTCAGAAGCACCCCAAGATCCATGGCAACACTGGAGAGGAATCCTCAGGTTCCGGCCCCGACTCCACACAAGGACTGAGTCCCCGGCATGGACGGGAGAGAAATCCCGAGAGGTCCCCTAGCAACTCGCATGGGGACTGGCCTTTCCTGAGGCCACCAGAGCGGGTCCCTGAGGTCCCCGTCGTAACTCGAGAAGACCTGCCGCAACTCGAGAAAATCCAGGAGGTTCTCCCCTCCAGGCGAGATGAGGCCCATTTCCGCTGAGGCGTCTCGAGGCTGATCACACCTCACCTCTGGAACTTCGAAAGGGTCCTTCACAACCTTGGTGCAAATCAAGAAGTTCCCCGACCTAGCCGTCTCCACTCGA
Organism: Budorcas taxicolor; assembly: GCF_023091745.1. Classification (NCBI taxonomy): domain Eukaryota; kingdom Metazoa; phylum Chordata; class Mammalia; order Artiodactyla; family Bovidae; genus Budorcas; species Budorcas taxicolor. The sequence continues at coordinate 221,480 of NW_026291896.1, forward strand.
GAGGAATCACGAGGGTCCCGCCCACATCCAGAGGAGCCCCGTTTCCGCCTCGTAGCTCGAGATGAGGGAACCTTTCCCTGCTTCGTCGGGAAAGAGTTCCCGGCGTTCCCGTCGCATCTCAAGAGGAGGCCCTCTCAACAGGATCGGCGAGAGGAACTTCAGGGTCGTGCCACCATTCCAAGAGTCCCACAGATGTCTCAGTCCATTCCAGAGGAACCTCTTTTCCCTTCACCGGCTCGTCTTTCACGCCGAGGATCGACTCACACCAAGGTGGCACGTGGCACAGCCCTGTGGGAAAGCCTCGTGGGAAAGCCTCGAGGGACAGCCTGGAGGGAAAGCCACAGATCCCTTGATCCACGTGACAGGAAGCGTGACACTACTGCTGCAGCTCGGGAGGAAAGCGCACGTGCATGCCCCCACTCGAGGCGAGGCCTGACTCCCCTGGGGAGACTCAGAAGCACCCCAAGATCCATGGCAACACTGGAGAGGAATCCTCAGGTTCCGGCCCCGACTCCACACAAGGACTGAGGCCCCGGCATGGACGGGAGAGGAATCCCGAGAGGTCCCCTAGCAACTCGCATGGGGACTGGCCTTTCCTGAGGCCACCAGAGCGGTTCCCTGAGGTCCCCGTCGTAACTCGAGAAGACCTGCCGCAACTCGAGAAAATCCAGGAGGTTCTCCCCTCCAGGCGAGATGAGGCCCATTTCCGCTGAGGCGTCTCGAGGCTGATCACACCTCACCTCTGGAACTTCCAAAGGGTCCTTCACACCCTTGGTGCAAATCAAGAAGTTCCCCGACATACCCGTCTCCACTCGAGAGGAATCACGAGGGTCCCACCCACATCCAGAGGAGCCCCGTTTCCGCCTCGTAGCTCGAGATGAGGGATCCTTTCCCTGCTTCGTCGGGAAAGAGTTCCCGGCGTTCCCGTCACATCTCAAGAGGAGGCCCTCTAAACAGGACCGGCGAGAGGAACTCCAGGGTCGTGCCACCATTCCAAGAGCCCCCCAGATGTCTCAGTCCATTCCAGAGGAACCTCTTTTCCCTTCACCGGCTCGTCTTTCACGCCGAGGATCGACTCACACCAAGGTGGCACGTGGCACAGCCCTGTGGGAAAGCCTCGTGGGAAAGCCTCGAGGGACAGCCTCGAGGGAAAGCCACAGATCCCTTGATCCACGTGACAGGAAGCGTGACACTACTGCTGCAGCTCGGGAGGAAAGTGCACGTGCATGCCCCCACTCGAGACGAGGCCTGACTCCCCTGGGGAGACTCACAAGCACCCCAAGATCCATGGCAACACTGGAGAGGAATCCTCAGGTTCCGGCCCCGACTCCACACAAGGACTGAGGCCCCGGCATGGACGGGAGAGGAATCCCGAGAGGTCCCCTAGCAACTCGCATGGGGACTGGCCTTTCCTGAGGCCACCAGAGCGGGTCCCTGAGGTCCCCGTCGTAACTCGAGAAGACCTGCCACAACTCGAGAAAATCCAGGAGGTTCTCCCCTCCAGGCGAGATGAGGCCCATTTCCGCTGAGGCGTCTCGAGGCTGATCACACCTCACCTCTGGAACTTCGAAAGGGTCCTTCACACCCTTGGTGCAAATCAAGAAGTTCCCCGACCTAGCCGTCTCCACTCGAGAGGAATCACGAGGGTCCCGCCCACATCCAGAGGAGCCCCGTTTCCGCCTCGTAGCTCGAGATGAGGGAACCTTTCCCTGCTTCGTCGGGAAAGAGTTCCCGGCGTTCCCGTCGCATCTCAAGAGGAGGCCCTCTCAACAGGATCGGCGAGAGGAACTCCAGGGTCGTGCCACCATTCCAAGAGTCCCCCAGATGTCTCAGTCCATTCCAGAGGAACCTCTTTTCCCTTCACCGGCTCGTCTTTCACGCCGAGGATCGACTCACACCAAGGTGGCACGTGGCACAGCCCTGTGGGAAAGCCTCGTGGGAAAGCCTCGAGGGACAGCCTCGAGGGAAAGCCACAGATCCCTTGATCCACGTGACAGGAAGCGTGACACTACTGCTGCAGCTCGGGAGGAAAGCGCACGTGCATGCCCCCACTCGAGGCGAGGCCTGACTCCCCTGGGGAGACTCAGAAGCACCCCAAGATCCATGGCAACACTGGAGAGGAATCCTCAGGTTCCGGCCCCGACTCCACACAAGGACTGAGGCCCCGGCATGGACGGGAGAGGAATCCCGAGAGGTCCCCTAGCAACTCGCATGGGGACTGGCCTTTCCTGAGGCCACCAGAGCGGTTCCCTGAGGTCCCCGTCGTAACTCGAGAAGACCTGCCGCAACTCGAGAAAATCCAGGAGGTTCTCCCCTCCAGGCGAGATGAGGCCCATTTCCGCTGAGGCGTCTCGAGGCTGATCACACCTCACCTCTGGAACTTCCAAAGGGTCCTTCACACCCTTGGTGCAAATCAAGAAGTTCCCCGACATACCCGTCTCCACTCGAGAGGAATCACGAGGGTCCCACCCACATCCAGAGGAGCCCCGTTTCCGCCTCGTAGCTCGAGATGAGGGATCCTTTCCCTGCTTCGTCGGGAAAGAGTTCCCGGCGTTCCCGTCACATCTCAAGAGGAGGCCCTCTAAACAGGACCGGCGAGAGGAACTCCAGGGTCGTGCCACCATTCCAAGAGCCCCCCAGATGTCTCAGTCCATTCCAGAGGAACCTCTTTTCCCTTCACCGGCTCGTCTTTCACGCCGAGGATCGACTCACACCAAGGTGGCACGTGGCACAGCCCTGTGGGAAAGCCTCGTGGGAAAGCCTCGAGGGACAGCCTCGAGGGAAAGCCACAGATCCCTTGATCCACGTGACAGGAAGCGTGACACTACTGCTGCAGCTCGGGAGGAAAGTGCACGTGCATGCCCCCACTCGAGACGAGGCCTGACTCCCCTGGGGAGACTCACAAGCACCCCAAGATCCATGGCAACACTGGAGAGGAATCCTCAGGTTCCGGCCCCGACTCCACACAAGGACTGAGGCCCCGGCATGGACGGGAGAGGAATCCCGAGAGGTCCCCTAGCAACTCGCATGGGGACTGGCCTTTCCTGAGGCCACCAGAGCGGGTCCCTGAGGTCCCCGTCGTAACTCGAGAAGACCTGCCGCAACTCGAGAAAATCCAGGAGTATCTCCCCTCCAGGCGAGATAAGGCCCATTTCCACTGAGGCGTCTCGAGGCTGATCACACCTCACCTCTGGAACTTCCAAAGGGTCCTTCACACCCTTGGTGCAAATCAAGAAGTTCCCCGACATACCCGTCTCCACTCGAGAGGAATCACGAGGGTCCCACCCACATACAGAGGAGCCCCGTTTCCGCCTCGTAGCTCGAGATGAGGGATCCTTTCCCTGCTTCGTCGGGAAAGAGTTCCCGGCGTTCCCGTCGCATCTCAAGAGGAGGCCCTCTCAACAGGACCGGCGAGAGGAACTCCAGGGTCGTGCCACCATTCCAAGAGTCCCCCAGATGTCTCAGTCCATTCCAGAGGAACCTCTTTTCCCTTCACCGGCTCGTCTTTCACGCCGAGGATCGACTCACACCAAGGTGGCACGTGGCACAGCCCTGTGGGAAAGCCTCGTGGGAAAGCCTCGAGGGACAGCCTCCAGGGAAAGCCACAGATCCCTTGATCCACGTGACAGGAAGCGTGACACTACTGCTGCAGCTCGGGAGGAAAGCGCACGTGCATGCCCCCACTCGAGACGAGGCCTGACTCCCCTGGGGAGACTCAGAAGCACCCCAAGATCCATGGCAACACTGGAGAGGAATCCTCAGGTTCCGGCCCCGACTCCACACAAGGACTGAGTCCCCGGCATGGACGGGAGAGAAATCCCGAGAGGTCCCCTAGCAACTCGCATGGGGACTGGCCTTTCCTGAGGCCACCAGAGCGGGTCCCTGAGGTCCCCGTCGTAACTCGAGAAGACCTGCCGCAACTCGAGAAAATCCAGGAGGTTCTCCCCTCCAGGCGAGATGAGGCCCATTTCCGCTGAGGCGTCTCGAGGCTGATCACACCTCACCTCTGGAACTTCGAAAGGGTCCTTCACAACCTTGGTGCAAATCAAGAAGTTCCCCGACCTAGCCGTCTCCACTCGAGAGGAATCACGAGGGTCCCGCCCACATCCAGAGGAGCCCCGTTTCCGCCTCGTAGCTCGAGATGAGGGATCCTTTCCCTGCTTCGTCGGGAAAGAGTTCCCGGCGTTCCCGTCGCATCTCAAGAGGAGGCCCTCTCAACAGGAACGGGGAGAGGAACTCCAGGGTTGTGCCACCTTTCCAAGAGTCCCCCAGATGTCTCAGTCCATTCCAGAGGAACCTCTTTTCCCTTCACCGGCTCGTCTTTCACGCGGAGGATCGACTCACACCAAGGTGGCACGTGGCACAGCCCTGTGGGAAAGCCTCGTGGGAAAGCCTCGAGGGACAGCCTCGAGGGAAAGCCACAGATCCCTTGATCCACGTGACAGGAAGCGTGACACTACTGCTGCAGCTCGGGAGGAAAGCGCACGTGCATGCCCCCACTCGAGACGAGGCCTGACTCCCCTGGGGAGACTCAGAAGCACCCCAAGATCCATGGCAACACTGGAGAGGAATCCTCAGGTTCCGGCCCCGACTCCACACAAGGACTGAGGCCCCGGCATGGACGGGAGAGGAATCCCGAGAGGTCCCCTAGCAACTCGCATGGGGACTGGCCTTTCCTGAGGCCACCAGAGCGGTTCCCTGAGGTCCCCGTCGTAACTCGAGAAGACCTGCCGCAACTCGAGAAAATCCAGGAGGTTCTCCCCTCCAGGCGAGATGAGGCCCATTTCCGCTGAGGCGTCTCGAGGCTGATCACACCTCACCTCTGGAACTTCCAAAGGGTCCTTCACACCCTTGGTGCAAATCAAGAAGTTCCCCGACATACCCGTCTCCACTCGAGAGGAATCACGAGGGTCCCACCCACATCCAGAGGAGCCCCGTTTCCGCCTCGTAGCTCGAGATGAGGGATCCTTTCCCTGCTTCGTCGGGAAAGAGTTCCCGGCGTTCCCGTCACATCTCAAGAGGAGGCCCTCTCAACAGGAACGGCGAGAGGAACTCCAGGGTCATGCCACCATTCCAAGAGTCCCCCAGATGTCTCAGTCCATTCCAGAGGAACCTCTTTTCCCTTCACCGGCTCGTCTTTCACGCCGAGGATCGACTCACACCAAGGTGGCACGTGGCACAGCCCTGTGGGAAAGCCTCCTGTGAAAGCCTCGAGGGACAGCCTCGAGGGAAAGCCACAGATCCCTTGATCCACGTGACAGGAAGCGTGACACTACTGCTGCAGCTCGGGAGGAAAGCGCACGTGCATGCCCCCCCTCGAGACGAGGCCTGACTCCCCTGGGGAGACTCAGAAGCACCCCAAGATCCATGGCAACACTGGAGAGGAATCCTCAGGTTCCGGCCCCGACTCCACACAAGGACTGAGGCCCCGGCATGGACGGGAGAGGAATCCCGAGAGGTCCCCTAGCAACTCGCATGGGGACTGCCCTTTCCTGAGGCCACCAGAGCGGGTCCCCGAGGTCCCCGTCGTAACTCGAGAAGACCTGCTGCAACTCGAGAAAATCCAGGAGTTTCTCCCCTCCAGGCGAGATGAGGCCCATTTCCGCTGAGGCGTCTCGAGGCTGATCACACCTCCCCTCTGGAACTTCGAAAGGGTCCTTCACACCCTTGGTTCAAATCAAGAAGTTCCCCGACATACCCGTCTCCACTCGAGAGGAATCACGAGGGTCCCGCCCACATCCAGAGGAGCCCCGTTTCCGCCTCGTAGCTCGAGATGAGGGAACCTTTCCCTGCTTCGTCGGGAAAGAGTTCCCGGCGTTCCCGTCGCATCTCAAGAGGAGGCCCTCTCAACAGGATCGGCGAGAGGAACTCCAGGGTCGTGCCACCATTCCAAGAGTCCCCCAGATGTCTCAGTCCATTCCAGAGGAACCTCTTTTCCCTTCACCGGCTCGTCTTTCACGCCGAGGATCGACTCACACCAAGGTGGCACGTGGCACAGCCCTGTGGGAAAGCCTCGTGGGAAAGCCTCGAGGGACAGCCTCGAGGGAAAGCCACAGATCCCTTGTTCCACGTGACAGGAAGCGTGACACTACTGCTGCACCTCGGGAGGAAAGCGCACGTGCATGACCCCACTCGAGACGAGGCCTGACTCCCCTGGGGAGACTCAGAAGCACCCCAAGATCCATGGCAACACTGGAGAGGAATCCTCAGTTTCCGGCCCCGACTCCACACAAGGACTGAGGCCCCGGCATGGACGGGAGAGGAATCCCGAGAGGTCCCCTAGCAACTCGCAAGGGGACTGGCCTTTCCTGAGGCCACCAGAGCGGGTCCCTGAGGTCCCCGTCGTAACTCGAGAAGACCTGCCGCAACTCGAGAAAATCCAGGAGGTTCTCCCCTCCAGGCGAGATGAGGCCCATTTCCGCTGAGGCGTCTCGAGGCTGATCACACCTCACCTCTGGAACTTTGAAAGGCTCCTTCACACCCTTGCTGTAAATCAAGAAGTTCCCCGACATACCCGTCTCCACTCGAGAGGAATCACGAGGTTCCCGCCCACATCCAGAGGAGCCCCGTTTCCGCCTCGTAGCTCGAGATGAGGGATCCTTTCCCTGCTTCGTCGGGAAAGAGTTCCCGGCGTTCCCGTCGCATCTCAAGAGGAGGCCCTCTCAACAGGAACCGCGAGAGGAACTCCAGGGTCGTGTCACCTTTCCAACAGACCCCCAGATGTCTCAGTCCATTCCAGAGGAACCTCTGTTCCCTTCACCGGCTCGTCTTTCACGCCGAGGATCGACTCACACCAAGGTGGCACGTGGCACAGCCCTGTGGGAAAGCCTCGTGGGAAAGCCTCGAGGGACAGCCTCGAGGGAAAGCCACAGATCCCTTGATCCACGTGACAGGAAGCGTGACACTACTGCTGCAGCTCGGGAGGAAAGCGCACGTGCATGCCCCCCCTCGAGACGAGGCCTGACTCCCCTGGGGAGACTCAGAAGCACCCCAAGATCCATGGCAACACTGGAGAGGAATCCTCAGGTTCCGGCCCCGACTCCACACAAGGCCTGAGGCCCCGGCATGGACGGGAGAGGAATCCCGAGAGGTCCCCTAGCAACTCGCATGGGGACTGGCCTTTCCTGAGGCCACCAGAGCGGGTCCCTGTGGTCCCCGTCGTAACTCGAGAAGACCTGCTGCAACTCGAGAAATTCCGAGAGGTTCTCCCCTCCAGGCGAGATGAGGCCCATTTCCGCTGAGGCGTCTCGAGGCTGATCACACCTCACCTCTGGAACTTCGAAAGGGTCCTTCACACCCTTGGTGCAAATCAAGAAGTTCCCCGACATACCCGTCTCCACTCGAGAGGAATAACGAGGGTCCCGCCCACATCCAGAGGAGCCCCGTTTCCGCCTCGTAGCTCGAGATGAGGGATCCTTTCCCTGCTTCGTCGGGAAAGAGTTCCCGGCGTTCCCGTCGCATCTCAAGAGGAGGCCCTCTCAACAGGACCGGCGAGAGGAACTCCAGGGTCGTGCCACATTCCAAGAGTCCCCCAGATGTCTCAGTCCATTCCAGAGGAACCTCTATTCCCTTCACCGGCTCGTCTTTCACGCCGAGGATCGACTCACACCAAGGTGGCACGTGGCACAGCCCTGTGGGAAAGCCTCGTGGGAAAGCCTCGAGGGACAGCCTCGAGGGAAAGCCACAGATCCCTTGATCCACGTGACAGGAAGCGTGACACTACTGCTGCAGCTCGGGAGGAAAGCGCACGTGCATGCCCCCACTCGAGACGAGGCCTGACTCCCCTGGGGAGTCTCAGAAGCACCCCAAGATCCATGGCAACACTGGAGAGGAATCCTCAGGTTCCGGCCCCGACTCCACACAAGGACTGAGGCCCCGGCATGGACGGGAGAGGAATCCCGAGAGGTCCCCTAGCAACTCGCATGGGGACTGGCCTTTCCTGAGGCCACCAGAGCGGGTCCCTGAGGTCCCCATCGTAACTCGAGAAGACCTGCCGCAACTCGAGAAAATCCAGGAGGTTCTCCCCTCCAGGCGAGATGAGGCCCATTTCCGCTGAGGCGTCTCGAGGCTGATCACACCTCACCTCTGGAACTTCGAAAGGGTCCTTCACACCCTTGGTGCAAATCAAGAAGTTCCCCGACATACCCGTCTCCACTCGAGAGGAATCACGAGGGTCCCGCCCACATCCAGAGGAGCCCCGTTTCCGTCTCGTAGCTCGAGATGAGGGATCCTTTCCCTGCTTCGTCGGGAAAGAGTTCCCGGCGTTCCCGTCGCATCTCAAGAGGAGGCCCTCTCAACAGGACCGGCGAGAGGAACTCCAGGGTCGTGCCACCATTCCAAGAGTCCCCCAGATGTCTCAGTCCATTCCAGAGGAACCTCTTTTCCCTTCACCGGCTCGTCTTTCACGCCGAGGATCGACTCACACCAAGGTGGCACGTGGCACAGCCCTGTGGGAAAGCCTCGTGGGAAAGCCTCGAGGGACAGCCTCCAGGGAAAGCCACAGATCCCTTGATCCACGTGACAGGAAGCGTGACACTACTGCTGCAGCTCGGGAGGAAAGCGCACGTGCATGCCCCCACTCGAGACGAGGCCTGACTCCCCTGGGGAGACTCAGAAGCACCCCAAGATCCATGGCAACACTGGAGAGGAATCCTCAGGTTCCGGCCCCGACTCCACACAAGGACTGAGTCCCCGGCATGGACGGGAGAGAAATCCCGAGAGGTCCCCTAGCAACTCGCATGGGGACTGGCCTTTCCTGAGGCCACCAGAGCGGGTCCCTGAGGTCCCCGTCGTAACTCGAGAAGACCTGCCGCAACTCGAGAAAATCCAGGAGGTTCTCCCCTCCAGGCGAGATGAGGCCCATTTCCGCTGAGGCGTCTCGAGGCTGATCACACCTCACCTCTGGAACTTCGAAAGGGTCCTTCACAACCTTGGTGCAAATCAAGAAGTTCCCCGACCTAGCCGTCTCCACTCGAGAGGAATCACGAGGGTCCCGCCCACATCCAGAGGAGCCCCGTTTCCGCCTCGTAGCTCGAGATGAGGGATCCTTTCCCTGCTTCGTCGGGAAAGAGTTCCCGGCGTTCCCGTCGCATCTCAAGAGGAGGCCCTCTCAACAGGAACGGGGAGAGGAACTCCAGGGTTGTGCCACCTTTCCAAGAGTCCCCCAGATGTCTCAGTCCATTCCAGAGGAACCTCTTTTCCCTTCACCGGCTCGTCTTTCACGCCGAGGATCGACTCACACCAAGGTGGCACGTGGCACAGCCCTGTGGGAAAGCCTCCTGTGAAAGCCTCGAGGGACAGCCTCGAGGGAAAGCCACAGATCCCTTGATCCACGTGACAGGAAGCGTGACACTACTGCTGCAGCTCGGGAGGAAAGCGCACGTGCATGCCCCCCCTCGAGACGAGGCCTGACTCCCCTGGGGAGACTCAGAAGCACCCCAAGATCCATGGCAACACTGGAGAGGAATCCTCAGGTTCCGGCCCCGACTCCACACAAGGACTGAGGCCCCGGCATGGACGTGAGAGGAATCCCGAGAGGTCCCCTAGCAACTCGCATGGGGACTGGCCTTTCCTGAGGCCACCAGAGCGGGTCCCCGAGGTCCCCGTCGTAACTCGAGAAGACCTGCTGCAACTCGAGAAAATCCAGGAGGTTCTCCCCTCCAGGCGAGATGAGGCCCATTTCCGCTGAGGCGTCTCGAGGCTGATCACACCTCCCCTCTGGAACTTCGAAAGGGTCCTTCACACCCTTGGTTCAAATCAAGAAGTTCCCCGACATACCCGTCTCCACTCGAGAGGAATCACGAGGGTCCCGCCCACATCCAGAGGAGCCCCGTTTCCGCCTCGTAGCTCGAGATGAGGGAACCTTTCCCTGCTTCGTCGGGAAAGAGTTCCCGGCGTTCCCGTCGCATCTCAAGAGGAGGCCCTCTCAACAGGATCGGCGAGAGGAACTCCAGGGTCGTGCCACCATTCCAAGAGTCCCCCAGATGTCTCAGTCCATTCCAGAGGAACCTCTTTTCCCTTCACCGGCTCGTCTTTCACGCCGAGGATCGACTCACACCAAGGTGGCACGTGGCACAGCCCTGTGGGAAAGCCTCGTGGGAAAGCCTCGAGGGACAGCCTCGAGGGAAAGCCACAGATCCCTTGTTCCACGTGACAGGAAGCGTGACACTACTGCTGCACCTCGGGAGGAAAGCGCACGTGCATGACCCCACTCGAGACGAGGCCTGACTCCCCTGGGGAGACTCAGAAGCACCCCAAGATCCATGGCAACACTGGAGAGGAATCCTCAGTTTCCGGCCCCGACTCCACACAAGGACTGAGGCCCCGGCATGGACGGGAGAGGAATCCCGAGAGGTCCCCTAGCAACTCGCAAGGGGACTGGCCTTTCCTGAGGCCACCAGAGCGGGTCCCTGAGGTCCCCGTCGTAACTCGAGAAGACCTGCCGCAACTCGAGAAAATCCAGGAGGTTCTCCCCTCCAGGCGAGATGAGGCCCATTTCCGCTGAGGCGTCTCGAGGCTGATCACACCTCACCTCTGGAACTTTGAAAGGCTCCTTCACACCCTTGCTGTAAATCAAGAAGTTCCCCGACATACCCGTCTCCACTCGAGAGGAATCACGAGGGTCCCGCCCACATCCAGAGGAGCCCCGTTTCCGCCTCGTAGCTCGAGATGAGGGATCCTTTCCCTGCTTCGTCGGGAAAGAGTTCCCGGCGTTCCCGTCGCATCTCAAGAGGAGGCCCTCTCAACAGGAACGGCGAGAGGAACTCCAGGGTCGTGTCACCTTTCCAACAGACCCCCAGATGTCTCAGTCCATTCCAGAGGAACCTCTGTTCCCTTCACCGGCTCGTCTTTCACGCCGAGGATCGACTCACACCAAGGTGGCACGTGGCACAGCCCTGTGGGAAAGCCTCGTGGGAAAGCCTCGAGGGACAGCCTCGAGGGAAAGCCACAGATCCCTTGATCCACGTGACAGGAAGCGTGACACTACTGCTGCAGCTCGGGAGGAAAGCGCACGTGCATGCCCCCCCTCGAGACGAGGCCTGACTCCCCTGGGGAGACTCAGAAGCACCCCAAGATCCATGGCAACACTGGAGAGGAATCCTCAGGTTCCGGCCCCGACTCCACACAAGGCCTGAGGCCCCGGCATGGACGGGAGAGGAATCCCGAGAGGTCCCCTAGCAACTCGCATGGGGACTGGCCTTTCCTGAGGCCACCAGAGCGGGTCCCTGTGGTCCCCGTCGTAACTCGAGAAGACCTGCTGCAACTCGAGAAATTCCGAGAGGTTCTCCCCTCCAGGCGAGATGAGGCCCATTTCCGCTGAGGCGTCTCGAGGCTGATCACACCTCACCTCTGGAACTTCGAAAGGGTCCTTCACACCCTTGGTGCAAATCAAGAAGTTCCCCGACATACCCGTCTCCACTCGAGAGGAATAACGAGGGTCCCGCCCACATCCAGAGGAGCCCCGTTTCCGCCTCGTAGCTCGAGATGAGGGATCCTTTCCCTGCTTCGTCGGGAAAGAGTTCCCGGCGTTCCCGTCGCATCTCAAGAGGAGGCCCTCTCAACAGGACCGGCGAGAGGAACTCCAGGGTCGTGCCACATTCCAAGAGTCCCCCAGATGTCTCAGTCCATTCCAGAGGAACCTCTATTCCCTTCACCGGCTCGTCTTTCACGCCGAGGATCGACTCACACCAAGGTGGCACGTGGCACAGCCCTGTGGGAAAGCCTCGTGGGAAAGCCTCGAGGGACAGCCTCGAGGGAAAGCCACAGATCCCTTGATCCACGTGACAGGAAGCGTGACACTACTGCTGCAGCTCGGGAGGAAAGCGCACGTGCATGCCCCCACTCGAGACGAGGCCTGACTCCCCTGGGGAGACTCAGAAGCAGCCCAAGATCCATGGCAACACTGGAGAGGAATCCTCAGGTTCCGGCCCCGACTCCACACAAGGCCTGAAGCCCCGGCATGGACAGGAGAGGAATCCCGAGAGGTCCCCTAGCAACTCGCATGGGGACTGGCCTTTCCTGAGGCCACCAGAGCGGGTCCCTGTGGTCCCCGTCGTAACTCGAGAAGACCTGCCGCAACTCGAGAATATCCAGGAGGTTCTCCCCTCCAGGCGAGATGAGGCCCATTTCCGCTGAGGCGTCTCGAGGCTGATCACACCTCACCTCTGGAACTTTGAAAGGCTCCTTCACACCCTTGCTGCAAATCAAGAAGTTCCCCGACATACCCGTCTCCACTCGAGAGGAATCACGAGGGTCCCGCCCACATCCAGAGGAGCCCCGTTTCCGCCTCGTAGCTCGAGATGAGGGATCCTTTCCCTGCTTCGTCGGGAAAGAGTTCCCGGCGTTCCCGTCACATCTCAAGAGGAGGCCCTCTCAACAGAACCGGCGAGAGGAACTCCAGGGTCGTGCCACCATTCCAAGAGTCCCCCAGATGTCTCACTCCATTCCAGAGGAACCTCTTTTCCCTTCACCGGCTTGTCTTTCACGCCGAGGATCGACTCACACCCAGGTGGCACGTGGCACAGCCCTGTGGGAAAGCCTCGTGGGAAAGCCTCGAGGGACAGCCTCGAGGGAAAGCCACAGATCCCTTGATCCACGTGACAGGAAGCGTGACACTACTGCTGCAGCTCGGGAGGAAAGCGCACGTGCAGGCCCCCCCTCGAGACGAGGCCTGACTCCCCTGGGGAGACTCAGATGTACCCCAAGATCCATGGCAACACTGGAGAGGAATCCTCAGGTTCCGGCCCCGACTCCACACAAGGCCTGAGGCCCCGGCATGGACGGGAGAGGAATCCCGAGAGGTCCCCTAGCAACTCGCATGGGGACTGGCCTTTCATGAGGCCACCAGAGCGGGTCCCTGAGGTCCCCGTCGTAACTCGAGAAGACCTGCCGCAACTCGAGAAAATCCAGGAGGTTCTCCCCTCCAGGCGAGATGAGGCCCATTTCCGCTGAGGCGTCTCGAGGCTGATCACACCTCACCTCTGGAACTTCGAAAGGGTCCTTCACACCCTTGGTGCAAATCAAGAAGTTCCCCGACATACCCGTCTCCACTCGAGAGGAATCACGAGGGTCCCGCCCACATCCAGAGGAGCCCCGTTTCCGCCTCGTAGCTCGAGATGAGGGATCCTTTCCCTGCTTCGACGGGAAAGAGTTCCCGGCGTTCCCGTCGCATCTCAAGAGGAGGCCCTCTCAACAGGAACGGCGAGAGGAACTCCAGGGTCGTGCCACCATTCCAAGAGTCCCCCAGATGTCTCAGTCCATTCCAGAGGAACCTCTTTTCCCTTCACCGGCTCGTCTTTCACGCCGAGGATCGACTCACACCAAGGTGGCACGTGGCACAGCCCTGTGGGAAAGCCTCGTGGGAAAGCCTCGAGGGACAGCCTCGAGGGAAAGCCACAGATCCCTTGTTCCACGTGACAGGAAGCATGACACTACTGCTGCACCTCGGGAGGAAAGCGCACGTGCATGACCCCACTCGAGACGAGGCCTGACTCCCCTGGGGAGACTCAGAAGCACCCCAAGATCCATGGCAACACTGGAGAGGAATCCTCAGGTTCCGGCCCCGACTCCACACAAGGACTGAGGCCCCGGCATGGACGGGAGAGGAATCCCGAGAGGTCCCCTAGCAACTCGCAAGGGGACTGGCCTTTCCTGAGGCCACCAGAGCGGGTCCCTGAGGTCCCCGTCGTAACTCGAGAAGACCTGCCGCAACTCGAGAAAATCCAGGAGGTTCTCCCCTCCAGGCGAGATGAGGCCCATTTCCGCTGAGGCGTCTCGAGGCTGATCACACCTCACCTCTGGAACTTTGAAAGGCTCCTTCACACCCTTGCTGTAAATCAAGAAGTTCCCCGACATACCCGTCTCCACTCGAGAGGAATCACGAGGGTCCCGCCCACATCCAGAGGAGCCCCGTTTCCGCCTCGTAGCTCGAGTTGAGGGATCCTTTCCCTGCTTCGTCGGGAAAGAGTTCCCGGCGTTCCCGTCGCATCTCAAGAGGAGGCCCTCTCAACAGGAACGGCGAGAGGAACTCCAGGGTCGTGTCACCTTTCCAACAGACCCCCAGATGTCTCAGTCCATTCCAGAGGAACCTCTGTTCCCTTCACCGGCTCGTCTTTCACGCCGAGGATCGACTCACACCAAGGTGGCACGTGGCACAGCCCTGTGGGAAAGCCTCGTGGGAAAGCCTCGAGGGACAGCCTCGAGGGAAAGCCACAGATCCCTTGATCCACGTGACAGGAAGCGTGACACTACTGCTGCAGCTCGGGAGGAAAGCGCACGTGCATGCCCCCCCTCCAGACGAGGCCTGACTCCCCTGGGGAGACTCAGAAGCACCCCAAGATCCATGGCAACACTGGAGAGGAATCCTCAGGTTCCGGCCCCGACTCCACACAAGGCCTGAGGCCCCGGCATGGACGGGAGAGGAATCCCGAGAGGTCCCCTAGCAACTCGCATGGGGACTGGCCTTTCCTGAGGCCACCAGAGCGGGTCCCTGTGGTCCCCGTCGTAACTCGAGAAGACCTGCCGCAACTCGAGAAATTCCGAGAGGTTCTCCCCTCCAGGCGAGATGAGGCCCATTTCCGCTGAGGCGTCTCGAGGCTGATCACACCTCACCTCTGGAACTTCGAAAGGGTCCTTCACACCCTTGGTGCAAATCAAGAAGTTCCCCGACCTAGCCGTCTCCACTCGAGAGGAAACACGAGGGTCCCGCCCACATCCAGAGGAGCCCCGTTTCCGCCTCGTAGCTCGAGATGAGGGATCCTTTCCCTGCTTCGTCGGGAAAGAGTTCCCGGCGTTCCCGTCGCATCTCAAGAGGAGGCCCTCTCAACAGGACCGGCGAGAGGAACTCCAGGGTCGTGCCACATTCCAAGAGTCCCCCAGATGTCTCAGTCCATTCCAGAGGAACCTCTATTCCCTTCACCGGCTCGTCTTTCACGCCGAGGATCGACTCACACCAAGGTGGCACGTGGCACAGCCCTGTGGGAAAGCCTCGTGGGAAAGCCTCGAGGGACAGCCTCGAGGGAAAGCCACAGATCCCTTGATCCACGTGACAGGAAGCGTGACACTACTGCTGCAGCTCGGGAGGAAAGCACACGTGCATGCCCCCACTCGAGACGAGGCCTGACTCCCCTGGGGAGACTCAGAAGCAGCCCAAGATCCATGGCAACACTGGAGAGGAATCCTCAGGTTCCGGCCCCGACTCCACACAAGGCCTGAGGCCCCGGCATGGACAGGAGAGGAATCCCGAGAGGTCCCCTAGCAACTCGCATGGGGACTGGCCTTTCCTGAGGCCACCAGAGCGGGTCCCTGTGGTCCCCGTCGTAACTCGAGAAGACCTGCCGCAACTCGAGAATATCCAGGAGGTTCTCCCCTCCAGGCGAGATGAGGCCCATTTCCGCTGAGGCGTCTCGAGGCTGATCACACCTCACATCTGGAACTTTGAAAGGCTCCTTCACACCCTTGCTGCAAATCAAGAAGTTCCCCGACATACCCGTCTCCACTCGAGAGGAATCACGAGGGTCCCGCCCACATCCAGAGGAGCCCCGTTTCCGCCTCGTAGCTCGAGATGAGGGATCCTTTCCCTGCTTCGTCGGGAAAGAGTTCCCGGCGTTCCCGTCACATCTCAAGAGGAGGCCCTCTCAACAGGACCGGCGAGAGGAACTCCAGGGTCGTGCCACCATTCCAAGAGTCCCCCAGATGTCTCACTCCATTCCAGAGGAACCTCTTTTCCCTTCACGGGCTTGTCTTTCACGCCGAGGATCGACTCACACCCAGGTGGCACGTGGCACAGCCCTGTGGGAAAGCCTCGTGGGAAAGCCTCGAGGGACAGCCTCGAGGGAAAGCCACAGATCCCTTGATCCACGTGACAGGAAGCGTGACACTACTGCTGCAGCTCGGGAGGAAAGCGCACGTGCAGGCCCCCCCTCGAGACGAGGCCTGACTCCCCTGGGGAGACTCAGAAGTACCCCAAGATCCATGGCAACACTGGAGAGGAATCCTCAGGTTCCGGCCCCGACTCCACACAAGGCCTGAGGCCCCGGCATGGACGGGAGAGGAATCCCGAGAGGTCCCCTAGCAACTCGCATGGGGACTGGCCTTTCCTGAGGCCACCAGAGCGGGTCCCTGAGGTCCCCGTCGTAACTCGAGAAGACCTGCCGCAACTCGAGAAAATCCAGGAGGTTCTCCCCTCCAGGCGAGATGAGGCCCATTTCCGCTGAGGCGTCTCGAGGCTGATCACACCTCACCTCTGGAACTTCGAAAGGGTCCTTCACACCCTTGGTGCAAATCAAGAAGTTCCCCGACATACCCGTCTCCACTCGAGAGGAATCACGAGGGTCCCGCCCACATCCAGAGTAGCCCCGTTTCCGCCTCGTAGCTCGAGATGAGGGATCCTTTCCCTGCTTCGACGGGAAAGAGTTCCCGGCGTTCCCGTCGCATCTCAAGAGGAGGCCCTCTCAACAGGAACGGCGAGAGGAACTCCAGGGTCGTGCCACCATTCCAAGAGTCCCCCAGATGTCTCAGTCCATTCCAGAGGAACCTCTTTTCCCTTCACCGGCTCGTCTTTCACGCCGAGGATCGACTCACACCAAGGTGGCACGTGGCACAGCCCTGTGGGAAAGCCTCGTGGGAAAGCCTCGAGGGACAGCCTCGAGGGAAAGCCACAGATCCCTTGTTCCACGTGACAGGAAGCGTGACACTACTGCTGCACCTCGGGAGGAAAGCGCACGTGCATGACCCCACTCGAGACGAGGCCTGACTCCCCTGGGGAGACTCAGAAGCACCCCAAGATCCATGGCAACACTGGAGAGGAATCCTCAGTTTCCGGCCCCGACTCCACACAAGGACTGAGTCCCCGGCATGGACGGGAGAGGAATCCCGAGAGGTCCCCTAGCAACTCGCAAGGGGACTGGCCTTTCCTGAGGCCACCAGAGCGGGTCCCTGAGGTCCCCGTCGTAACTCGAGAAGACCTGCCGCAACTCGAGAAAATCCAGGAGGTTCTCCCCTCCAGGCGAGATGAGGCCCATTTCCGCTGAGGCGTCTCGAGGCTGATCACACCTCACCTCTGGAACTTTGAAAGGCTCCTTCACACCCTTGCTGTAAATCAAGAAGTTCCCCGACATACCCGTCTCCACTCGAGAGGAATCACGAGGGTCCCGCCCACATCCAGAGGAGCCCCGTTTCCGCCTCGTAGCTCGAGTTGAGGGATCCTTTCCCTGCTTCGTCGGGAAAGAGTTCCCGGCGTTCCCGTCGCATCTCAAGAGGAGGCCCTCTCAACAGGAACGGCGAGAGGAACTCCAGGGTCGTGTCACCTTTCCAACAGACCCCCAGATGTCTCAGTCCATTCCAGAGGAACCTCTGTTCCCTTCACCGGCTCGTCTTTCACGCCGAGGATCGACTCACACCAAGGTGGCACGTGGCACAGCCCTGTGGGAAAGCCTCGTGGGAAAGCATCGAGGGACAGCCTCGAGGGAAAGCCACAGATCCCTTGATCCACGTGACAGGAAGCGTGACACTACTGCTGCAGCTCGGGAGGAAAGCGCACGTGCATGCCCCCCCTCGAGACGAGGCCTGACTCCCCTGGGGAGACTCAGAAGCACCCCAAGATCCATGGCAACACTGGAGAGGAATCCTCAGGTTCCGGCCCCGACTCCACACAAGGCCTGAGGCCCCGGCATGGACGGGAGAGGAATCCCGAGAGGTCCCCTAGCAACTCGCATGGGGACTGGCCTTTCCTGAGGCCACCAGAGCGGGTCCCTGTGGTCCCCGTCGTAACTCGAGAAGACCTGCCGCAACTCGAGAAATTCCGAGAGGTTCTCCCCTCCAGGCGAGATGAGGCCCATTTCCGCTGAGGCGTCTCGAGGCTGATCACACCTCACCTCTGGAACTTCGAAAGGGTCCTTCACACCCTTGGTGCAAATCAAGACGTTCCCCGACATACCCGTCTCCACTCGAGAGGAATAACGAGGGTCCCGCCCACATCCAGAGGAGCCCCGTTTCCGCCTCGTAGCTCGAGATGAGGGATCCTTTCCCTGCTTCGTCGGGAAAGAGTTCCCGGCGTTCCCGTCGCATCTCAAGAGGAGGCCCTCTCAACAGGACCGGCGAGAGGAACTCCAGGGTCGTGCCACATTCCAAGAGTCCCCCAGATGTCTCAGTCCATTCCAGAGGAACCTCTATTCCCTTCACCGGCTCGTCTTTCACGCCGAGGATCGACTCACACCAAGGTGGCACGTGGCACAGCCCTGTGGGAAAGCCTCGTGGGAAAGCCTCGAGGGACAGCCTCGAGGGAAAGCCACAGATCCCTTGATCCACGTGACAGGAAGCGTGACACTACTTCTGCAGCTCGGGAGGAAAGCGCACGTGCATGCCCCCACTCGAGACGAGGCCTGACTCCCCTGGGGAGACTCAGAAGCAGCCCAAGATCCATGGCAACACTGGAGAGGAATCCTCAGGTTCCGGCCCCGACTCCACACAAGGCCTGAGGCCCCGGCATGGACAGGAGAGGAATCCCGAGAGGTCCCCTAGCAACTCGCATGGGGACTGGCCTTTCCTGAGGCCACCAGAGCGGGTCCCTGTGGTCCCCGTCGTAACTCGAGAAGACCTGCCGCAACTCGAGAATATCCAGGAGGTTCTCCCCTCCAGGCGAGATGAGGCCCATTTCCGCTGAGGCGTCTCGAGGCTGATCACACCTCACCTCTGGAACTTTGAAAGGCTCCTTCACACCCTTGCTGCAAATCAAGAAGTTCCCCGACATACCCGTCTCCACTCGAGAGGAATCACGAGGGTCCCGCCCACATCCAGAGGAGCCCCGTTTCCGCCTCGTAGCTCGAGATGAGGGATCCTTTCCCTGCTTCGTCGGGAAAGAGTTCCCGGCGTTCCCGTCACATCTCAAGAGGAGGCCCTCTCAACAGGACCGGCGAGAGGAACTCCAGGGTCGTGCCACCATTCCAAGAGTCCCCCAGATGTCTCACTCCATTCCAGAGGAACCTCTTTTCCCTTCACCGGCTTGTCTTTCACGCCGAGGATCGACTCACACCCAGGTGGCACGTGGCACAGCCCTGTGGGAAAGCCTCGTGGGAAAGCCTCGAGGGACAGCCTCGAGGGAAAGCCACAGATCCCTTGATCCACGTGACAGGAAGCGTGACACTACTGCTGCAGCTCGGGAGGAAAGCGCACGTGCAGGCCCCCCATCTCGAGACGAGGCCTGACTCCCCTGGGGAGACTCAGAAGTACCCCAAGATCCATGGCAACACTGGAGAGGAATCCTCAGGTTCCGGCCCCGACTCCACACAAGGCCTGAGGCCCCGGCATGGACGGGAGAGGAATCCCGAGAGGTCCCCTAGCAACTCGCATGGGGACTGGCCTTTCATGAGGCCACCAGAGCGGGTCCCTGAGGTCCCCGTCGTAACTCGAGAAGACCTGCCGCAACTCGAGAAAATCCAGGAGGTTCTCCCCTCCAGGCGAGATGAGGCCCATTTCCGCTGAGGCGTCTCGAGGCTGATCACACCTCACCTCTGGAACTTCGAAAGGGTCCTTCACACCCTTGGTGCAAATCAAGAAGTTCCCCGACATACCCGTCTCCACTCGAGAGGAATCACGAGGGTCCCGCCCACATCCAGAGGAGCCCCGTTTCCGCCTCGTAGCTCGAGATGAGGGATCCTTTCCCTGCTTCGTCGGGAAAGAGTTCCCGGCGTTCCCGTCGCATCTCAAGAGGAGGCCCTCTCAACAGGAACGGCGAGAGGAACTCCAGGGTCGTGCCACCATTCCAAGAGTCCCCCAGATGTCTCAGTCCATTCCAGAGGAACCTCTTTTCCCTTCACCGGCTCGTCTTTCACGCCGAGGATCGACTCACACCAAGGTGGCACGTGGCACAGCCCTGTGGGAAAGCCTCGTGGGAAAGACTCGAGGGACAGCCTCGAGGGAAAGCCACAGATCCCTTGATCCACGTGACAGGAAGCGTGACACTACTGCTGCAGCTCGGGAGGAAAGCGCACGTGCATGCCCCCACTCGAGACGAGGCCTGACTCCCCTGGGGAGACTCAGAAGCACCCCAAGATCCATGGCAACACTGGAGAGGAATCCTCAGGTTCCGGCCCCGACTCCACACAAGGCCTGAGGCCCCGGCATGGACGGGAGAGGAATCCCGAGAGGTCCCCTAGCAACTCGCATGGGGACTGGCCTTTCCTGAGGCCACCAGAGCGGGTCCCTGTGGTCCCCGTCGTAACTCGAGAAGACCTGCCGCAACTCGAGAAAATCCGAGAGGTTCTCCCCTCCAGGCGAGATGAGGCCCATTTCCGCTGAGGCGTCTCGAGGCTGATCACACCTCACCTCTGGAACTTCGAAAGGGTCCTTCACACCCTTGGTGCAAATCAAGAAGTTCCCCGACATACCTGTCTCCACTCGAGAGGAATCACGAGGGTCCCGCCCACATCCAGAGGAGCCCCGTTTCCGCCTCGTAGCTCGAGATGAGGGATCCTTTCCCTGCTTCGTCGGGAAAGAGTTCCCGGCGTTCCCGTCACATCTCAAGAGGAGGCCCTCTCAACAGGACCGGCGAGAGGAACTCCAGGGTCGTGCCACCATTCCAAGAGTCCCCCAGATGTCTCACTCCATTCCAGAGGAACCTCTTTTCCCTTCACCGGCTTGTCTTTCACGCCGAGGATCGACTCACACCCAGGTGGCACGTGGCACAGCCCTGTGGGAAAGCCTCGTGGGAAAGCCTCGAGGGACAGCCTCGAGGGAAAGCCACAGATCCCTTGATCCACGTGACAGGAAGCGTGACACTACTGCTGCAGCTCGGGAGGAAAGCGCACGTGCAGGCCCCCCCTCGAGACGAGGCCTGACTCCCCTGGGGAGACTCAGAAGTACCCCAAGATCCATGGCAACACTGGAGAGGAATCCTCAGGTTCCGGCCCCGACACCACACAAGGCCTGAGGCCCCGGCATGGACGGGAGAGGAATCCCGAGAGGTCCCCTAGCAACTCGCATGGGGACTGGCCTTTCATGAGGCCACCAGAGCGGGTCCCTGAGGTCCCCGTCGTAACTCGAGAAGACCTGCCGCAACTCGAGAAAATCCAGGAGGTTCTCCCCTCCAGGCGAGATGAGGCCCATTTCCGCTGAGGCGTCTCGAGGCTGATCACACCTCACCTCTGGAACTTCGAAAGGGTCCTTCACACCCTTGGTGCAAATCAAGAAGTTCCCCGACATACCCGTCTCCACTCGAGAGGAATCACGAGGGTCCCGCCCACATCCAGAGGAGCCCCGTTTCCGCCTCGTAGCTCGAGATGAGGGATCCTTTCCCTGCTTCGTCGGGAAAGAGTTCCCGGCGTTCCCGTCGCATCTCAAGAGGAGGCCCTCTCAACAGGAACGGCGAGAGGAACTCCAGGGTCGTGCCACCATTCCAAGAGTCCCCCAGATGTCTCAGTCCATTCCAGAGGAACCTCTTTTCCCTTCACCGGCTCGTCTTTCACGCCGAGGATCGACTCACACCAAGGTGGCACGTGGCACAGCCCTGTGGGAAAGCCTCGTGGGAAAGACTCGAGGGACAGCCTCGAGGGAAAGCCACAGATCCCTTGATCCACGTGACAGGAAGCGTGACACTACTGCTGCAGCTCGGGAGGAAAGCGCACGTGCATGCCCCCACTCGAGACGAGGCCTGACTCCCCTGGGGAGACTCAGAAGCACCCCAAGATCCATGGCAACACTGGAGAGGAATCCTCAGGTTCCGGCCCCGACTCCACACAAGGCCTGAGGCCCCGGCATGGACGGGAGAGGAATCCCGAGAGGTCCCCTAGCAACTCGCATGGGGACTGGCCTTTCCTGAGGCCACCAGAGCGGGTCCCTGTGGTCCCCGTCGTAACTCGAGAAGACCTGCCGCAACTCGAGAAAATCCGAGAGGTTCTCCCCTCCAGGCGAGATGAGGCCCATTTCCGCTGAGGCGTCTCGAGGCTGATCACACCTCACCTCTGGAACTTCGAAAGGGTCCTTCACACCCTTGGTGCAAATCAAGAAGTTCCCCGACATACCTGTCTCCACTCGAGAGGAATCACGAGGGTCCCGCCCACATCCAGAGGAGCCCCGTTTCCGCCTCGTAGCTCGAGATGAGGGATCCTTTCCCTGCTTCGTCGGGAAAGAGTTCCCGGCGTTCCCGTCACATCTCAAGAGGAGGCCCTCTCAACAGGACCGGCGAGAGGAACTCCAGGGTCGTGCCACCATTCCAAGAGTCCCCCAGATGTCTCACTCCATTCCAGAGGAACCTCTTTTCCCTTCACCGGCTTGTCTTTCACGCCGAGGATCGACTCACACCCAGGTGGCACGTGGCACAGCCCTGTGGGAAAGCCTCGTGGGAAAGCCTCGAGGGACAGCCTCGAGGGAAAGCCACAGATCCCTTGATCCACGTGACAGGAAGCGTGACACTACTGCTGCAGCTCGGGAGGAAAGCGCACGTGCAGGCCCCCCCTCGAGACGAGGCCTGACTCCCCTGGGGAGACTCAGAAGTACCCCAAGATCCATGGCAACACTGGAGAGGAATCCTCAGGTTCCGGCCCCGACTCCACACAAGGCCTGAGGCCCCGGCATGGACGGGAGAGGAATCCCGAGAGGTCCCCTAGCAACTCGCATGGGGACTGGCCTTTCATGAGGCCACCAGAGCGGGTCCCTGAGGTCCCCGTCGTAACTCGAGAAGACCTGCCGCAACTCGAGAAAATCCAGGAGGTTCTCCCCTCCAGGCGAGATGAGGCCCATTTCCGCTGAGGCGTCGCAAGGCTGATCACACCTCCCCTCTGGAACTTCGAAAGGGTCCTTCACACCCTTGGTGCGAATCAAGAAGTTCCCCGACATAGCCGTCTCCACTCGAGAGGAATCACGAGGGTCCCGCCCACATCCAGAGGAGCCCCGTTTCCGCCTCGTAGCTCGAGATGAGGGATCCTTTCCCTGCTTCGTCGGGAAAGAGTTCCCGGCGTTCCCGTCGCATCTCAAGAGGAGGCCCTCTCAACAGAAACGGCGAGAGGAACTCCAGGGTCGTGCCACCATTCCAAGAGTCCCGCAGATGTCTCAGTCCATTCCAGAGGAACCTCTTTTCCCTTCACCGGCTCGTCTTTCACGCCGAGGATCGACTCACACCAAGGTGGCACGTGGCACAGCCCTGTGGGAAAGCCTCGTGGGAAAGCCTCGAGGGACAGCCTCGAGGGAAAGCCACAGATCCCTTGATCCACGTGACAGGAAGCGTGACACTACTGCTGCAGCTCGGGAGGAAAGCGCACGTGCATGCCCCCACTCGAGACGAGGCCTGACTCCCCTGGGGAGACTCAGAAGCACCCCAAGATCCATGGCAACACTGGAGAGGAATCCTCAGGTTCCGGCCCCGACTCCACACAAGGCCTGAGGCCCCGGCATGGACGGGAGAGGAATCCCGAGAGGTCCCCTAGCAACTCGCATGGGGACTGGCCTTTCCTGAGGCCACCAGAGCGGGTCCCTGTGGTCCCCGTCGTAACTCGAGAAGACCTGCCGCAACTCGAGAAAATCCGAGAGGTTCTCCCCTCCAGGCGAGATGAGGCCCATTTCCGCTGAGGCGTCTCGAGGCTGATCACACCTCACCTCTGGAACTTCGAAAGGGTCCTTCACACCCTTGGTGCAAATCAAGAAGTTCCCCGACATACCCGTCTCCACTCGAGAGGAATCACGAGGGTCCCGCCCACATCCAGAGGAGCCCCGTTTCCGCCTCGTAGCTCGAGATGAGGGATCCTTTCCCTGCTTCGTCGGGAAAGAGTTCCCGGCGTTCCCGTCGCATCTCAAGAGGAGGCCCTCTCAACAGGAACGGCGAGAGGAACTCCAGGGTCGTGCCACCATTCCAAGAGTCCCCCAGATGTCTCAGTCCATTCCAGAGGAACCTCTTTTCCCTTCACCGGCTCGTCTTTCACGCCGAGGATCGACTCACACCAAGGTGGCACGTGGCACAGCCCTGTGGGAAAGCCTCGTGGGAAAGACTCGAGGGACAGCCTCGAGGGAAAGCCACAGATCCCTTGATCCACGTGACAGGAAGCGTGACACTACTGCTGCAGCTCGGGAGGAAAGCGCACGTGCATGCCCCCACTCGAGACGAGGCCTGACTCCCCTGGGGAGACTCAGAAGCACCCCAAGATCCATGGCAACACTGGAGAGGAATCCTCAGGTTCCGGCCCCGACTCCACACAAGGCCTGAGGCCCCGGCATGGACGGGAGAGGAATCCCGAGAGGTCCCCTAGCAACTCGCATGGGGACTGGCCTTTCCTGAGGCCACCAGAGCGGTCCCTGTGGTCCCCGTCGTAACTCGAGAAGACCTGCCGCAACTCGAGAAAATCCGAGAGGTTCTCCCCTCCAGGCGAGATGAGGCCCATTTCCGCTGAGGCGTCTCGAGGCTGATCACACCTCACCTCTGGAACTTCGAAAGGGTCCTTCACACCCTTGGTGCAAATCAAGAAGTTCCCCGACATACCTGTCTCCACTCGAGAGGAATCACGAGGGTCCCGCCCACATCCAGAGGAGCCCCGTTTCCGCCTCGTAGCTCGAGATGAGGGATCCTTTCCCTGCTTCGTCGGGAAAGAGTTCCCGGCGTTCCCGTCGCATCTCAAGAGTAGGCCCTCTCAACAGGAACGGCGAGAGGAACTCCAGGGTTGTGCCACCTTTCCAAGAGTCCCCCAGATGTCTCAGTCCATTCCAGAGGAACCTCTTTTCCCTTCACCGGCTCGTCTTTCACGCCGAGGATCGACTCACACCAAGGTGGCACGTGGCACAGCCCTGTGGGAAAGCCTCGTGGGAAAGCCTCGAGGGACAGCCTCGAGGGAAAGCCACAGATCCCTTGATCCTCGTGACAGGAAGCGTGACACTACTGCTGCAGCTCGGGAGGAAAGCGCACGTGCATGCCCCCACTCGAGATGAGGCCTGACTCCCCTGGGGAGACTCAGAAGCACCCCAAGATCCATGGCAACACTGGAGAGGAATCCTCAGGTTCCGGCCCCGACTCCACACAAGGACTGAGGCCCCGGCATGGACGGGAGAGGAATCCCGAGAGGTCCCCTAGCAACTCGCATGGGGACTGGCCTTTCCTGAGGCCACCAGAGCGGGTCCCTGAGGTCCCCGTCATAACTCGAGAAGACCTGCCGCAACTCGAGAAAATCCAGGAGGTTTTCCCCTCCAGGCGAGATGAGGCCCATTTCCGCTGAGGCGTCTCGAGGCTGATCACACCTCACCTCTGGAACTTTGAAAGGCTCCTTCACACCCTTGCTGCAAATCAAGAAGTTCCCCGACATACCCGTCTCCACTCGAGAGGAATCACGAGGGTCCCGCCCACATCCAGAGGAGCCCCGTTTCCGCCTCGTAGCTCGAGATGAGGGATCCTTTCCCTGCTTCGTCGGGAAAGAGTTCCCGGCGTTCCCGTCGCATCTCAAGAAGAGGCCCTCTCAACAGGAACGGCGAGAGGAACTCCAGGGTCGTGCCACCATTCCAAGAGTCCCCCAGATGTCTCAGTCCATTCCAGAGGAACCTCTTTTCCCTTCACCGGCTCGTCTTTCACGCCGAGGATCGACTCACACCAAGGTGGCACGTGGCACAGCCCTGTGGGAAAGCCTCGTGGGAAAGCCTCGAGGGACAGCCTCGAGGGAAAGCCACAGATCCCTTGATCCACGTGACAGGAAGCGTGACACTACTGCTGCAGCTCGGGAGGAAAGCGCACGTGCATGCCCCCACTCGAGACGAAGCCTAACTCCCCTGGGGAGACTCAGAAGCACCCCAAGATCCATGGCAACACTGGAGAGGAATCCTCAGGTTCCGGCCCCGACTCCACACAAGGACTGAGGCCCCGGCATGGACGGGAGAGGAATCCCGAGAGGTCCCCTAGCAACTCGCATGGGGACTGGCCTTTCCTGAGGCCACCAGAGCGGGTCCCTGAGGTCCCCGTCGTAACTCGAGAAGACCTGCCGCAACTCGAGAAAATCCAGGAGGTTCTCCCCTCCAGGCGAGATGAGGCCCATTTCCGCTGAGGCGTCTCGAGGCTGATCACACCTCACCTCTGGAACTTTGAAAGGCTCCTTCACACCCTTGCTGCAAATCAAGAAGTTCCCCGACATACCCGTCTCCACTCGAGAGGAATCACGAGGGTCCCGCCCACATCCAGAGGAGCCCCGTTTCCGCCTCGTAGCTCGAGATGAGGGATCCTTTCCCTGCTTCGTCGGGAAAGAGTTCCCGGCGTTCCCGTCGCATCTCAAGAGGAGGCCCTCTCAACAGGAACGGCGAGAGGAACTCCAGGGTTGTGCCACCTTTCCAAGAGTCCCCCAGATATCTCAGTCCATTCCAGAGGAACCTCTTTTCCCTTCACCGGCTCGTCTTTCACGCCGAGGATCGACTCACACCAAGGTGGCACGTGGCACAGCCCTGTGGGAAAGCCTCGTGGGAAAGCTTCGAGGGACAGCCTCGAGGGAAAGCCACAGATCCCTTGATCCACGTGACAGGAAGCGTGACACTACTGCTGCAGCTCGGGAGGAAAGCGCACGTGCATGCCCCCACTCGAGACGAGGCCTGACTCCCCTGGGGAGACTCAGAAGCACCCCAAGATCCATGGCAACACTGGAGAGGAATCCTCAGGTTCCGGCCCCGACTCCACACAAGGACTGAGGCCCCGGCATGGACGGGAGAGGAATCCCGAGAGGTCCCCTAGCAACTCGCATGGGGACTGGCCTTTCCTGAGGCCACCAGAGCGGGTCCCTGTGGTCCCCGTCGTAACTCGAGAAGACATGCCGCAACTCGAGAAAATCCGAGAGGTTCTCCCCTCCAGGCGAGATGAGGCCCATTTCCGCTGAGGCGTCTCGAGGCTGATCACACCTCACCTCTGGAACTTCGAAAGGGTCCTTCACACCCTTGGTGCAAATCAAGAAGTTCCCCGACATACCCGTCTCCACTCGAGAGGAATCACGAGGGTCCCGCCCACATCCAGAGGAGCCCCGTTTCCGCCTCGTAGCTCGAGATGAGGGATCCTTTCCCTGCTTCGTCGGGAAAGTGTTCCCGGCGCTCCCGTCGCATCTCAAGAGGAGGCCCTCTCAACAGGACCGGCGAGAGGAACTCCAGGGTCGTGCCACCATTCCAAGAGTCCCCCAGATGTCTCAGTCCATTCCAGAGGAACCTCTTTTCCCTTCACCGGCTTGTCTTTCACGCCGAGTATCGACTCACACCAAGGTGGCACGTGGCACAGCCCTGTGGGAAAGCCTCGTGGGAAAGCCTCGAGGGACAGCCTCGAGGGAAAGCCACAGATCCCTTGATCCACGTGACAGGAAGCGTGACACTACTGCTGCAGCTCGGGAGGAAAGCGCACGTGCATGCCCCCACTCGAGACGAGGCCTGACTCCATGGGGAGACTCAGAAGCACCCCAAGATCCATGGCAACACTGGAGAGGAATCCTCAGGTTCCGGCCCCGACTCCACACAAGGCCTGAGGACCCGGCATGGACGGGTGAGGAATCCCGAGAAGTCCCCTAGCAACTCGCATGGGGACTGGCCTTTCCTGAGGCCACCAGAGCGGGTCCCTGAGGTCCCCGTCGTAACTCGAGAAGACCTGCCGCAACTCGAGAAAATCCAGGAGGTTCTCCCCTCCAGGCGAGATGAGGCCCATTTCCGCTGAGGCGTCGCAAGGCTGATCACACCTCCCCTCTGGAACTTCGAAAGGGTCCTTCACACCCTTGGTGCGAATCAAGAAGTTCCCCGACATAGCCGTCTCCACTCGAGAGGAATCACGAGGGTCCCGCCCACATCCAGAGGAGCCCCGTTTCCGCCTCGTAGCTCGAGATGAGGGATCCTTTCCCTGCTTCGTCGGGAAAGAGTTCCCGGCGTTCCCGTCGCATCTCAAGAGGAGGCCCTCTCAACAGAAACGGCGAGAGGAACTCCAGGGTCGTGCCACCATTCCAAGAGTCCCGCAGATGTCTCAGTCCATTCCAGAGGAACCTCTTTTCCCTTCACCGGCTCGTCTTTCACGCCGAGGATCGACTCACACCAAGGTGGCACGTGGCACAGCCCTGTGGGAAAGCCTCGTGGGAAAGCCTCGAGGGACAGCCTCGAGGGAAAGCCACAGATCCCTTGATCCACGTGACAGGAAGCGTGACACTACTGCTGCAGCTCGGGAGGAAAGCGCACGTGCATGCCCCCACTCGAGACGAGGCCTGACTACCCTGGGGAGACTCAGAAGCACCCCAAGATCCATGGCAACACTGGAGAGGAATCCTCAGGTTCCGGCCCCGACTCCACACAAGGACTGAGGCCCCGGCATGGACGGGAGAGGAATCCCGAGAGGTCCCCTAGCAACTCGCATGGGGACTGGCCTTTCCTGAGGCCACCAGAGCGGGTCCCTGTGGTCCCCGTCGTAACTCGAGAAGACCTGCCGCAACTCGAGAAAATCCGGGAGGTTCTCCCCTCCAGGCGAGATGAGGCCCATTTCCGCTGAGGCGTCTCGAGGCTGATCACACCTCCCCTCTGGAACTTCGAAAGGGTCCTTCACACCCTTGGTGCAAATCAAGAAGTTCCCCGACATACCCGTCTCCACTCGAGAGGAATCACGAGGGTCCCGCCCACATCCAGAGGAGCCCCGTTTCCGCCTCGTAGCTCGAGATGAGGGATCCTTTCCGTGCTTCGTCGGGAAAGAGTTCCCGGCGTTCCCGTTGCATCTCAAGAGGAGGCCCTCTCAACAGGAACGGCGAGAGGAACTCCAGGGTCTTGCCACCATTCCAAGAGTCCCCCAGAAGTCTCATTCCATTCCAGAGGAACCTCTTTTCCCTTCACCGGCTCGTCTTTCACGCCGAGGATCGACTCACACCAAGGTGGCACGTGGCACAGCCCTGTGGGAAAGCCTCGTGGGAAAGCCTCGAGGGACAGCCTCGAGGGAAAGCCACAGATCCCTTGATCCACGTGACAGGAAGCGTGACACTACTGCTGCAGCTCGGGAGGAAAGCGCACGTGCATGCCCCCACTCGAGACGAGGCCTGACTTCCCTGGGGAGACTCAGAAGCACCCCAAGATCCATGGCAACACTGGAGAGGAATCCTCAGGTTCCGGCCCCGACTCCACACAAGGACTGAGGCCCCGTCATGGACGGGAGAGGAATCCCGAGAGGTCCCCTAGCAACTGGCATGGGGACTGGCCTTTCCTGAGGCCACCAGAGCGGGTCCCTGAGGTCCCCATCGTAACTCGAGAAGACCTGCCGCAACTCGAGAAAATCCAGGAGGTTCTCCCCTCCAGGCGAGATGAGGCCCATTTCCGCTGAGGCGTCTCGAGGCTGATCACACCTCACCTCTGGAACTTTGAAAGGCTCCTTCACACCCTTGCTGCAAATCAAGAAGTTCCCCGACATACCCGTCTGCACTCGAGAGGAATAACGAGGGTCCCGCCCACATCCAGAGGAGCCCCGTTTCTGCCTCGTAGCTCGAGATGAGGGATCCTTTCCCTGCTTCGTCGGGAAAGAGTTCCCGGCGTTCCCGTCGCATCTCAAGAGGAGGCCCTCTCAACAGGAACGGCGAGAGGAACTCCAGGGTCGTGCCACCTTTCCAAGAGTCCCCCAGATGTCTCAGTCCATTCCAGAGGAACCTCTTTTCCCTTCACCGGCTCGTCTTTCACGCCGAGGATCGACTCACACCAAGGTGGCACGTGGCACAGCCCTGTGGGAAAGCCTCGTGGGAAAGCCTCGAGGGACAGCCTCGAGGGAAAGCCACAGATCCCTTGATCCACGTGACAGGAAGCGTGACACTACTGCTGCAGCTCGGGAGGAAAGCGCACGTGCATGCCCCCCCTCGAGACGAGGCCTGACTCCCCTGGGGAGACTCAGAAGCACCCCAAGATCCATGGCAACACTGGAGAGGAATCCTCAGGTTCCGGCCCCGACTCCACACAAGGACTGAGGCCCCGGCATGGACGGGAGAGGAATCCCGAGAGGTCCCCTAGCAACTCGCATGGGGACTGGCCTTTCCTGAGGCCACCAGATCGGGTCCCTGTGGTCCCCGTCGTAACTCGAGAAGACCTGCCGCAACTCGAGAAAATCCAGGGGGTTCTCTCCTCTAGGCGAGATGAGGCCCATTTCCGTTGAGGCGTCTCGAGGCTGATCACACGTCCCCTCTGGAACTTCGAAAGGGTCCTTCACACCCTTGGTGCAAATCAAGAAGTTCCCCGACATAGCCGGCTCCACTCGAGAGGAATCACGAGGGTCCCGCCCACATCCAGAGGAGCCCCGTTTCCGCCTCGTAGCTCGAGATGAGGGATCCTTTAAGTGCTTTGTCAGGAAAGAGTTCCCGGCGTTCCCGTCGCATCTCAAGAGGAGGCCCTCTCAACAGGAACGGCGAGAGGAACTCCAGGGTCGTGCCACCATTCCAAGAGTCCCCCAGATGTCTCAGTCCATTCCAGGGGAACCTCTTTTCCCTTCACCGGCTCGTCTTTCACGCCGAGGATCGACTCACACCAAGGTGGCACGTGGCACAGCCCTGTGGGAAAGCCTCGTGGGAAAGCCTCGAGGGACAGCCTCGAGGGAAAGCCACAGATCCCTTGATCCACGTGACAGGAAGCGTGACACTACTGCTGCAGCTCGGGAGGAATGCGCAAGTGCATGCCCCCACTCGAGACGAGGCCTGACTCCCCTGGGGAGACTCAGAAGCACCCCAAGATCCATGGCAACACTGGAGAGGAATCCTCAGGTTCCGGCCCCGACTCCACACAAGGACTGAGGCCCCGGCATGGACGGGAGAGGAATCCCGAGAGGTCCCCTAGCAACTCGCATGGGGAATGGCCTTTCCTGAGGCCACCAGAGCGGGTCCCTGAGGTCCCCGTCGTAACTCGAGAAGACCTGCCGCAACTCGAGAAAATCCAGGAGGTTCTCCCCTCCAGGCGAGATGAGGCCCATTTCCGCTGAGGCGTCTCGAGGCTGATCACACCTCACCTCTGGAACTTTGAAAGGCTCCTTCACACCCTTGCTGCAAATCAAGAAGTTCCCCGACATACCCGTCTCCACTCGAGAGGAATCACGAGGGTCCCGCCCACATCCAGAGGAGCCCCGTTTCCGCCTCGTAGCTCGAGATGAGGGATCCTTTCCCTGCTTCGTCGGGAAAGAGTTCCCGGCGTTCCCGTCGCATCTCAAGAGGAGGCCTTCTCAACAGGAACGGCGAGAGGAACTCCAGGGTTGTGCCACCTTTCCAAGAGTCCCCCAGATGTCTCAGTCCATTCCAGAGGAACCTCTTTTCCCTTCACCGGCTCGTCTTTCACGCCGAGGATCGACTCACACCAAGGTGGCACGTGGCACAGCCCTGTGGGAAAGCCTCGTGGGAAAGCCTCGAGGGACAGCCTCGAGGGAAAGCCACAGATCCCTTGATCCACGTGACAGGAAGCGTGACACTACTGCTGCAGCTCGGGAGGAAAGCGCACGTGCATGCCCCCACTCGAGACGAGGCCTGACTCCATGGGGAGACTCAGAAGCACCCCAAGATCCATGGCAACACTGGAGAGGAATCCTCAGGTTCCGGCCCCGACTCCACACAAGGCCTGAGGACCCGGCATGGACGGGTGAGGAATCCCGAGAAGTCCCCTAGCAACTCGCATGGGGACTGGCCTTTCCTGAGGCCACCAGAGCGGGTCCCTGAGGTCCCCGTCGTAACTCGAGAAGACCTGCCGCAACTCGAGAAAATCCAGGAGGTTCTCCCCTCCAGGCGAGATGAGGCCCATTTCCGCTGAGGCGTCTCAAGGCTGATCACACCTCCCCTCTGGAACTTCGAAAGGGTCCTTCACACCCTTGGTGCAAATCAAGAAGTTCCCCGACATAGCCGTCTCTACTCGAGAGGAATCACGAGGGTCCCGCCCACATCCAGAGGAGCCCCGTTTCCGCCTCGTAGCTCGAGATGAGGGATCCTTTCCCTGCTTCGTCGGGAAAGAGTTCCCGGCGTTCCCGTCGCATCTCAAGAGGAGGCCCTCTCAACAGAAACGGCGAGAGGAACTCCAGGGTCGTGCCACCATTCCAAGAGTCCCGCAGATGTCTCAGTCCATTCCAGAGGAACCTCTTTTCCCTTCACCGGCTCGTCTTTCACGCCGAGGATCGACTCACACCAAGGTGGCACGTGGCACAGCCCTGTGGGAAAGCCTCGTGGGAAAGCCTCGAGGGACAGCCTCGAGGGAAAGCCACAGATCCCTTGATCCACGTGACAGGAAGCATGACACTACTGCTGCAGCTCGGGAGGAAAGCGCACGTGCATGCCCCCACTCGAGACGAGGCCTGACTCCCCTGGGGAGACTCAGAAGCACCCCAAGATCCATGGCAACACTGGAGAGGAATCCTCAGGTTCCGGCCCCGACTCCACACAAGGCCTGAGGCCCCGTCATGGACGGGAGAGGAATCCCGAGAGGTCCCCTAGCAACTGGCATGGGGACTGGCCTTTCCTGAGGCCACCAGAGCGGGTCCCTGAGGTCCCCGTCGTAACTCGAGAAGACCTGCCGCAACTCGAGAAAATCCAGGCGGTTCTCCCCTCCAGGCGAGATGAGGCCCATTTCCGCTGAGGCGTCTCGAGGCTGATCACACCTCACCTCTGGAACTTTGAAAGGCTCCTTCACACCCTTGCTGCAAATCAAGAAGTTCCCCGACATACCCGTCTGCACTCGAGAGGAATAACGAGGGTCCCGCCCACATCCAGAGGAGCCCCGTTTCTGCCTCGTAGCTCGAGATGAGGGATCCTTTCCCTGCTTCGTCGGGAAAGAGTTCCCGGCGTTCCCGTCGCATCTCAAGAGGAGGCCCTCTCAACAGGAACGGCGAGAGGAACTCCAGGGTCGTGCCACCTTTCCAAGAGTCCCCCAGATGTCTCAGTCCATTCCAGAGGAACCTCTTTTCCCTTCACCGGCTCGTCTTTCACGCCGAGGATCGACTCACACCAAGGTGGCACGTGGCACAGCCCTGTGGGAAAGCCTCGTGGGAAAGCCTCGAGGGACAGCCTCGAGGGAAAGCCACAGATCCCTTGATCCACGTGACAGGAAGCGTGACACTACTGCTGCAGCTCGGGAGGAAAGCGCACGTGCATGCCCCCCCTCGAGACGAGGCCTGACTCCCCTGGGGAGACTCAGAAGCACCCCAAGATCCATGGCAACACTGGAGAGGAATCCTCAGGTTCCGGCCCCGACTCCACACAAGGACTGAGGCCCCGGCATGGACGGGAGAGGAATCCCGAGAGGTCCCCTAGCAACTCGCATGGGGACTGGCCTTTCCTGAGGCCACGAGAGCGGGTCCCTGTGGTCCCCGTCGTAACTCGAGAAGACCTGCCGCAACTCGAGAAAATCCAGGAGGTTCTCTCCTCTAGGCGAGATGAGGCCCATTTCCGCTGAGGCGTCTCGAGGCTGATCACACCTCCCCTCTGGAACTTCGAAAGGGTCCTTCACACCCTTGGTGCAAATCAAGAAGTTCCCCGTAATAGCCGGCTCCACTCGAGAGGAATCACGAGGGTCCCGCCCACATCCAGAGGAGCCCCGTTTCTGCCTCGTAGCTCGAGATGAGGGATCCTTTAAGTGCTTTGTCAGGAAAGAGTTCCCGGCGTTCCCGTCGCATCTCAAGAGGAGGCCCTCTCAACAGGAACGGCGAGAGGAACTCCAGGGTCGTGTCACCATTCCAAGAGTCCCCCAGATGTCTCAGTCCATTCCAGGGGAACCTCTTTTCCCTTCACCGGCTCGTCTTTCACGCCGAGGATCGACTCACACCAAGGTGGCACGTGGCACAGCCCTGTGGGAAAGCCTCGTGGGAAAGCCTCGAGGGACAGCCTCGAGGGAAAGCCACAGATCCCTTGATCCACGTGACAGGAAGCGTGACACTACTGCTGCAGCTCGGGAGGAAAGTGCACGTGCATGCCCCCACTCGAGACGAGGCCTGACTCCCCTGGGGAGACTCAGAAGCACCCCAAGATCCATGGCAACACTGGAGAGGAATCCTCAGGTTCCGGCCCCGACCTCACACAAGGACTGAGGCCCCGGCATGGACGGGAGAGGAATCCCGAGAGGTCCCCTAGCAACTCGCATGGGGACTGGCCTTTCCTGAGGCCACCAGAGCGGGTCCCTGAGGTCCCCGTCGTAACTCGAGAAGACCTGCCGCAACTCGAGAAAATCCAGGAGGTTCTCCCCTCCAGGCGAGATGAGGCCCATTTCCGCTGAGGCGTCTCGAGGCTGATCACACCTCACCTCTGGAACTTTGAAAGGCTCCTTCACACCCTTGCTGCAAATCAAGAAGTTCCCCGACATACCCGTCTCCACTCGAGAGGAATCACGAGGGTCCCGCCCACATCCAGAGGAGCCCCGTTTCCGCCTCGTAGCTCGAGATGAGGGATCCTTTCCCTGCTTCGTCGGGAAAGAGTTCCCGGCGTTCCCGTCGCATCTCAAGAGGAGGCCCTCTCAACAGGAACGGCGAGAGGAACTCCAGGGTCGTGCCACCTTTCCAAGAGTCCCCCAGATGTCTCAGTCCATTCCAGAGGAACCTCTTTTCCCTTCACCGGCTCGTCTTTCACGCCGAGGATCGACTCACACCAAGGTGGCACGTGGCACAGCCCTGTGGGAAAGACTCGTGGGAAAGCCTCGAGGGACAGCCTCGAGGGAAAGCCACAGATCCCTTGATCCACGTGACAGGAACCGTGACACTACTGCTGCAGCTCGGGAGGAAAGCGCACGTGCATGCCCCCACTCGAGACGAGGCCTGACTCCCCTGGGGAGACTCAGAAGCACCCCAAGATCCATGGCAACACTGGAGAGGAATCCTCAGGTTCCGGCCCCGACTCCACACAAGGCCTGAGGCCCCGGCATGGACGGGAGAGGAATCCCGAGAAGTCCCCTAGCAACTCGCATGGGGACTGGCCTTTCCAGAGGCCACCAGAGCGGGTCCCTGTGGTCCCCGTCGTAACTCGAGAAGACCTGCCGCAACTCGAGAAAATCCGGGAGGTTCTCCCCTCCAGGCGAGATGAGGCCCATTTCCGCTGAGGCGTCTCGAGGCTGATCACACCTCCCCTCTGGAACTTCGAAAGGGTCCTTCACACCCTTGGTGCAAATCAAGAAGTTCCCCGACATACCCGTCTCCACTCGAGAGGAATCACGAGGGTCCCGCCCACATCCAGAGGAGCCCCGTTTCCGCCTAGTAGCTCGAGATGAGGGATCCTTTCCGTGCTTCGTCGGGAAAGAGTTCCCAGCGTTCCCGTCGCATCTCAAGAGGAGGCCCTCTCAACAGGAACGGCGAGAGGAACTCCAGGGTCGTGCCACCATTCCAAGAGTCCCCCAGATGTCTCAGTCCATTCCAGAGGAACCTCTTTTCCCTTCACCGGCTCGTCTTTCACGCGGAGGATCGACTCACACCAAGGTGGCACGTGGCACAGCCGTGTGGGAAAGCCTCGTGGGAAAGCCTCGAGGGACAGCCTCGAGGGAAAGCCACAGATCCCTTGATCCACGTGACAGGAAGCGTAACACTACTGCTGCAGCTCGGGAGGAAAGCGCACGTGCATGCCCCCACTCGAGACGAGGCCTGACTCCCCTGGGGAGACTCAGAAGCACCCCAAGATCCATGGCAACACTGGAGAGGAATCCTCAGGTTCCGGCCCCGACTCCACACAAGGACTGAGGCCCCGGCATGGACGGGAGAGGAATCCCGAGAGGTCCCCTGGCAACTCGCATGGGGACTGGCCTTTCCTGAGGCCACCAGAGCGGGTCCCTGTGGTCCCCGTCGTAACTCGAGAAGACCTGCCGCAACTCGAGAAAATCCGGGACGTTCTCCCCTCCAGGCGAGATGAGGCCCATTTCCGCTGAGGCGTCTCGAGGCTGATCACACCTCCCCTCTGGAACTTCGAAAGGCTCCCTCACACCCTTGGTGCAAATCAAGAAGTTCCCCGACATACCCGTCTCCACTCGAGAGGAATCACGAGGGTCCCGCCCACATCCAGAGGAGCCCCGTTTCCGCCTCGTAGCTCGAGATGAGGGATCCTTTCCCTGCTTCGTCGGGAAAGAGTTCCCGGCGTTCCCATCGCATCTCAAGAGGAGGCCCTCTCAACAGGAACGGCGAGAGGAACTCCAGGGTCGTGCCACCTTTCCAAGAGTCCCCCAGATGTCTCAGTCCATTCCAGAGGAACCTCTTTTCCCTTCACCGGCTCGTCTTTCACGCCGAGGATCGACTCACACCAAGGTGGCACGTGGCACAGCCCTGTGGGAAAGCCTCGTGGGAAAGCCTCGAGGGACAGCCTCGAGGGAAAGCCACAGATCCCTTGATCCACGTGACAGGAAGCGTAACACTACTGCTGCAGCTCGGGAGGAAAGCGCACGTGCATGCCCCCACTCGAGACGAGGCCTGACTCCCCTGGGGAGACTCAGAAGCACCCCAAGATCCATGGCAACACTGGAGAGGAATCCTCAGGTTCCGGCCCCGACTCCACACAAGGACTGAGGCCCCGGCATGGACGGGAGAGGAATCCTGAGAGGTCCCTTAGCAACTCGCATGGGGAATGGCCTTTCCTGAGGCCACCAGAGCGGGTCCCTGAGGTCCCCGTCGTAACTCGAGAAGACCTGCCGCAACTCGAGAAAATCCAGGAGGTTCTCCCCTCCAGGCGAGATGAGGCCCATTTCCTCTGAGGCGTCTCGAGGCTGATCACACCTCACCTCTGGAACTTCGAAAGGCTCCTTCACACCCTTGGTGCAAATCAAGAAGTTCCCCGACATACCCGTCTCCACTCGAGAGGAATCACGAGGGTCCCGCCCACATCCAGAGGAGCCCCGTTTCCGCCTCGTAGCTCGAGATGAGGGATCCTTTCCCTGCTTCGTCGGGAAAGAGTTCCCGGCGTTCCCGTCGCATCTCAAGAGGAGGCCCTCTCAACAGGAACGGCGAGAGGAACTCCAGGGTCGTGCCACCTTTCCAAGAGTCCCCCAGATGTCTCAGTCCATTCCAGAGGAACCTCTTTTCCCTTCACCGGCTCGTCTTTCACGCCGAGGATCGACTCACACCAAGGTGGCACGTGGCACAGCCCTGTGGGAAAGCCTCGTGGGAAAGCCTCGAGGGACAGCCTCGAGGGAAAGCCACAGATCCCTTGATCCACGTGACAGGAAGCGTAACACTACTGCTGCAGCTCGGGAGGAAAGCGCACGTGCATGCCCCCACTCGAGACGAGGCCTGACTCCCCTGGGGAGACTCAGAAGCACCCCAAGATCCATGGCAACACTGGAGAGGAATCCTCAGGTTCCGGCCCCGACTCCACACAAGGACTGAGGCCCCGGCATGGACGGGAGAGGAATCCCGAGAAGTCCCCTAGCAACTCGCATGGGGACTGGCCTTTCCTGAGGCCACCAGAGCGGGTCCCTGTGGTCCCCGTCGTAACTCGAGAAGACCTGCCGCAACTCGAGAAAATCCGGGAGGTTCTCCCCTCCAGGCGAGATGAGGCCCATTTCCGCTGAGGCGTCTCGAGGCTGATCACACCTCCCCTCTGGAACTTCGAAAGGCTCCTTCACACCCTTGGTGCAAATCAAGAAGTTCCCCGACATAGCCGTCTCCACTCGAGAGGAATCACGAGGGTCCCGCCCACATCCAGAGGAGCCCCGTTTCCGCCTCGTAGCTCGAGATGAGGGATCCTTTTCCTGCTTCGTCGGGAAAGAGTTCCCGGCGTTCCCGTCGCATCTCAAGAGGAGGCCCTCTCAACAGGAACGGCGAGAGGAACTCCAGGGTCGTGCCACCTTTCCAAGAGTCCCCCAGATGTCTCAGTCCATTCCAGAGGAACCTCTTTTCCCTTCACCGGCTCGTCTTTCACGCCGAGGATCGACTCACACCAAGGTGGCACGTGGCACAGCCCTGTGGGAAAGCCTCGTGGGAAAGCCTCGAGGGACAGCCTCGAGGGAAAGCCACAGATCCCTTGATCCACGTGACAGGAAGCATGACACTACTGCTGCAGCTCGGGAGGAAAGCGCACGTGCATGCCCCCACTCAAGACGAGGCCTGACTCCCCTGGGGAGACTCAGAAGCACCCCAAGATCCATGGCAACACTGGAGAGGAATCCTCAGGTTCCGGCCCCGACTCCACACAAGGCCTGAGGCCCCGGCATGGACGGGAGAGGAATCCCGAGAAGTCCCCAGCAACTCGCATGGGGACTGGCCTTTCCTGAGGCCACCAGAGCGGGTCCCTGTGGTCCCCGTCGTAATTCGAGAAGACCTGCCGCAACTCGAGAAAATCCGGGAGGTTCTCCCCTCCAGGCGAGATGAGGCCCATTTCCGCTGAGGCGTCTCGAGGCTGATCACACCTCACCTCTGGAACTTCGAAAGGGTCCTTCACACCCTTGCTGCAAATCAAGAAGTTCCCCTACATACCCGTCTCCACTCGAGAGGAATCACGAGGGTCCCGCCCACATCCAAAGGAGCTTCGTTTCCGCCTCGTAGCTCGAGATGAGGGATCCTTTCCCTGCTTCGTCGGGAAAGAGTTCCCGGCGTTCCCGTCGCATCTCAAGAGGAGGCCTTCTCAACAGGAACGGCGAGAGGAACTCCAGGGTCGTGCCACCATTCCAAGAGTCCCCCAGATGTCTCAGTCCATTCCAGAGGAACCTCTTTTCCCTTCACCGGCTCGTCTTTCACGCTGAGGATCGACTCACACCAAGG
This sequence comes from Budorcas taxicolor, assembly GCF_023091745.1. Lineage (NCBI taxonomy): Eukaryota > Metazoa > Chordata > Mammalia > Artiodactyla > Bovidae > Budorcas > Budorcas taxicolor. The sequence continues at coordinate 260,097 of NW_026291896.1, forward strand.
TGGCACGTGGCACAGACCTGTGGGAAAGCCTCGTGGGAAAGCCTTGAGGGACCGCCTCGAGGGAAAGCCACAGATCCCTGGATCCACGTGACAGGAAGCGTGACACTACTGTTGCAGCACGGGAGGAAAGCGCACGTGCATGCCCCCACTCGAGACTAGGCCTGACTCCCCTGGGGAGACTCAGAAGCACCCCAAGATCCATGGCAACACTGGAGAGGAATCCTCAGGTTCCGGCCCCGACTCCACACAAGGACTGAGGCCCCGGCATGGACGGGAGAGGAATCCCGAGAGGTCCCTTAGCAACTCGCATGGGGAATGGCCTTTCCTGAGGCCACCAGAGCGGGTCCCTGAGGTCCCCGTCGTAACTCGAGAAGACCTGCCGCAACTCGAGAAAATCCAGGAGGTTCTCCCCTCCAGGCGAGATGAGGCCCATTTCCGCTGAGGCGTCTCGAGGCTGATCACACCTCCCCTCTGGAACTTCGAAAGGCTCCTTCACACCCTTGGTGCAAATCAAGAAGTTCCCCGACATACCCGTCTCCACTCGAGAGGAATCACGAGGGTCCCGCCCACATCCAGAGGAGCCCCGTTTCCGCCTCGTAGCTCGAGTTGAGGGATCCTTTCCCTGCTTCGTCGGGAAAGAGTTCCCGGCGTTCCCGTCGCATCTCAAGAGGAGGCCCTCTCAACAGGAACGGCGAGAGGAACTCCAGGGTCGTGTCACCTTTCCAACAGACCCCCAGATGTCTCAGTCCATTCCAGAGGAAACTCTGTTCCCTTCACCGGCTCGTCTTTCACGCCGAGGATCGACTCACACCAAGGTGTCACGTGGCACAGCCCTGTGGGAAAGCCTCGTGGGAAAGCCTCGAGGGACAGCCTCGAGGGAAAGCCACAGATCCCTTGATCCACGTGACAGGAAGCGTGACACTACTGCTGCAGCTCGGGAGGAAAGCGCACGTGCATGCCCCCCCTCGAGACGAGGCCTGACTCCCCTGGGGAGACTCAGAAGCACCCCAAGATCCATGGCAACACTGGAGAGGAATCCTCAGGTTCCGGCCCCGACTCCACACAAGGACTGAGGCCCCGGCATGGACGGGAGAGGAATCCCGAGAGGTCCCCTAGCAACTCGCATGGGGAATGGCCTTTCCTGAGGCCACCAGAGCGGGTCCCTGAGGTCCCCGTCGTAACTCGAGAAGACCTGCCGCAACTCGAGAAAATCCAGGAGGTTCTCCCCTCCAGGCGAGATGAGGCCCATTTCCGCTGAGGCGTCTCGAGGCTGATCACACCTCCCCTCTGGAACTTCGAAAGGCTCCTTCACACCCTTGGTGCAAATCAAGAAGTTCCCCGACATACCCGTCTCCACTCGAGAGGAATCACGAGGGTCCCGCCCACATCCAGAGGAGCCCCGTTTCCGCCTCGTAGCTCGAGTTGAGGGATCCTTTCCCTGCTTCGTCGGGAAAGAGTTCCCGGCGTTCCCGTCGCATCTCAAGAGGAGGCCCTCTCAACAGGAACGGCGAGAGGAACTCCAGGGTCGTGTCACCTTTCCAACAGACCCCCAGATGTCTCAGTCCATTCCAGAGGAAACTCTGTTCCCTTCACCGGCTCGTCTTTCACGCCGAGGATCGACTCACACCAAGGTGTCACGTGGCACAGCCCTGTGGGAAAGCCTCGTGGGAAAGCCTCGAGGGACAGCCTCGAGGGAAAGCCACAGATCCCTTGATCCACGTGACAGGAAGCGTGACACTACTGCTGCAGCTCGGGAGGAAAGCGCACGTGCATGCCCCCCCTCGAGACGAGGCCTGACTCCCCTGGGGAGACTCAGAAGCACCCCAAGATCCATGGCAACACTGGAGAGGAATCCTCAGGTTCCGGCCCCGACTCCACACAAGGACTGAGGCCCCGGCATGGACGGGAGAGGAATCCCGAGAGGTCCCCTAGCAACTCGCATGGGGACTGGCCTTTCCTGAGGCCACCAGAGCGGGTCCCTGTGGTCCCCGTCGTAACTCGAGAAGACCTGCCGCAACTCGAGAATATCCAGGAGGTTCTCCCCTCCAGGCGAGATGAGGCCCATTTCCGCTGAGGCGTCTCGAGGCTGATCACACCTCACCTCTGGAACTTTGAAAGGCTCCTTCACACCCTTGCTGCAAATCAAGAAGTTCCCCGACATACCCGTCTCCACTCGAGAGGAATCACGAGGGTCCCGCCCACATCCAGAGGAGCCCCGTTTCTGCCTCGTAGCTCGAGATGAGGGATCCTTTCCCTGCTTCGTCGGGAAAGAGTTCCCGGCGTTCCCGTCGCATCTCAAGAGGAGGCCTTCTCAACAGGAACGGCGAGAGGAACTCCAGGGTCGTGCCACCATTCCAAGAGTCCCCCAGATGTCTCAGTCCATTCCAGAGGAACCTCTTTTCCCTTCACCGGCTCGTCTTTCACGCTGAGGATCGACTCACACCAAGGTGGCACGTGGCACAGACCTGTGGGAAAGCCTCGTGGGAAAGCCTCGAGGGACCGCCTCGAGGGAAAGCCACAGATCCCTGGATCCACGTGACAGGAAGCGTGACACTACTGTTGCAGCACGGGAGGAAAGCGCACGTGCATGCCCCCACTCGAGACTAGGCCTGACTCCCCTGGGGAGACTCAGAAGCACCCCAAGATCCATGGCAACACTGGAGAGGAATCCTCAGGTTCCGGCCCCGACTCCACACAAGGACTGAGGCCCCGGCATGGACGGGAGAGGAATCCCGAGAGGTCCCTTAGCAACTCGCATGGGGAATGGCCTTTCCTGAGGCCACCAGAGCGGGTCCCTGAGGTCCCCGTCGTAACTCGAGAAGACCTGCCGCAACTCGAGAAAATCCAGGAGGTTCTCCCCTCCAGGCGAGATGAGGCCCATTTCCGCTGAGGCGTCTCGAGGCTGATCACACCTCCCCTCTGGAACTTCGAAAGGCTCCTTCACACCCTTGGTGCAAATCAAGAAGTTCCCCGACATACCCGTCTCCACTCGAGAGGAATCACGAGGGTCCCGCCCACATCCAGAGGAGCCCCGTTTCCGCCTCGTAGCTCGAGTTGAGGGATCCTTTCCCTGCTTCGTCGGGAAAGAGTTCCCGGCGTTCCCGTCGCATCTCAAGAGGAGGCCCTCTCAACAGGAACGGCGAGAGGAACTCCAGGGTCGTGTCACCTTTCCAACAGACCCCCAGATGTCTCAGTCCATTCCAGAGGAACCTCTGTTCCCTTCACCGGCTCGTCTTTCACGCCGAGGATCGACTCACACCAAGGTGTCACGTGGCACAGCCCTGTGGGAAAGCCTCGTGGGAAAGCCTCGAGGGACAGCCTCGAGGGAAAGCCACAGATCCCTTGATCCACGTGACAGGAAGCGTGACACTACTGCTGCAGCTCGGGAGGAAAGCGCACGTGCATGCCCCCCCTCGAGACGAGGCCTGACTCCCCTGGGGAGACTCAGAAGCACCCCAAGATCCATGGCAACACTGGAGAGGAATCCTCAGGTTCCGGCCCCGACTCCACACAAGGCCTGAGGCCCCGGCATGGACGGGAGAGGAATCCCGAGAGGTCCCCTAGCAACTCGCATGGGGACTGGCCTTTCCTGAGGCCACCAGAGCGGGTCCCTGTGGTCCCCGTCGTAACTCGAGAAGACCTGCCGCAACTCGAGAATATCCAGGAGGTTCTCCCCTCCAGGCGAGATGAGGCCCATTTCCGCTGAGGCGTCTCGAGGCTGATCACACCTCACCTCTGGAACTTTGAAAGGCTCCTTCACACCCTTGCTGCAAATCAAGAAGTTCCCCGACATACCCGTCTCCACTCGAGAGGAATCACGAGGGTCCCGCCCACATCCAGAGGAGCCCCGTTTCCGCCTCGTAGCTCGAGATGAGGGATCCTTTCCCTGCTTCGTCGGGAAAGAGTTCCCGGCGTTCCCGTCACATCTCAAGAGGATGCCCTCTCAACAGGACCGGCGAGAGGAACTCCAGGGTCGTGCCACCATTCCAAGAGTCCCCCAGATGTCTCACTCCATTCCAGAGGAACCTCTTTTCCCTTCACCGGCTTGTCTTTCACGCCGAGGATCGACTCACACCCAGGTGACACGTGGCACAGCCCTGTGGGAAAGCCTCGTGGGAAAGCCTCGAGGGACAGCCTCGAGGGAAAGCCACAGATCCCTTGATCCACGTGACAGGAAGCGTGACACTACTGCTGCAGCTCGGGAGGAAAGCGCACGTGCAGGCCCCCCCTCGAGACGAGGCCTGACTCCCCTGGGGAGACTCAGAAGTACCCCAAGATCCATGGCAACACTGGAGAGGAATCCTCAGGTTCCGGCCCCGACTCCACACAAGGCCTGAGGCCCCGGCATGGACGGGAGAGGAATCCCGAGAGGTCCCCTAGCAACTCGCATGGGGACTGGCCTTTCATGAGGCCACCAGAGCGGGTCCCTGAGGTCCCCGTCATAACTCGAGAAGACCTGCCGCAACTCGAGAAAATCCAGGAGGTTCTCCCCTCCAGGCGAGATGAGGCCCATTTCCGCTGAGGCGTCTCGAGGCTGATCACACCTCACCTCTGGAACTTCGAAAGGGTCCTTCACACCCTTGGTGCAAATCAAGAAGTTCCCCGACATACCCGTCTCCACTCGAGAGGAATCACGAGGGTCCCGCCCACATCCAGAGGAGCCCCGTTTCCGCCTCGTAGCTCGAGATGAGGGATCCTTTCCCTGCTTCGACGGGAAAGAGTTCCCGGCGTTCCCGTCGCATCTCAAGAGGAGGCCCTCTCAACAGGAACGGCGAGAGGAACTCCAGGGTCGTGCCACCATTCCAAGAGTCCCCCAGATGTCTCAGTCCATTCCAGAGGAACCTCTTTTCCCTTCACCGGCTCGTCTTTCACGCTGAGGATCGACTCACACCAAGGTGGCACGTGGCACAGCCCTGTGGGAAAGCCTCGTGGGAAAGACTCGAGGGACAGCCTCGAGGGAAAGCCACAGATCCCTTGATCCACGTGACAGGAAGCGTGACACTACTGCTGCAGCTCGGGAGGAAAGCGCACGTGCATGCCCCCACTCGAGACGAGGCCTGACTCCCCTGGGGAGACTCAGAAGCACCCCAAGATCCATGGCAACACTGGAGAGGAATCCTCAGGTTCCGGCCCCGACTCCACACAAGGCCTGAGGCCCCGGCATGGACGGGAGAGGAATCCCGAGAGGTCCCCTAGCAACTCGCATGGGGACTGGCCTTTCCTGAGGCCACCAGAGCGGGTCCCTGTGGTCCCCGTCGTAACTCGAGAAGACCTGCCGCAACTCGAGAAAATCCGAGAGGTTCTCCCCTCCAGGCGAGATGAGGCCCATTTCCGCTGAGGCGTCTCGAGGCTGATCACACCTCACCTCTGGAACTTCGAAAGGGTCCTTCACACCCTTGGTGCAAATCAAGAAGTTCCCCGACATACCTGTCTCCACTCGAGAGGAATCACGAGGGTCCCGCCCACATCCAGAGGAGCCCCGTTTCCGCCTCGTAGCTCGAGATGAGGGATCCTTTCCCTGCTTCGTCGGGAAAGAGTTCCCGGCGTTCCCGTCGCATCTCAAGAGGAGGCCCTCTCAACAGGAATGGCGAGAGGAACTCCAGGGTCGTGCCACCATTCCAAGAGTCCCCCAGATGTCTCAGTCCATTCCAGAGGAACCTCTTTTCCCTTCACCGGCTCATCTTTCACGCCGAGGATCGACTCACACCAAGGTGGCACGTGGCACAGCCCTGTGGGAAAGCCTCGTGGGAAAGCCTCGAGGGACAGCCTCGAGGGAAAGCCACAGATCCCTTGATCCACGTGACAGGAAGCGTGACACTACTGCTGCAGCTCGGGAGGAAAGCGCACGTGCATGCCCCCACTCGAGACGAGGCCTGACTCCCCTGGGGAGACTCAGAAGCACCCCAAGATCCATGGCAACACTGGAGAGGAATCCTCAGGTTCCGGCCCCGACTCCACACAAGGCCTGAGGCCCCGGCATGGACGGGAGAGGAATCCCGAGAGGTCCCCTAGCAACTCGCATGGGGACTGGCCTTTCCTGAGGCCACCAGAGCGGGTCCCTGTGGTCCCCGTCGTAACTCGAGAAGACCTGCCGCAACTCGAGAAAATCCGAGAGGTTCTCCCCTCCAGGCGAGATGAGGCCCATTTCCGCTGAGGCGTCTCGAGGCTGATCACACCTCACCTCTGGAACTTCGAAAGGCTCCTTCACCCCCTTGGTGCAAATCAAGAAGTTCCCCGACCTAGCCGTCTCCACTCGAGAGGAATAACGAGGGTCCCGCCCACATCCAGAGGAGCCCCGTTTCCGCCTCGTAGCTCGAGATGAGGGATCCTTTCCGTGCTTCGTCGGGAAAGACTTCCCGGCGTTCCCGTCGCATCTCAAGAGGAGGCCCTCTCAACAGGAACGGCGAGAGGAACTCCAGGGTCTTGCCACCATTCCAAGAGTCCCCCAGAAGTCTCATTCCATTCCAGAGGAACCTCTTTTCCCTTCACCGGCTCGTCTTTCACGCCGAGGATCGACTCACACCAAGGTGGCACGTGGCACAGCCCTGTGGGAAAGCCTCGTGGGAAAGCCTCGAGGGACAGCCTCGAGGGAAAGCCACAGATCCCTTGATCCACGTGACAGGAAGCGTAACACTACTGCTGCAGCTCGGGAGGAAAGCGCACGTGCATGCCCCCACTCGAGACGAGGCCTGACTCCCCTGGGGAGACTCAGAAGCACCCCAAGATCCATGGCAACACTGGAGAGGAATCCTCAGGTTCCGGCCCCGACTCCACACAAGGACTGAGGCCCCGTCATGGACGGGAGAGGAATCCCGAGAGGTCCCCTAGCAACTGGCATGGGGACTGGCCTTTCCTGAGGCCACCAGAGCGGGTCCCTGAGGTCCCCGTCGTAACTCGAGAAGACCTGCCGCAACTCGAGAAAATCCAGGCGGTTCTCCCCTCCAGGCGAGATGAGGCCCATTTCTGCTGAGGCGTCTCGAGGCTGATCACACCTCACCTCTGGAACTTCCAAAGGGTCCTTCACACCCTTGCTGCAAATCAAGAAGTTCCCCGACATACCCGTCTGCACTCGAGAGGAATAACGAGGGTCCCGCCCACATCCAGAGGAGCCCCGTTTCTGCCTCGTAGCTCGAGATGAGGGATCCTTTCCCTGCTTCGTCGGGAAAGAGTTCCCGGCGTTCCCGTCGCATCTCAAGAGGAGGCCCTCTCAACAGGAACGGCGAGAGGAACTCCAGGGTCGTGCCACCTTTCCAAGAGTCCCCCAGATGTCTCAGTCCATTCCAGAGGAACCTCTTTTCCCTTCACCGGCTCGTCTTTCACGCCGAGGATCGACTCACACCAAGGTGGCACGTGGCACAGCCCTGTGGGAAAGCCTCGTGGGAAAGCCTCGAGGGACAGCCTCGAGGGAAAGCCACAGATCCCTTGATCCACGTGACAGGAAGCGTGACACTACTGCTGCAGCTCGGGAGGAAAGCGCACGTGCATGCCCCCCCTCGAGACGAGGCCTGACTCCCCTGGGGAGACTCAGAAGCACCCCAAGATCCATGGCAACACTGGAGAGGAATCCTCAGGTTCCGGCCCCGACTCCACACAAGGACTGAGGCCCCGGCATGGACGGGAGAGGAATCCCGAGAGGTCCCCTAGCAACTCGCATGGGGACTGGCCTTTCCTGAGGCCACCAGAGCGGGTCCCTGTGGTCCCCGTCGTAACTCGAGAAGACCTGCCGCAACTCGAGAAAATCCAGGAGGTTCTCTCCTCTAGGCGAGATGAGGCCCATTTCCGCTGAGGCGTCTCGAGGCTGATCACACCTCCCCTCTGGAACTTCGAAAGGGTCCTTCACACCCTTGGTGCAAATCAAGAAGTTCCCCGACATAGCCGGCTCCACTCGAGAGGAATCACGAGGGTCCCGCCCACATCCAGAGGAGCCCCGTTTCCGCCTCGTAGCTCGAGATGAGGGATCCTTTCCCTGCTTCGTCGGGAAAGAGTTCCCGGCGTTCCCGTCGCATCTCAAGAGGAGGCCCTCTCAACAGGAACGGCGAGAGGAACTCCAGGGTCGTGCCACCTTTCCAAGAGTCCCCCAGATGTCTCAGTCCATTCCAGAGGAACCTCTTTTCCCTTCACCGGCTCGTCTTTCACGCCGAGGATCGACTCACACCAAGGTGGCACGTGGCACAGCCGTGTGGGAAAGACTCGTGGGAAAGCCTCGAGGGACAGCCTCGAGGGAAAGCCACAGATCCCTTGATCCACGTGACAGGAAGCGTGACACTACTGCTGCAGCTCGGGAGGAAAGCGCACGTGCATGCCCCCACTCGAGACGAGGCCTGACTCCCCTGGGGAGACTCAGAAGCACCCCAAGATCCATGGCAACACTGGAGAGGAATCCTCAGGTTCCGGCCCCGACTCCACACAAGGCCTGAGGCCCCGGCATGGACGGGAGAGGAATCCCGAGAAGTCCCCTAGCAACTCGCATGGGGACTGGCCTTTCCAGAGGCCACCAGAGCGGGTCCCTGTGGTCCCCGTCGTAACTCGAGAAGACCTGCCGCAACTCGAGAAAATCCGGGAGGTTCTCCCCTCCAGGCGAGATGAGGCCCATTTCCGCTGAGGCGTCTCGAGGCTGATCACACCTCCCCTCTGGAACTTCGAAAGGGTCCTTCACACCCTTGGTGCAAATCAAGAAGTTCCCCGACATACCCGTCTCCACTCGAGAGGAATCACGAGGGTCCCGCCCACATCCAGAGGAGCCCCGTTTCCGCCTAGTAGCTCGAGATGAGGGATCCTTTCCGTGCTTCGTCGGGAAAGAGTTCCCGGCGTTCCCGTCGCATCTCAAGAGGAGGCCCTCTCAACAGGAACGGCGAGAGGAACTCCAGGGTCGTGCCACCATTCCAAGAGTCCCCCAGATGTCTCAGTCCATTCCAGAGGAACCTCTTTTCCCTTCACCGGCTCGTCTTTCACGCGGAGGATCGACTCACACCAAGGTGGCACGTGGCACAGCCGTGTGGGAAGGCCTCGTGGGAAAGCCTCGAGGGACAGCCTCGAGGGAAAGCCACAGATCCCTTGATCCACGTGACAGGAAGCGTAACACTACTGCTGCAGCTCGGGAGGAAAGCGCACGTGCATGCCCCCACTCGAGACGAGGCCTGACTCCCCTGGGGAGACTCAGAAGCACCCCAAGATCCATGGCAACACTGGAGAGGAATCCTCAGGTTCCGGCCCCGACTCCACACAAGGACTGAGGCCCCGGCATGGACGGGAGAGGAATCCCGAGAGGTCCCCTGGCAACTCGCATGGGGACTGGCCTTTCCTGAGGCCACCAGAGCGGGTCCCTGTGGTCCCCGTCGTAACTCGAGAAGACCTGCCGCAACTCGAGAAAATCCGGGACGTTCTCCCCTCCAGGCGAGATGAGGCCCATTTCCGCTGAGGCGTCTCGAGGCTGATCACACCTCCCCTCTGGAACTTCGAAAGGCTCCTTCACACCCTTGGTGCAAATCAAGAAGTTCCCCGACATACCCGTCTCCACTCGAGAGGAATCACGAGGGTCCCGCCCACATCCAGAGGAGCCCCGTTTCCGCCTCGTAGCTCGAGATGAGGGATCCTTTCCCTGCTTCGTCGGGAAAGAGTTCCCGGCGTTCCCGTCGCATCTCAAGAGGAGGCCCTCTCAACAGGAACGGCGAGAGGAACTCCAGGGTCGTGCCACCTTTCCAAGAGTCCCCCAGATGTCTCAGTCCATTCCAGAGGAACCTCTTTTCCCTTCACCGGCTCGTCTTTCACGCCGAGGATCGACTCACACCAAGGTGGCACGTGGCACAGCCCTGTGGGAAAGCCTCGTGGGAAAGCCTCGAGGGACAGCCTCGAGGGAAAGCCACAGATCCCTTGATCCACGTGACAGGAAGCGTAACACTACTGCTGCAGCTCGGGAGGAAAGCGCACGTGCATGCCCCCACTCGAGACGAGGCCTGACTCCCCTGGGGAGACTCAGAAGCACCCCAAGATCCATGGCAACACTGGAGAGGAATCCTCAGGTTCCGGCCCCGACTCCACACAAGGACTGAGGCCCCGGCATGGACGGGAGAGGAATCCCGAGAAGTCCCCTAGCAACTCGCATGGGGACTGGCCTTTCCTGAGGCCACCAGAGCGGGTCCCTGTGGTCCCCGTCGTAACTCGAGAAGACCTGCCGCAACTCGAGAAAATCCGGGAGGTTCTCCCCTCCAGGCGAGATGAGGCCCATTTCCGCTGAGGCGTCTCGAGGCTGATCACACCTCCCCTCTGGAACTTCGAAAGGCTCCTTCACACCCTTGGTGCAAATCAAGAAGTTCCCCGACATACCCGTCTCCACTCGAGAGGAATCACGAGGGTCCCGCCCACATCCAGAGGAGCCCCGTTTCCGCCTCGTAGCTCGAGATGAGGGATCCTTTTCCTGCTTCGTCGGGAAAGAGTTCCCGGCGTTCCTGTCGCATCTCAAGAGGAGGCCCTCTCAACAGGAACGGCGAGAGGAACTCCAGGGTCGTGCCACCTTTCCAAGAGTCCCCCAGATGTCTCAGTCCATTCCAGAGGAACCTCTTTTCCCTTCACCGGCTCGTCTTTCACGCCGAGGATCGACTCACACCAAGGTGGCACGTGGCACAGCCCTGTTGGAAAGCCTCGTGGGAAAGCCTCGAGGGACAGCCTCGAGGGAAAGCCACAGATCCCTTGATCCACGTGACAGGAAGCGTGACACTACTGCTGCAGCTCGGGAGGAAAGCGCACGTGCATGCCCCCACTCGAGACGAGGCCTGACTCCCCTGGGGAGACTCAGAAGCACCCCAAGATCCATGGCAACACTGGAGAGGAATCCTCAGGTTCCTGCCCCGACTCCACACAAGGACTGAGGCCCCGGCATGGACGGGAGAGGAATCCCGAGAGGTCCCCTAGCAACTCGCATGGGGACTGGCCTTTCCTGAGGCCACCAGAGCGGGTCCCTGTGGTCCCCGTCGTAACTCGAGAAGACCTGCCGCAACTCGAGAAAATCCGGGAGGTTCTCCCCTCCAGGCGAGATGAGGCCCATTTCCGCTGAGGCGTCTCGAGGCTGATCACACCTCCCCTCTGGAACTTCGAAAGGGTCCTTCACACCCTTGGTGCAAATCAAGAAGTTCCCCGACATACCCGTCTCCACTCGAGAGGAATCACGAGGGTCCCGCCCACATCCAGAGGAGCCCCGTTTCCGCCTCGTAGCTCGAGATGAGGGATCCTTTCCGTGCTTCGTCGGGAAAGAGTTCCCGGCGTTCCCGTCGCATCTCAAGAGGAGGCCCTCTCAACAGGAACGGCGAGAGGAACTCCAGGGTCTTGCCACCATTCCAAGAGTCCCCCAGAAGTCTCATTCCATTCCAGAGGAACCTCTTTTCCCTTCACCGGCTCGTCTTTCACGCCGAGGATCGACTCACACCAAGGTGGCACGTGGCACAGCCCTGTGGGAAAGCCTCGTGGGAAAGCCTCGAGGGACAGCCTCGAGGGAAAGCCACAGATCCCTTGATCCACGTGACAGGAAGCGTGACACTACTGCTGCAGCTCGGGAGGAAAGCGCACGTGCATGCCCCCACTCGAGACGAGGCCTGACTCCCCTGGGGAGACTCAGAAGCACCCCAAGATCCATGGCAACACTGGAGAGGAATCCTCAGGTTCCGGCCCCGACTCCACACAAGGACTGAGGCCCCGTCATGGACGGGAGAGGAATCCCGAGAGGTCCCCTAGCAACTGGCATGGGGACTGGCCTTTCCTGAGGCCACCAGAGCGGGTCCCTGAGGTCCCCGTCGTAACTCGAGAAGACCTGCCGCAACTCGAGAAAATCCAGGCGGTTCTCCCCTCCAGGCGAGATGAGGCCCATTTCCGCTGAGGCGTCTCGAGGCTGATCACACCTCACCTCTGGAACTTTGAAAGGCTCCTTCACACCCTTGCTGCAAATCAAGAAGTTCCCCGACATACCCGTCTCCACTCGAGAGGAATCACGAGGGTCCCGCCCACATCCAGAGGAGCCCCGTTTCTGCCTCGTAGCTCGAGATGAGGGATCCTTTCCCTGCTTCGTCGGGAAAGAGTTCCCGGCGTTCCCGTCGCATCTCAAGAGGAGGCCCTCTCAACAGGAACGGCGAGAGGAACTCCAGGGTCGTGCCACCTTTCCAAGAGTCCCCCAGATGTCTCAGTCCATTCCAGAGGAACCTATTTTCCCTTCACCGGCTCGTCTTTCACGCCGAGGATCGACTCACACCAAGGTGGCACGTGGCACAGCCCTGTGGGAAAGCCTCGTGGGAAAGCCTCGAGGGACAGCCTCGAGGGAAAGCCACAGATCCCTTGATCCACGTGACAGGAAGCGTGACACTACTGCTGCAGCTCGGGAGGAAAGCGCACGTGCATGCCCCCCCTCGAGACGAGGCCTGACTCCCCTGGGGAGACTCAGAAGCACCCCAAGATCCATGGCAACACTGGAGAGGAATCCTCAGGTTCCGGCCCCGACTCCACACAAGGACTGAGGCCCCGGCATGGACGGGAGAGGAATCCCGAGAGGTCCCCTAGCAACTCGCATGGGGACTGGCCTTTCCTGAGGCCACCAGAGCGGGTCCCTGTGGTCCCCGTCGTAACTCGAGAAGACCTGCCGCAACTCGAGAAAATCCAGGAGGTTCTCTCCTCTAGGCGAGATGAGGCCCATTTCCGCTGAGGCGTCTCGAGGCTGATCACACCTCCCCTCTGGAACTTCGAAAGGGTCCTTCACACCCTTGGTGCAAATCAAGAAGTTCCCCGAAATAGCCGGCTCCACTCGAGAGGAATCACGAGGGTCCCGCCCACATCCAGAGGAGCCCCGTTTCCGCCTCGTAGCTCGAGATGAGGGATCCTTTCCCTGCTTCGTCGGGAAAGAGTTCCCGGCGTTCCCGTCGCATCTCAAGAGGAGGCCCTCTCAACAGGAACGGCGAGAGGAACTCCAGGGTCGTGCCACCTTTCCAAGAGTCCCCCAGATGTCTCAGTCCATTCCAGAGGAACCTCTTTTCCCTTCACCGGCTCGTCTTTCACGCCGAGGATCGACTCACACCAAGGTGGCACGTGGCACAGCCGTGTGGGAAAGACTCGTGGGAAAGCCTCGAGGGACAGCCTCGAGGGAAAGCCACAGATCCCTTGATCCACGTGACAGGAAGCGTGACACTACTGCTGCAGCTCGGGAGGAAAGCGCACGTGCATGCCCCCACTCGAGACGAGGCCTGACTCCCCTGGGGAGACTCAGAAGCACCCCAAGATCCATGGCAACACTGGAGAGGAATCCTCAGGTTCCGGCCCCGACTCCACACAAGGCCTGAGGCCCCGGCATGGACGGGAGAGGAATCCCGAGAAGTCCCCTAGCAACTCGCATGGGGACTGGCCTTTCCAGAGGCCACCAGAGCGGGTCCCTGTGGTCCCCGTCGTAACTCGAGAAGACCTGCCGCAACTCGAGAAAATCCGGGAGGTTCTCCCCTCCAGGCGAGATGAGGCCCATTTCCGCTGAGGCGTCTCGAGGCTGATCACACCTCCCCTCTGGAACTTCGAAAGGGTCCTTCACACCCTTGGTGCAAATCAAGAAGTTCCCCGACATACCCGTCTCCACTCGAGAGGAATCACGAGGGTCCCGCCCACATCCAGAGGAGCCCCGTTTCCGCCTAGTAGCTCGAGATGAGGGATCCTTTCCGTGCTTCGTCGGGAAAGAGTTCCCGGCGTTCCCGTCGCATCTCAAGAGGAGGCCCTCTCAACAGGAACGGCGAGAGGAACTCCAGGGTCGTGCCACCATTCCAAGAGTCCCCCAGATGTCTCAGTCCATTCCAGAGGAACCTCTTTTCCCTTCACCGGCTCGTCTTTCACGCCGAGGATCGACTCACACCAAGGTGGCACGTGGCACAGCCCTGTGGGAAAGCCTCGTGGGAAAGCCTCGAGGGACAGCCTCGAGGGAAAGCCACAGATCCCTTGATCCACGTGACAGGAAGCGTAACACTACTGCTGCAGCTCGGGAGGAAAGCGCACGTGCATGCCCCCACTCGAGACGAGGCCTGACTCCCCTGGGGAGACTCAGAAGCACCCCAAGATCCATGGCAACACTGGAGAGGAATCCTCAGGTTCCGGCCCCGACTCCACACAAGGACTGAGGCCCCGGCATGGACGGGAGAGGAATCCCGAGAAGTCCCCAAGCAACTCGCATGGGGACTGGCCTTTCCTGAGGCCACCAGAGCGGGTCCCTGTGGTCCCCGTCGTAACTCGAGAAGACCTGCCGCAACTCGAGAAAATCCGGGAGGTTCTCCCCTCCAGGCGAGATGAGGCCCATTTCCGCTGAGGCGTCTCGAGGCTGATCACACCTCCCCTCTGGAACTTCGAAAGGGTCCTTCACACCCTTGGTGCAAATCAAGAAGTTCCCCGACATACCCGTCTCCACTCGAGAGGAATCACGAGGGTCCCGCCCACATCCAGAGGAGCCCCGTTTCCGCCTCGTAGCTCGAGATGAGGGATCCTTTCCGTGCTTCGTCGGGAAAGAGTTCCCGGCGTTCCCGTCGCATCTCAAGAGGAGGCCCTCTCAACAGGAACGGCGAGAGGAACTCCAGGGTCTTGCCACCATTCCAAGAGTCCCCCAGAAGTCTCATTCCATTCCAGAGGAACCTCTTTTCCCTTCACCGGCTCGTCTTTCACGCCGAGGATCGACTCACACCAAGGTGGCACGTGGCACAGCCCTGTGGGAAAGCCTCGTGGGAAAGCCTCGAGGGACAGCCTCGAGGGAAAGCCACAGATCCCTTGATCCACGTGACAGGAAGCGTGACACTACTGCTGCAGCTCGGGAGGAAAGCGCACGTGCATGCCCCCACTCGAGACGAGGCCTGACTCCCCTGGGGAGACTCAGAAGCACCCCAAGATCCATGGCAACACTGGAGAGGAATCCTCAGGTTCCGGCCCCGACTCCACACAAGGACTGAGGCCCCGTCATGGACGGGAGAGGAATCCCGAGAGGTCCCCTAGCAACTGGCATGGGGACTGGCCTTTCCTGAGGCCACCAGAGCGGGTCCCTGAGGTCCCCGTCGTAACTCGAGAAGACCTGCCGCAACTCGAGAAAATCCAGGCGGTTCTCCCCTCCAGGCGAGATGAGGCCCATTTCCGCTGAGGCGTCTCGAGGCTGATCACACCTCACCTCTGGAACTTTGAAAGGCTCCTTCACACCCTTGCTGCAAATCAAGAAGTTCCCCGACATACACGTCTCCACTCGAGAGGAATCACGAGGGTCCCGCCCACATCCAGAGGAGCTTCGTTTCCGCCTCGTAGCTCGAGATGAGGGATCCTTTCCCTGCTTCGTCGGGAAAGAGTTCCCGGCGTTCCCGTCGCATCTCAAGAGGAGGCCTTCTCAACAGGAACGGCGAGAGGAACTCCAGGGTCGTGCCACCATTCCAAGAGTCCCCCAGATGTCTCAGTCCATTCCAGAGGAAACTCTTTTCCCTTCACCGGCTCGTCTTTCACGCTGAGGATCGACTCACACCAAGGTGGCACGTGGCACAGCCCTGTGGGAAAGCCTCGTGGGAAAGCCTCGAGGGAAAGCCACAGATCCCTGGATCCACGTGACAGGAAGCGTGACACTACTGTTGCAGCACGGGAGGAAAGCGCACGTGCATGTCCCCACTCGAGACGAGGCCTGACTCCCCTGGGGAGACTCAGAAGCACCCCAAGATCCATGGCAACACTGGAGAGGAATCCTCAGGTTCCGGCCCGGACTCCACACAAGGACTGAGGCCCCGGCATGGACGGGAGAGGAATCCCGAGGGGTCCCTTAGCAACTCGCATGGGGAATGGCCTTTCCTGAGGCCACCAGAGCGGGTCCCTGTGGTCCCCGTCGTAACTCGAGAAGATCTGCCGCAACTCGAGAATATCCGGGAGGTTCTCCCTCCAGGCGAGATGAGGCCCATTTCCGCTGAGGCGTCTCAAGGCTGATCACTCCTCCCCTCTGGAACTTCGAAAGGGTCCTTCACACCCTTGGTGCAAATCAAGAAGTTCCCCGACATACCCGTCTCCACTCGAGAGGAATCACGAGGGTCCCGCCCACATCCAGAGGAGCCCCGTTTCCGCCTCGTAGCTCGAGATGAGGGATCCTTTTCCTGCTTCGTCGGGAAAGAGTTCCCGGGGTTCCCGTCGCATCTCAAGAGGAGGCCCTCTCAACAGGAACGGCGAGAGGAACTCCAGGGTCGTGCCACCTTTCGAAGAGTCCCCCAGATGTCTCAGTCCATTCCAGAGGAACCTCTATTCCCTTCACTGGCTCGTCTTTCACGCCGAGGATCGACTCACACCAAGGTGGCACGTGGCACAGCCCTGTGGGAAAGCCTCGTGGGAAAGCCTCGAGGGACAGCCTCGAGGGAAAGCCACAGATCCCTGGATCCACGTGACAGGAAGCGTGACACTACTGCTGCAGCTCGGGAGGAAAGCGCACGTGCATGCCCCCACTCGAGACGAGGCCTGACTCCCCTGGGGAGACTCAGAAGCACCCCAAGATCCATGGCAACACTGGAGAGGAATCCTCAGGTTCCGGCCCCGACTCCACACAAGGCCTGAGGCCCCGGCATGGACGCGAGAGGAATCCCGAGAGGTCCCCAGCAACTCGCATGGGGACTGGCCTTTCCTGAGGCCACCAGAGCGGGTCCCTGTGGTCCCCGTCGTAACTCGAGAAGACCTGCCGCAACTCGAGAAAATCCGGGAGGTTCTCCCCTCCAGGCGAGATGAGGCCCATTTCCGCTGAGGCGTCTCGAGGCTGATCACACCTCCCCTCTGGAACTTCGAAGGCTCCTTCACACCATTGGTGCAAATCAAGAAGTTCCCCGACATACCCGTCTCCACTCGAGAGGAATCACGAGGGTCCCGCCCACATCCAGAGGAGCCCCGTTTCCGCCTCGTAGCTCGAGATGAGGGATCCTTTTCCTGCTTCGTCGGGAAAGAGTTCCCGGCGTTCCCGTCGCATCTCAAGAGGAGGCCCTCTCAACAGGAACGGCGAGAGGAACTCCAGGTTTGTGCTACCTTTCCAAGAGTCCCCCAGATGTCTCAGTCCATTCCAGAGGAACCTCTTTTCCCTTCACCGGCTCGTCTTTCACGCCGAGGATCGACTCACACCAAGGTGGCACGTGGCACAGCCCTGTGGGAAAGCCTCGTGGGAAAGCCTCGAGGGACAGCCTCGAGGGAAAGCCACAGATCCCTTGATCCACGTGACAGGAAGCGTGACACTACTGCTGCAGCTCGGGAGGAAAGCGCACGTGCATGCCCCCCCTCGAGACGAGGCCTGACTCCCCTGGGGAGACTCAGAATCACCCCAAGATCCATGGCAACACTGGAGAGGAATCCTCAGGTTCCGGCCACGACTCCACACAAGGCCTGAGGCCCCGGCATGGACGGGAGAGGAATCCCGAGAAGTCCCCAGCAACTCGCATGGGGACTGGCCTTTCCTGAGGCCACCAGAGCGGGTCCCTGTGGTCCCCGTCGTAACTCGAGAAGACCTGCCGCAACTCGTGAAAATCCGGGAGGTTCTCCCCTCCAGGCGAGATGAGGCCCATTTCCGCTGAGGCGTCTCGAGGCTGATCACACCTCACCTCTGGAACTTCGAAAGGCTCCTTCACACCCTTGGTGCAAATCAAGAAGTTCCCAGACATACCCGTCTCCACTCGAGAGGAATCACGAGGGTCCCGCCCACATCCAGAGGAGCCCCGTTTCCGCCTCGTAGCTCGAGATGAGGGATCCTTTCCCTGCTTCGTCGGGAAAGAGTTTCCGGCGTTCCCGTCGCATCTCAAGAGGAGGCCCTCTCAACAGGAACGGCGAGAGGAACTCCAGGGTCGTGCCACCATTCCAAGAGTCCCCCAGATGTCTCAGTCCATTCCAGAGGAACCTCTTTTCCCTTCACCGGCTCGTCTTTCACGCCGAGGATCGACTCACACCAAGGTGGCACGTGGCACAGCCCTGTGGGAAAGCCTCGTGGGAAAGCCTCGAGGGACAGCCTCCAGGGAAAGCCACAGATCCCTGGATCCACGTGACAGGAAGCGTGACACTACTGTTGCAGCACGGGAGGAAAGCGCACGTGCATGCCCCCACTCGAGACGAGGCCTGACTCCCCTGGGGAGACTCAGAAGCACCCCAAGATCCATGTCAACACTGGAGAGGAATCCTCAGGTTCCGGCCCCGACTCCACACAAGGCCTGAGGCCCCGGCATGGACGGGAGAGGAATCCCGAGAAGTCCCCTAGCAACTCGCATGGGGACTGGCCTTTCCTGAGGCCACCAGAGCGGGTCCCTGTGGTCCCCGGCGTAACTCGAGAAGACCTGCCGCAACTCGAGAAAATCCGGGAGGTTCTCCCCTCCAGGCGAGATGAGGCCCATTTCCGCTGAGGCGTCTCGAGGCTGATCACACCTCACCTCTGGAACTTCGAAAGGGTCCTTCACACCCTTGCTGCAAATCAAGAAGTTCCCCGACATACCCGTCTCCACTCGAGAGGAATCACGAGGGTCCCGCCCACATCCAGAGGAGCCCCGTTTCGGCCTCGTAGCTCGAGATGAGGGATCCTTTCCCTGCTTCGTCGGGAAAGAGTTCCCGGCGTTCCCGTCGCATCTCAAGTGGAGGCCCTCTCAACAGGAACGGCGAGAGGAACTCCAGGGTCGTGCCACCATTCCAAGAGTCCCCCAGATGTCTCAGTCCATTCCAGAGGAACCACTTTTCCCTTCACCGGCTCGTCTTTCACGCCGATGATCGACTCACACCAAGGTGGCACGTGGCACAGCCCTGTGGGAAAGCCTCGTGGGAAAGCCTCGAGGGACAGCCTCGAGGGAAAGCCACAGATCCCTTGATCCACGTGACAGGAAGCGTGACACTACTGTTGCAGCTCGGGAGGAAAGCCCAAGTGCATGCCCCCCCTCGAGACGAGGCCTGACTCCCCTGGGGAGACTCAGAAGCACCCCAAGATCCATGGCAACACTGGAGAGGAAACCTCAGGTTCCGGCCCCGACTCCACACAAGGACTGAGGCCCCGGCATGGTCGGGAGAGGAATCCCGAGAGGTCCCCTAGCAACTCGCATGGGGACTGGCCTTTCCTGAGGCCACCAGAGCGGGTCCCTGAGGTCCCCGTCGTAACTCGAGAAGACCTGCCGCAACTCGAGAAAATCCAGGAGGTTCTCCCCTCCAGGCGAGATGAGGCCCATTTCCGCTGAGGCGTCTCGAGGCTGATCACACCTCACCTCTGGAACTTTGAAAGGCTCCTTCACACCCTTGCTGCAAATCAAGAAGTTCCCCGACATACCCGTCTCCACTCGAGAGGAATCACGAGGGTCCCGCCCACATCCAGAGGAGCCCCGTTTCCGCCTCGTAGCTCGAGATGAGGGATCCTTTCCCTGCTTCGTCGGGAAAGAGTTCCCGGCGTTCCCGTCGCATCTCAAGAGGAGGCCCTCTCAACAGGACCGGCGAGAGGAACTCCAGGGTCGTGCTACCTTTCCAAGAGTCCCCCAGATGTCTCAGTCCATTCCAGAGGAACCTCTTTTCCCTTCACCGGCTCGTCTTTCACGCCGAGGATCGACTCACACCAAGGTGGCACGTGGCACAGCCCTGTGAGAAAGCCTCCTGGGAAAGCCTCGAGGGACAGCCTCGAGGGAAAGCCACAGATCCCTTGATACACGTGACAGGAAGCGTGACACTACTGCTGCAGCTCGGGAGGAAAGCGCACGTGCATGCCCCCACTCGAGACGAGGCCTGACTCCCCTGGGGAGACTCAGAAGCACCCCAAGATCCATGGCCACACTGGAGAGGAATCCTCAGGTTCCGGCCCCGACTCCACACAAGGCCTGAGGCCCCGGCATGGACGGGAGAGGAATCCCGAGAAGTCCCCTAGCAACTCGCATGGGGACTGGCCTTTCCTGAGGCCACCAGAGCGGGTCCCTGTGGTCCCCGGCGTAACTCGAGAAGACCTGCCGCAACTCGAGAAAATCCGGGAGGTTCTCCCCTCCAGGCGAGATGAGGCCCATTTCCGCTGAGGCGTCTCGAGGCTGATCACACCTCACCTCTGGAACTTCGAAAGGGTCCTTCACACCCTTGCTGCAAATCAAGAAGTTCCCCGACATACCCGTCTCCACTCCAGAGGAATCACGAGGGTCCCGCCCACATCCAGAGGAGCCCCGTTTCCGCCTCGTAGCTCGAGATGAGGGATCCTTTCCCTGCTTCGTCGGGAAAGAGTTCCCGGCGTTCCCGTCGCATCTCAAGAGGAGGCCCTCTCAACAGGAACGGCGAGAGGAACTCCAGGGTCGTGCCACCATTCCAAGAGTCCCCCAGATGTCTCAGTCCATTCCAGAGGAACCTCTTTTCCCTTCACCGGCTCGTCTTTCACGCCGAGGATCGACTCACAGCAAGGTGGCACGTGGCACAGCCATGTGGGAAAGCCTCGTGGGAAAGCCTCGAGGGACAGCCTCGAGGGAAAGCCACAGATCCCTTGATCCACGTGACAGGAAGCGTGACACTACTGTTGCAGCTCGGGAGGAAAGCCCAAGTGCATGCCCCCCCTCGAGACGAGGCCTGACTCCCCTGGGGAGACTCAGAAGCACCCCAAGATCCATGGCAACACTGGAGAGGAAACCTCAGGTTCCGGCCCCGACTCCACAAAAGGACTGAGGCCCCGGCATGGACGGGAGAGGAATCCCGAGAGGTCCCCTAGCAACTGGCATGGGGACTGGCCTTTCCTGAGGCCACCAGAGCGGGTCCCTGAGGTCCCCGTCGTAACTCGAGAAGACCTGCCGCAACTCGAGAAAATCCAGGCGGTTCTCCCCTCCAGGCGAGATGAGGCCCATTTCCGCTGAGGCGTCTCGAGGCTGATCACACCTCACCTCTGGAACTTTGAAAGGCTCCTTCACACCCTTGCTGCAAATCAAGAAGTTCCCCGACATACCCGTCTGCACTCGAGAGGAATAACGAGGGTCCCGCCCACATCCAGAGGAGCCCCGTTTCTGCCTCGCAGCTCGAGATGAGGGATCCTTTCCCTGCTTCGTCGGGAAAGAGTTCCCGGCGTTCCCGTCGCATCTCAAGAGGAGGCCCTCTCAACAGGAACGGCGAGAGGAACTCCAGGGTCGTGCCACCTTTCCAAGAGTCCCCCAGATGTCTCAGTCCATTCCAGAGGAACCTCTTTTCCCTTCACCGGCTCGTCTTTCACGCCGAGGATCGACTCACACCAAGGTGGCACGTGGCACAGCCCTGTGGGAAAGCCTCGTGGGAAAGCCTCGAGGGACAGCCTCGAGGGAAAGCCACAGATCCCTTGATCCACGTGACAGGAAGCGTGACACTACTGCTGCAGCTCGGAAGGAAAGCGCACGTGCATGCCCCCCCTCGAGACGAGGCCTGACTCCCCTGGGGAGACTCAGAAGCACCCCAAGATCCATGGCAACACTGGAGAGGAATCCTCAGGTTCCGGCCCCGACTCCACACAAGGACTGAGGCCCCGGCATGGACGGGAGAGGAATCCCGAGAGGTCCCCTAGCAACTCGCATGGGGACTGGCCTTTCCTGAGGCCACCAGAGCGGGTCCCTGTGGTCCCCGTCGTAACTCGAGAAGACCTGCCGCAACTCGAGAAAATCCGGGAGGTTCTCCCCTCCAGGCGAGATGAGGCCCATTTCCGCTGAGGCGTCTCGAGGCTGATCACACCTCCCCTCTGGAACTTCGAAAGGCTCCTTCACACCCTTGGTGCAAATCAAGAAGTTCCCCGACATACCCGTCTCCACTCGAGAGGAATCACGATTGTCCCGCCCACTTCCAGAGGAGCCCCGTTTCCGCCTCGTAGCTCGAGATGAGGGATCCTTTTCCTGCTTCGTCGGGAAAGAGTTCCCGGCGTTCCCGTCGCATCTCAAGAGGAGGCCCTCTCAACAGGAACGGCGAGAGGAACTCCAGGGTCGTGCCACCTTTCCAAGAGTCCCCCAGATGTCTCAGTCCATTCCAGAGGAACCTCTTTTCCCTTCACCGGCTCGTCTTTCACGCCGAGGATCGACTCACACCAAGGTGGCACGTGGCACAGCCCTGTGGGAAAGCCTCGTGGGAAAGCCTCGAGGGACAGCCTCGAGGGAAAGCCACAGATCCCTTGATCCACGTGACAGGAAGCGTGACACTACTGCTGCAGCTCGGGAGGAAAGCGCACGTGCATGCCCCCACTCGAGACGAGGCCTGACTCCCCTGGGGAGACTCAGAAGCACCCCAAGATCCATGGCAACACTGGAGAGGAATCCTCAGGTTCCGGCCCCGACTCCACACAAGGACTGAGGCCCGGTCATGGACGGGAGAGGAATCCCGAGAGGTCCCCTAGCAACTGGCATGGGGACTGGCCTTTCCTGAGGCCACCAGAGCGGGTCCCTGAGGTCCCCGTCGTAACTCGAGAAGACCTGCCGCAACTCGAGAAAATCCAGGCGGTTCTCCCCTCCAGGCGAGATGAGGCCCATTTCCGCTGAGGCGTCTCGAGGCTGATCACACCTCACCTCTGGAACTTTGAAAGGCTCCTTCACACCCTTATTGCAAATCAAGAAGTTCCCCGACATACCCGTCTCCACTCGAGAGGAATCACGAGGGTCCCGCCCACATCCAGAGGAGCTTCGTTTCCGCCTCGTAGCTCGAGATGAGGGATCCTTTCCCTGCTTCGTCGGGAAAGAGTTCCCGGCGTTCCCGTCGCATCTCAAGAGGAGGCCTTCTCAACAGGAACGGCGAGAGGAACTCCAGGGTCGTGCCACCATTCCAAGAGTCCCCCAGATGTCTCAGTCCATTCCAGAGGAACCTCTTTTCCCTTCACCGGCTCGTCTTTCACGCTGAGGATCGACTCACACCAAGGTGGCACGTGGCACAGCCCTGTGGGAAAGCCTCGTGGGAAAGCCTCGAGGGAAAGCCACAGATCCCTGGATCCACGTGACAGGAAGCGTGACACTACTGTTGCAGCTCGGGAGGAAAGCGCACGTGCATGTCCCCACTCGAGACGAGGCCTGACTCCCCTGGGGAGACTCAGAAGCACCCCAAGATCCATGGCAACACTGGAGA
This sequence comes from Budorcas taxicolor, assembly GCF_023091745.1. Taxonomy (NCBI): domain Eukaryota; kingdom Metazoa; phylum Chordata; class Mammalia; order Artiodactyla; family Bovidae; genus Budorcas; species Budorcas taxicolor. The sequence continues at coordinate 283,131 of NW_026291896.1, forward strand.
GGAATCCTCAGGTTCCGGCCCCGACTCCACACAAGGACTGAGGCCCCGGCATGGACGGGAGAGGAATCCCGAGAGGTCCCTTAGCAACTCGCATGGGGAATGGCCTTTCCTGAGGCCACCAGAGCGGGTCCCTGTGGTCCCCGTCGTAACTCGAGAAGACCTGCCGCAACTCGAGAATATCCGGGAGGTTCTCCCTCCAGGCGAGATGAGGCCCATTTCCGCTGAGGCGTCTCAAGGCTGATCACTCCTCCCCTCTGGAACTTCGAAAGGGTCCTTCACACCCTTGGTGCAAATCAAGAAGTTCCCCGACATACCCGTCTCCACTCGAGAGGAATCACGAGGGTCCCGCCCACATCCAGAGGAGCCCCGTTTCCGCCTCGTAGCTCGAGATGAGGGATCCTTTTCCTGCTTCGTCGGGAAAGAGTTCCCGGCGTTCCCGTCGCATCTCAAGAGGAGGCCCTCTCAACAGGAACGGCGAGAGGAACTCCAGGGTCGTGCCACCTTTCGAAGAGTCCCCCAGATGTCTCAGTCCATTCCAGAGGAACCTCTATTCCCTTCACCGGCTCGTCTTTCACGCCGAGGATCGACTCACACCAAGGTGGCACGTGGCACAGCCCTGTGGGAAAGCCTCGTGGGAAAGCCTCGAGGGACAGCCTCGAGGGAAAGCCACAGATCCCTTGATCCACGTGACAGGAAGCGTGACACTACTGCTGCAGCTCGGGAGGAAAGCGCACGTGCATGCCCCCACTCGAGACGAGGCCTGACTCCCCTGGGGAGACTCAGAAGCACCCCAAGATCCATGGCAACACTGGAGAGGAATCCTCAGGTTCCGGCCCCGACTCCACACAAGGCCTGAGGCCCCGGCATGGACGGGAGAGGAATCCCGAGAGGTCCCCATCAACTCGCATGGGGACTGGCCTTTCCTGAGGCCACCAGAGCGGGTCCCTGTGGTCCCCGTCGTAACTCGAGAAGACCTGCCGCAACTCGAGAAAATCCGGGAGGTTCTCCCCTCCAGGCGAGATGAGGCCCATTTCCGCTGAGGCGTCTCGAGGCTGATCACACCTCACCTCTGGAACTTCGAAAGGGTCCTTCACACCCTTGCTGCAAATCAAGAAGTTCCCCGACATACCCGTCTCAACTCGAGAGGAATCACGAGGGTCCCGCCCACATCCAGAGGAGCCCCGTTTCCGCCTCGTAGCTCGAGATGAGGGATCCTTTCCCTGCTTCGTCGGGAAAGAGTTCCCGGCGTTCCCGTCGCATCTCAAGAGGAGGCCTTCTCAACAGGAACGGCGAGAGGAACTCCAGGGTCGTGCCACCATTCCAAGAGTCCCCCAGATGTCTCAGTCCATTCCAGAGGAACCTCTTTTCCCTTCACCGGCTCGTCTTTCACGCTGAGGATCGACTCACACCAAGGTGGCACGTGGCACAGACCTGTGGGAAAGCCTCGTGGGAAAGCCTCGAGGGACAGCCTCGAGGGAAAGCCACAGATCCCTGGATCCACGTGACAGGAAGCGTGACACTACTGTTGCAGCACGGGAGGAAAGCGCACGTGCATGCCCCCACTCGAGACTAGGCCTGACTCCCCTGGGGAGACTCAGAAGCACCCCAAGATCCATGGCAACACTGGAGAGGAATCCTCAGGTTCCGGCCCCGACTCCACACAAGGACTGAGGCCCCGGCATGGACGGGAGAGGAATCCCGAGAGGTCCCTTAGCAACTCGCATGGGGAATGGCCTTTCCTGAGGCCACCAGAGCGGGTCCCTGAGGTCCCCGTCGTAACTCGAGAAGACCTGCCGCAACTCGAGAAAATCCAGGAGGTTCTCCCCTCCAGGCGAGATGAGGCCCATTTTCGCTGAGGCGTCTCGAGGCTGATCACACCTCCCCTCTGGAACTTCGAAAGGCTCCTTCACACCCTTGGTGCAAATCAAGAAGTTCCCCGACATACCCGTCTCCACTCGAGAGGAATCACGAGGGTCCCGCCCACATCCAGAGGAGCCCCGTTTCCGCCTCGTAGCTCGAGATGAGGGATCCTTTCCCTGCTTCGTCGGGAAAGAGTTCCCGGCGTTCCCGTCGCATCTCAAGAGGAGGCCCTCTCAACAGGAACGGCGAGAGGAACTCCAGGGTCGTGCCACCATTCCAAGAGTCCCCCAGATGTCTCAGTCCATTCCAGAGGAACCTCTTTTCCCTTCACCGGCTCGTCTTTCACGCCGAGGATCGACTCACACCAAGGTGGCACGTGGCACAGCCCTGTGGGAAAGCCTCGTGGGAAAGCCTCGAGGGACAGCCTCGAGGGAAAGCCACAGATCCCTTGATCCACGTGACAGGAAGCGTGACACTACTGTTGCAGCACGGGAGGAAAGCGCACGTGCATGCCCCCACTCGAGACGAGGCCTGACTCCCCTGGGGAGACTCAGAAGCACCCCAAGATCCATGGCAACACTGGAGAGGAATCCTCAGGTTCCGGCCCCGACTCCACACAAGTACTGAGGCCCCGGCATGGACGGGAGAGGAATCCTGAGAGGTCCCTTAGCAACTCGCATGGGGAATGGCCTTTCCTGAGGCCACCAGAGCGGGTCCCTGTGGTCCCCGTCGTAACTCGAGAAGACCTGCCGCAACTCGACAAAATCCAGGAGGTTCTCCCCTCCAGGCGAGATGAGGCCCATTTCCGCTGAGGCGTCTCGAGGCTGATCACACCTCCCCTCTGGAACTTCGAAGGCTCCTTCACACCATTGGTGCAAATCAAGAAGTTCCCCGACATACCCGTCTCCACTCGAGAGGAATCACGAGGGTCCCGCCCACATCCAGAGGAGCCCCGTTTCCGCCTCGTAGCTCGAGATGAGGGATCCTTTTCCTGCTTCGTCGGGAAAGAGTTCCCGGCGTTCCCGTCGCATCTCAAGAGGAGGCCCTCTCAACAGGAACGGCGAGAGGAACTCCAGGGTCGTGCCACCATTCCAAGAGTCCCCCAGATGTCTCAGTCCATTCCAGAGGAACCTCTTTTCCCTTCACCGGCTCGTCTTTCACGCCGAGGATCGACTCACACCAAGGTGGCACTTGGCACAGCCCTGTGAGAAAGCCTCCTGGGAAAGCCTCGAGGGACAGCCTCGAGGGAAAGCCACAGATCCCTTGATACACGTGACAGGAAGCGTGACACTACTGCTGCAGCTCGGGAGGAAAGCGCACGTGCATGCCCCCACTCGAGACGAGGCCTGACTCCCCTGGGGAGACTCAGAAGCACCCCAAGATCCATGGCAACACTGGAGAGGAATCCTCAGGTTCCGGCCCCGACTCCACACAAGGCCTGAGGCCCCGGCATGGACGGGAGAGGAATCCCGAGAAGTCCCCTAGCAACTCGCATGGGGACTGGCCTTTCCTGAGGCCACCAGAGCGGGTCCCTGTGGTCCCCGGCGTAACTCGAGAAGACCTGCCGCAACTCGAGAAAATCCGGGAGGTTCTCCCCTCCAGGCGAGATGAGGCCCATTTCCGCTGAGGCGTCTCGAGGCTGATCACACCTCACCTCTGGAACTTCGAAAGGGTCCTTCACACCCTTGCTGCAAATCAAGAAGTTCCCCGACATACCCGTCTCCACTCCAGAGGAATCACGAGGGTCCCGCCCACATCCAGAGGAGCCCCGTTTCCGCCTCGTAGCTCGAGATGAGGGATCCTTTCCCTGCTTCGTCGGGAAAGAGTTCCCGGCGTTCCCGTCGCATCTCAAGAGGAGGCCCTCTCAACAGGAACGGCGAGAGGAACTCCAGGGTCGTGCCACCATTCCAAGAGTCCCCCAGATGTCTCAGTCCATTCCAGAGGAACCTCTTTTCCCTTCACCGGCTCGTCTTTCACGCCGAGGATCGACTCACACCAAGGTGGCACGTGGCACAGCCCTGTGGGAAAGCCTCGTGGGAAAGCCTCGAGGGACAGCCTCGAGGGAAAGCCACAGATCCCTTGATCCACGTGACAGGAAGCGTGACACTACTGTTGCAGCTCGGGAGGAAAGCCCAAGTGCATGCCCCCCCTCGAGACGAGGCCTGACTCCCCTGGGGAGACTCAGAAGCACCCCAAGATCCATGGCAACACTGGAGAGGAAACCTCAGGTTCCGGCCCCGACTCCACAAAAGGACTGAGGCCCCGGCATGGACGGGAGAGGAATCCCGAGAGGTCCCCTAGCAACTCGCATGGGGACTGGCCTTTCCTGAGGCAACCAGAGCGGGTCCCTGTGGTCCCCGTCGTAACTCGAGAAGACCTGCCGCAACTCGAGAAAATCCGGGAGGTTCTCCCCTCTAGGCGAGATGAGGCCCATTTCCGCTGAGGCGTCTCGAGGCTGATCACACCTCCCCTCTGGAACTTCGAAAGGGTCCTTCACACCCTTGGTGCAAATCAAGAAGTTCCCCGACATACCCGTCTCCACTCGAGAGGAATCACGAGGGTCCCGCCCACATACAGAGGAGCCCCGTTTCCGCCTCGTAGCTCGAGATGAGGGATCCTTTCCCTGCTTCGTCGGGAAAGAGTTCCCGGCGTTCCCGTCGCATCTCAAGAGGAGGCCCTCTCAACAGGAACGGCGAGAGGAACTCCAGGGTCGTGCCACCTTTCCAAGAGTCCCCCAGATGTCTCAGTCCATTCCAGAGGAACCTCTTTTCCCTTCACCGGCTCGTCTTTCACGCCGAGGATCGACTCACACCAAGGTGGCACGTGGCACAGCCCTGTGAGAAAGCCTCGTGGGAAAGCCTCGAGGGACAGCCTCGAGGGAAAGCCACAGATCCCTTGATCCACGTGACAGGAAGCGTGACACTACTGCTGCAGCTCGGGAGGAAATCGCACGTGCATGCCCCCACTCGAGACGAGGCCTGACTCCCCTGGGGAGACTCAGAAGCACCCCAAGATCCATGGCAACACTGGAGAGGAATCCTCAGGTTCCGGCCCCGACTCCACACAAGGACTGAGGCCCTGGCATGGACGGGAGAGGAATCCCGAGAGGTCCCCTAGCAACTCGCATGGGGACTGGCCTTTCCTGAGGCCACCAGAGCGGGTCCCTGAGGTCCCCGTCGTAACTCGAGAAGACCTGCCGCAACTCGAGAAAATCCAGGAGGTTCTCCCCTCCAGGCGAGATGAGGCCCATTTCCGCTGAGGCGTCTCGAGGCTGATCACACCTCATCTCTGGAACTTTGAAAGGCTCCTTCACACCCTTGCTGCAAATCAAGAAGTTCCCCGACATACCCGTCTCCACTCGAGAGGAATCACGAGGGTCCCGCCCACATCCAGAGGAGCTCCGTTTCCGCCTCGTAGCTCGAGATGAGGGATCCTTTCCCTGCTTCGTCGGGAAAGAGTTCCCGGCGTTCCCGTCGCATCTCAAGAGGAGGCCCTCTCAACAGGAACGGCGAGAGGAACTCCAGGGTCGTGCCACCATTCCAAGAGTCCCCCAGATGTCTCAGTCCATTCCAGAGGAACCTCTTTTCCCTTCACCGGCTCGTCTTTCACGCCGAGGATCGACTCACACCAAGGTGGCACTTGGCACAGCCCTGTGAGAAAGCCTCCTGGGAAAGCCTCGAGGGACAGCCTCGAGGGAAAGCCACAGATCCCTTGATACACGTGACAGGAAGCGTGACACTACTGCTGCAGCTCGGGAGGAAAGCGCACGTGCATGCCCCCACTCGAGACGAGGCCTGACTCCCCTGGGGAGACTCAGAAGCACCCCAAGATCCATGGCAACACTGGAGAGGAATCCTCAGGTTCCGGCCCCGACTCCACACAAGGCCTGAGGCCCCGGCATGGACGGGAGAGGAATCCCGAGAAGTCCCCTAGCAACTCGCATGGGGACTGGCCTTTCCTGAGGCCACCAGAGCGGGTCCCTGTGGTCCCCGGCGTAACTCGAGAAGACCTGCCGCAACTCGAGAAAATCCGGGAGGTTCTCCCCTCCAGGCGAGATGAGGCCCATTTCCGCTGAGGCGTCTCGAGGCTGATCACACCTCACCTCTGGAACTTCGAAAGGGTCCTTCACACCCTTGCTGCAAATCAAGAAGTTCCCCGACATACCCGTCTCCACTCCAGAGGAATCACGAGGGTCCCGCCCACATCCAGAGGAGCCCCGTTTCCGCCTCGTAGCTCGAGATGAGGGATCCTTTCCCTGCTTCGTCGGGAAAGAGTTCCCGGCGTTCCCGTCGCATCTCAAGAGGAGGCCCTCTCAACAGGAACGGCGAGAGGAACTCCAGGGTCGTGCCACCATTCCAAGAGTCCCCCAGATGTCTCAGTCCATTCCAGAGGAACCTCTTTTCCCTTCACCGGCTCGTCTTTCATGCCGAGGATCGACTCACACCAAGGTGGCACGTGGCACAGCCCTGTGGGAAAGCCTCGTGGGAAAGCCTCGAGGGACAGCCTCGAGGGAAAGCCACAGATCCCTTGATCCACGTGACAGGAAGCGTGACACTACTGTTGCAGCTCGGGAGGAAAGCCCAAGTGCATGCCCCCCCTCGAGACGAGGCCTGACTCCCCTGGGGAGACTCAGAAGCACCCCAAGATCCATGGCAACACTGGAGAGGAAACCTCAGGTTCCGGCCCCGACTCCACAAAAGGACTGAGGCCCCGGCATGGACGGGAGAGGAATCCCGAGAGGTCCCCTAGCAACTCGCATGGGGACTGGCCTTTCCTGAGGCAACCAGAGCGGGTCCCTGTGGTCCCCGTCGTAACTCGAGAAGACCTGCCGCAACTCGAGAAAATCCGGGAGGTTCTCCCCTCTAGGCGAGATGAGGCCCATTTCCGCTGAGGCGTCTCGAGGCTGATCACACCTCCCCTCTGGAACTTCGAAAGGGTCCTTCACACCCTTGGTGCAAATCAAGAAGTTCCCCGACATACCCGTCTCCACTCGAGAGGAATCACGAGGGTCCCGCCCACATCCAGAGGAGCCCCGTTTCCGCCTCGTAGCTCGAGATGAGGGATCCTTTCCCTGCTTCGTCGGGAAAGAGTTCCCGGCGTTCCCGTCGCATCTCAAGAGGAGGCCCTCTCAACAGGAACGGCGAGAGGAACTCCAGGGTCGTGCCACCTTTCCAAGAGTCCCCCAGATGTCTCAGTCCATTCCAGAGGAACCTCTTTTCCCTTCACCGGCTCGTCTTTCACGCCGAGGATCGACTCACACCAAGGTGGCACGTGGCACAGCCCTGTGAGAAAGCCTCGTGGGAAAGCCTCGAGGGACAGCCTCGAGGGAAAGCCACAGATCCCTTGATCCACGTGACAGGAAGCGTGACACTACTGCTGCAGCTCGGGAGGAAATCGCACGTGCATGCCCCCACTCGAGACGAGGCCTGACTCCCCTGGGGAGACTCAGAAGCACCCCAAGATCCATGGCAACACTGGAGAGGAATCCTCAGGTTCCGGCCCCGACTCCACACAAGGACTGAGGCCCTGGCATGGACGGGAGAGGAATCCCGAGAGGTCCCCTAGCAACTCGCATGGGGACTGGCCTTTCCTGAGGCCAACAGAGCGGGTCCCTGAGGTCCCCGTCGTAACTCGAGAAGACCTGCCGCAACTCGAGAAAATCCAGGAGGTTCTCCCCTCCAGGCGAGATGAGGCCCATTTCCGCTGAGGCGTCTCGAGGCTGATCACACCTCATCTCTGGAACTTTGAAAGGCTCCTTCACACCCTTGCTGCAAATCAAGAAGTTCCCCGACATACCCGTCTCCACTCGAGAGGAATCACGAGGGTCCCGCCCACATCCAGAGGAGCTCCGTTTCCGCCTCGTAGCTCGAGATGAGGGATCCTTTCCCTGCTTCGTCGGGAAAGAGTTCCCGGCGTTCCCGTCGCATCTCAAGAGGAGGCCCTCTCAACAGGACCGGCGAGAGGAACTCCAGGGTCGTGCTACCTTTCCAAGAGTCCCCCAGATGTCTCAGTCCATTCCAGAGGAACCTCTTTTCCCTTCACCGGCTCGTCTTTCACGCCGAGGATCGACTCACACCAAGGTGGCACGTGGCAGAGCCCTGTGAGAAAGCCTCCTGGGAAAGCCTCGAGGGACAGCCTCGAGGGAAAGCCACAGATCCCTTGATCCACGTGACAGGAAGCATGACACTACTGCTGCAGCTCGGGAGGAAAGCGCACGTGCATGCCCCCACTCGAGACGAGGCCTGACTCCCCTGGGGAGACTCAGAAGCACCCCAAGATCCATGGCAACACTGGAGAGGAATCCTCAGGTTCCGGCCCCGACTCCACACAAGGCCTGAGGCCCCGGCATGGACGGGAGAGGAATCCCGAGAAGTCCCCTATCAACTCGCATGGGGACTGGCCTTTCCTGAGGCCACCAGAGCGGGTCCCTGTGGTCCCCAGCGTAACTCGAGAAGACCTGCCGCAACTCGAGAAAATCCGGGAGGTTCTCCCCTCCAGGCGAGATGAGGCCCATTTCCGCTGAGGCGTCTCGAGGCTGATCACACCTCACCTCTGGAACTTCGAAAGGCTCCTTCACACCCTTGCTGCAAATCAAGAAGTTCCCCGACATACCCGTCTCCACTCGAGAGGAATCACGAGGGTCCCGCCCACATCCAGAGGAGCTCCGTTTCCGCCTCGTAGCTCGAGATGAGGGATCCTTTCCCTGCTTCGTCGGGAAAGAGTTCCCGGCGTTCCCGTCGCATCTCAAGAGGAGGCCCTCTCAACAGGAACGGCGAGAGGAACTCCAGGGTCGTGCCACCATTCCAAGAGTCCCCCAGATGTCTCAGTCCATTCCAGAGGAACCTCTTTTCCCTTCACCGGCTCGTCTTTCACGCCGAGGATCGACTCACACCAAGGTGGCACTTGGCACAGCCCTGTGAGAAAGCCTCCTGGGAAAGCCTCGAGGGACAGCCTCGAGGGAAAGCCACAGATCCCTTGATACACGTGACAGGAAGCGTGACACTACTGCTACAGCTCGGGAGGAAAGCGCACGTGCATGCCCCCACTCGAGACGAGGCCTGACTCCCCTGGGGAGACTCAGAAGCACCCCAAGATCCATGGCAACACTGGAGAGGAATCCTCAGGTTCCGGCCCCGACTCCACACAAGGCCTGAGGCCCCGGCATGGACGGGAGAGGAATCCCGAGAAGTCCCCTAGCAACTCGCATGGGGACTGGCCTTTCCTGAGGCCACCAGAGCGGGTCCCTGTGGTCCCCGGCGTAACTCGAGAAGACCTGCCGCAACTCGAGAAAATCCGGGAGGTTCTCCCCTCCAGGCGAGATGAGGCCCATTTCCGCTGAGGCGTCTCGAGGCTGATCACACCTCACCTCTGGAACTTCGAAAGGGTCCTTCACACCCTTGCTGCAAATCAAGAAGTTCCCCGACATACCCGTCTCCACTCCAGAGGAATCACGAGGGTCCCGCCCACATCCAGAGGAGCCCCGTTTCCGCCTCGTAGCTCGAGATGAGGGATCCTTTCCCTGCTTCGTCGGGAAAGAGTTCCCGGCGTTCCCGTCGCATCTCAAGAGGAGGCCCTCTCAACAGGAACGGCGAGAGGAACTCCAGGGTCGTGCCACCATTCCAAGAGTCCCCCAGATGTCTCAGTCCATTCCAGAGGAACCTCTTTTCCCTTCACCGGCTCGTCTTTCATGCCGAGGATCGACTCACACCAAGGTGGCACGTGGCACAGCCCTGTGGGAAAGCCTCGTGGGAAAGCCTCGAGGGACAGCCTCGAGGGAAAGCCACAGATCCCTTGATCCACGTGACAGGAAGCGTGACACTACTGTTGCAGCTCGGGAGGAAAGCCCAAGTGCATGCCCCCCCTCGAGACGAGGCCTGACTCCCCTGGGGAGACTCAGAAGCACCCCAAGATCCATGGCAACACTGGAGAGGAAACCTCAGGTTCCGGCCCCGACTCCACAAAAGGACTGAGGCCCCGGCATGGACGGGAGAGGAATCCCGAGAGGTCCCCTAGCAACTCGCATGGGGACTGGCCTTTCCTGAGGCAACCAGAGCGGGTCCCTGTGGTCCCCGTCGTAACTCGAGAAGACCTGCCGCAACTCGAGAAAATCCGGGAGGTTCTCCCCTCTAGGCGAGATGAGGCCCATTTCCGCTGAGGCGTCTCGAGGCTGATCACACCTCCCCTCTGGAACTTCGAAAGGGTCCTTCACACCCTTGGTGCAAATCAAGAAGTTCCCCGACATACCCGTCTCCACTCGAGAGGAATCACGAGGGTCCCGCCCACATCCAGAGGAGCCCCGTTTCCGCCTCGTAGCTCGAGATGAGGGATCCTTTCCCTGCTTCGTCGGGAAAGAGTTCCCGGCGTTCCCGTCGCATCTCAAGAGGAGGCCCTCTCAACAGGAACGGCGAGAGGAACTCCAGGGTCGTGCCACCTTTCCAAGAGTCCCCCAGATGTCTCAGTCCATTCCAGAGGAACCTCTTTTCCCTTCACCGGCTCGTCTTTCACGCCGAGGATCGACTCACACCAAGGTGGCACGTGGCACAGCCCTGTGAGAAAGCCTCGTGGGAAAGCCTCGAGGGACAGCCTCGAGGGAAAGCCACAGATCCCTTGATCCACGTGACAGGAAGCGTGACACTACTGCTGCAGCTCGGGAGGAAATCGCACGTGCATGCCCCCACTCGAGACGAGGCCTGACTCCCCTGGGGAGACTCAGAAGCACCCCAAGATCCATGGCAACACTGGAGAGGAATCCTCAGGTTCCGGCCCCGACTCCACACAAGGACTGAGGCCCTGGCATGGACGGGAGAGGAATCCCGAGAGGTCCCCTAGCAACTCGCATGGGGACTGGCCTTTCCTGAGGCCAACAGAGCGGGTCCCTGAGGTCCCCGTCGTAACTCGAGAAGACCTGCCGCAACTCGAGAAAATCCAGGAGGTTCTCCCCTCCAGGCGAGATGAGGCCCATTTCCGCTGAGGCGTCTCGAGGCTGATCACACCTCATCTCTGGAACTTTGAAAGGCTCCTTCACACCCTTGCTGCAAATCAAGAAGTTCCCCGACATACCCGTCTCCACTCGAGAGGAATCACGAGGGTCCCGCCCACATCCAGAGGAGCTCCGTTTCCGCCTCGTAGCTCGAGATGAGGGATCCTTTCCCTGCTTCGTCGGGAAAGAGTTCCCGGCGTTCCCGTCGCATCTCAAGAGGAGGCCCTCTCAACAGGACCGGCGAGAGGAACTCCAGGGTCGTGCTACCTTTCCAAGAGTCCCCCAGATGTCTCAGTCCATTCCAGAGGAACCTCTTTTCCCTTCACCGGCTCGTCTTTCACGCCGAGGATCGACTCACACCAAGGTGGCACGTGGCAGAGCCCTGTGAGAAAGCCTCCTGGGAAAGCCTCGAGGGACAGCCTCGAGGGAAAGCCACAGATCCCTTGATCCACGTGACAGGAAGCATGACACTACTGCTGCAGCTCGGGAGGAAAGCGCACGTGCATGCCCCCACTCGAGACGAGGCCTGACTCCCCTGGGGAGACTCAGAAGCACCCCAAGATCCATGGCAACACTGGAGAGGAATCCTCAGGTTCCGGCCCCGACTCCACACAAGGCCTGAGGCCCCGGCATGGACGGGAGAGGAATCCCGAGAAGTCCCCTATCAACTCGCATGGGGACTGGCCTTTCCTGAGGCCACCAGAGCGGGTCCCTGTGGTCCCCAGCGTAACTCGAGAAGACCTGCCGCAACTCGAGAAAATCCGGGAGGTTCTCCCCTCCAGGCGAGATGAGGCCCATTTCCGCTGAGGCGTCTCGAGGCTGATCACACCTCACCTCTGGAACTTCGAAAGGCTCCTTCACACCCTTGCTGCAAATCAAGAAGTTCCCCGACATACCCGTCTCCACTCGAGAGGAATCACGAGGGTCCCGCCCACATCCAGAGGAGCTCCGTTTCCGCCTCGTAGCTCGAGATGAGGGATCCTTTCCCTGCTTCGTCGGGAAAGAGTTCCCGGCGTTCCCGTCGCATCTCAAGAGGAGGCCCTCTCAACAGGAACGGCGAGAGGAACTCCAGGGTCGTGCCACCATTCCAAGAGTCCCCCAGATGTCTCAGTCCATTCCAGAGGAACCTCTTTTCCCTTCACCGGCTCGTCTTTCACGCCGAGGATCGACTCACACCAAGGTGGCACTTGGCACAGCCCTGTGAGAAAGCCTCCTGGGAAAGCCTCGAGGGACAGCCTCGAGGGAAAGCCACAGATCCCTTGATACACGTGACAGGAAGCGTGACACTACTGCTGCAGCTCGGGAGGAAAGCGCACGTGCATGCCCCCACTCGAGACGAGGCCTGACTCCCCTGGGGAGACTCAGAAGCACCCCAAGATCCATGGCAACACTGGAGAGGAATCCTCAGGTTCCGGCCCCGACTCCACACAAGGCCTGAGGCCCCGGCATGGACGGGAGAGGAATCCCGAGAAGTCCCCTAGCAACTCGCATGGGGACTGGCCTTTCCTGAGGCCACCAGAGCGGGTCCCTGTGGTCCCCGGCGTAACTCGAGAAGACCTGCCGCAACTCGAGAAAATCCGGGAGGTTCTCCCCTCCAGGCGAGATGAGGCCCATTTCCGCTGAGGCGTCTCGAGGCTGATCACACCTCACCTCTGGAACTTCGAAAGGGTCCTTCACACCCTTGCTGCAAATCAAGAAGTTCCCCGACATACCCGTCTCCACTCCAGAGGAATCACGAGGGTCCCGCCCACATCCAGAGGAGCCCCGTTTCCGCCTCGTAGCTCGAGATGAGGGATCCTTTCCCTGCTTCGTCGGGAAAGAGTTCCCGGCGTTCCCGTCGCATCTCAAGAGGAGGCCCTCTCAACAGGAACGGCGAGAGGAACTCCAGGGTCGTGCCACCATTCCAAGAGTCCCCCAGATGTCTCAGTCCATTCCAGAGGAACCTCTTTTCCCTTCACCGGCTCGTCTTTCACGCCGAGGATCGACTCACACCAAGGTGGCACGTGGCACAGCCCTGTGGGAAAGCCTCGTGGGAAAGCCTCGAGGGACAGCCTCGAGGGAAAGCCACAGATCCCTTGATCCACGTGACAGGAAGCGTGACACTACTGTTGCAGCTCGGGAGGAAAGCCCAAGTGCATGCCCCCCCTCGAGACGAGGCCTGACTCCCCTGGGGAGACTCAGAAGCACCCCAAGATCCATGGCAACACTGGAGAGGAAACCTCAGGTTCCGGCCCCGACTCCACAAAAGGACTGAGGCCCCGGCATGGACGGGAGAGGAATCCCGAGAGGTCCCCTAGCAACTCGCATGGGGACTGGCCTTTCCTGAGGCAACCAGAGCGGGTCCCTGTGGTCCCCGTCGTAACTCGAGAAGACCTGCCGCAACTCGAGAAAATCCGGGAGGTTCTCCCCTCTAGGCGAGATGAGGCCCATTTCCGCTGAGGCGTCTCGAGGCTGATCACACCTCCCCTCTGGAACTTCGAAAGGGTCCTTCACACCCTTGGTGCAAATCAAGAAGTTCCCCGACATACCCGTCTCCACTCGAGAGGAATCACGAGGGTCCCGCCCACATCCAGAGGAGCCCCGTTTCCGCCTCGTAGCTCGAGATGAGGGATCCTTTCCCTGCTTCGTCGGGAAAGAGTTCCCGGCGTTCCCGTCGCATCTCAAGAGGAGGCCCTCTCAACAGGAACGGCGAGAGGAACTCCAGGGTCGTGCCACCTTTCCAAGAGTCCCCCAGATGTCTCAGTCCATTCCAGAGGAACCTCTTTTCCCTTCACCGGCTCGTCTTTCACGCCGAGGATCGACTCACACCAAGGTGGCACGTGGCACAGCCCTGTGAGAAAGCCTCGTGGGAAAGCCTCGAGGGACAGCCTCGAGGGAAAGCCACAGATTCCCTTGATCACGTGACAGGAAGCGTGACACTACTGCTGCAGCTCGGGAGGAAATCGCACGTGCATGCCCCACTCGAGACGAGGCCTGACTCCCCTGGGGAGACTCAGAAGCACCCCAAGATCCATGGCAACACTGGAGAGGAATCCTCAGGTTCCGGCCCCGACTCCACACAAGGACTGAGGCCCTGGCATGGACGGGAGAGGAATCCCGAGAGGTCCCCTAGCAACTCGCATGGGGACTGGCCTTTCCTGAGGCCAACAGAGCGGGTCCCTGAGGTCCCCGTCGTAACTCGAGAAGACCTGCCGCAACTCGAGAAAATCCAGGAGGTTCTCCCCTCCAGGCGAGATGAGGCCCATTTCCGCTGAGGCGTCTCGAGGCTGATCACACCTCATCTCTGGAACTTTGAAAGGCTCCTTCACACCCTTGCTGCAAATCAAGAAGTTCCCCGACATACCCGTCTCCACTCGAGAGGAATCACGAGGGTCCCGCCCACATCCAGAGGAGCTCCGTTTCCGCCTCGTAGCTCGAGATGAGGGATCCTTTCCCTGCTTCGTCGGGAAAGAGTTCCCGGCGTTCCCGTCGCATCTCAAGAGGAGGCCCTCTCAACAGGACCGGCGAGAGGAACTCCAGGGTCGTGCTACCTTTCCAAGAGTCCCCCAGATGTCTCAGTCCATTCCAGAGGAACCTCTTTTCCCTTCACCGGCTCGTCTTTCACGCCGAGGATCGACTCACACCAAGGTGGCACGTGGCAGAGCCCTGTGAGAAAGCCTCCTGGGAAAGCCTCGAGGGACAGCCTCGAGGGAAAGCCACAGATCCCTTGATCCACGTGACAGGAAGCATGACACTACTGCTGCAGCTCGGGAGGAAAGCGCACGTGCATGCCCCCACTCGAGACGAGGCCTGACTCCCCTGGGGAGACTCAGAAGCACCCCAAGATCCATGGCAACACTGGAGAGGAATCCTCAGGTTCCGGCCCCGACTCCACACAAGGCCTGAGGCCCCCGGCATGGACGGGAGAGGAATCCCGAGAAGTCCCCTATCAACTCGCATGGGGACTGGCCTTTCCTGAGGCCACCAGAGCGGGTCCCTGTGGTCCCCAGCGTAACTCGAGAAGACCTGCCGCAACTCGAGAAAATCCGGGAGGTTCTCCCCTCCAGGCGAGATGAGGCCCATTTCCGCTGAGGCGTCTCGAGGCTGATCACACCTCACCTCTGGAACTTCGAAAGGGTCCTTCACACCCTTGCTGCAAATCAAGAAGTTCCCCGACATACCCGTCTCCACTCCAGAGGAATCACGAGGGTCCCGCCCACATCCAGAGGAGCCCCGTTTCCGCCTCGTAGCTCGAGATGAGGGATCCTTTCCCTGCTTCATCGGGAAAGAGTTCCCGGCGTTCCCGTCGCATCTCAAGAGGAGGCCCTCTCAACAGGAACGGCGAGAGGAACTCCAGGGTCGTGCCACCATTCCAAGAGTCCCCCAGATGTCTCAGTCCATTCCAGAGGAACCTCTTTTTCCTTCACCGGCTCGTCTTTCACGCCGAGGATCGACTCACACCAAGGTGGCACGTGGCACAGCCCTGTGGGAAAGCCTCGTGGGAAAGCCTCGAGGGACAGCCTCGAGGGAAAGCCACAGATCCCTTGAACCACGTGACAGGAAGCGTGACACTACTGTTGCAGCTCGGGAGGAAAGCCCAAGTGCATGCCCCCACTCGAGACGAGGCCTGACTCCCCTGGGGAGACTCAGAAGCACCCCAAGATCCATGGCAACACTGGAGAGGAAACCTCAGGTTCCGGCCCCGACTCCACACAAGGACTGAGGCCCCGGCATGGACGGGAGAGGAATCCCGAGAGGTCCCCTAGCAACTCGCATGGGGACTGGCCTTTCCTGAGGCCACCAGAGCGGGTCCCTGTGGTCCCCGTCGTAACTCGAGAAGACCTGCCGCAACTCGACTAAATCCGGGAGGGTCTCCCGTCTAGGCGAGATGAGGCCCATTTCCGCTGAGGCGTCTCGAGGCTGATCACACCTCCCCTCTGGAACTTCGAAAGGGTCCTTCACACCCTTGGTGCAAATCAAGAAGTTCCCCGACATACCCGTCTCCACTCGAGAGGAATCACGAGGGTCCCGCCCACATCCAGAGGAGCCCCGTTTCCGCCTCGTAGCTCGAGATGAGGGATCCTTTCCCTGCTTCGTCGGGAAAGAGTTCCCGGCGTTCCCGTCGCATCTCAAGAGGAGGCCCTCTCAACAGGAACGGCGAGAGGAACTCCAGGGTCGTGCCACCATTCCAAGAGTCCCCCAGATGTCTCAGTCCATTCCAGAGGAACCTCTTTTCCCTTCACTGGCTCGTCTTTCACGCCGAGGATCGACTCACACCAAGGTGGCACGTGGCACAGCCCTGTGGGAAAGCCTCGTGGGAAAGCCTCGAGGGACAGCCTCGAGGGAAAGCCACAGATCCCTTGATCCACGTGACAGGAAGCGTGACACTACTGCTGCAGCTCGGGAGGAAATCGCACGTGCATGCCCCCACTCGAGACGAGGCCTGACTCCCCTGGGGAGACTCAGAAGCACCCCAAGATCCATGGCAACACTGGAGAGGAATCCTCAGGTTCCGGCCCCGACTCCACACAAGGACTGAGGCCCCGGCATGGACGGGAGAGGAATCCCGAGAGGTCCCCTAGCAACTCGCATGGGGACTGGCCTTTCCTGAGGCCACCAGAGCGGGTCCCTGAGGTCCCCGTCGTAACTCGAGAAGACCTGCCGCAACTCGAGAAAATCCAGGAGGTTCTCCCCTCCAGGCGAGATGAGGCCCATTTCCGCTGAGGCGTCTCGAGGCTGATCACACCTCACCTCTGGAACTTTGAAAGGCTCCTTCACACCCTTGCTGCAAATCAAGAAGTTCCCCGACATATCCGTCTCCACTCGAGAGGAATCACGAGGGTCCCGCCCACATCCAGAGGAGCCCCGTTTCCGCCTCGTAGCTCAAGATGAGGGATCCTTTCCCTGCTTCGTCGGAAAGAGTTCCCGGCGTTCCCGTCGCATCTCAAGAGGAGGCCCTCTCAACAGGAACGGCGAGAGGAACTCCAGGGTCGTGCCACCTTTCCAAGAGTCCCCCAGATGTCTCAGTCCATTCCAGAGGAACCTCTTTTCCCTTCACCGGCTCGTCTTTCACGCCGAGGATCGACTCACACCAAGGTGGCACGTGGCACAGCCCTGTGGGAAAGCCTCGTGGGAAAGCCTCGAGGGACAGCCTCGAGTGAAAGCCACAGATCCCTTGATCCACGTGACAGGAAGCGTGACACTACTGCTGCAGCTCGGGAGGAAAGCGCACGTGCATGCCCCCCACTCGAGACGAGGCCTGACTCCCCTGGGGAGACTCAGAAGCACCCCAAGATCCATGGCAACACTGGAGAGGAATCCTCAGGTTCCGGCCCCGACTCCACACAAGGCCTGAGGCCCCGGCATGGACGGGAGAGGAATCCCGAGTAGTTCCCTAGCAACTCGCATGGGGACTTTCCTTTCCTGAGGCCACCAGAGCGGGTCCCTGAGGTCCCCGTCGTAACTCGAGAAGACCTGCCGCAAGTAGAGAAAATCCGGGAGGTTCTCCCCTCCAGGCGAGATGAGGCCCATTTCCGCCGAGGCGTCTCGAGGCTGATCACACCTCCCCTCTGGAACTTCGAAAGGGTCCTTCACACCCTTGGTGCAAATCAAGAAGTTCCCCGACATACCCGTCTCCACTCGAGAGGAATCACGAGGGTCCCGCCCACATCCAGAGGAGCCCCGTTTCCGCGTCGTAGCTCGAGATGAGGGATCCTTTCCCTGCTTCGTCGGGAAAGAGTTCCCGGCCTTCCCGTCGCATCTCAAGAGGAGGCCCTCTCAACAGGAACGGCGAGAGGAACTCCAGGGTCGTGCCACCATTCCAAGAGTCCCCCAGATGTCTCAGTCCATTCCAGAGGAACCTCTTTTCCCTTCACCGGCTCGTCTTTCACGCCGAGGATCGACTCACACCAAGGTGGCACGTGGCACAGCCCTGTGGGAAAGCCTCGTGGTAAAGCCTCGAGGGACAGCCTCGAGGGAAAGCCACAGATCCCTTGATCCACGTGACAGGAAGCGTGACACTACTGTTGCAGCTCGGGAGGAAAGCTCAAGTGCATGCCCCCCCTCGAGACGAGGCCTGACTCCCCTGGGGAGACTCAGAAGCACCCCAAGATCCATGGCAACACTGGAGAGGAATCCTCAGGTTCCGGCCCCGACTCCACACAAGGACTGAGGCCCCGGCATGGACGGGAGAGGAATCCCGAGAGGTCCCCTAGCAACTCGCATGGGGACTGGCCTTTCCGGAGGCCACCAGAGCGGGTCCCTGTCGTCCCCCGTCGTAACTCGAGAAGACCTGCCGCAACTCGAGAAAATCCGGGAGGTTCTCCCCTCCAGGCGAGATGAGGCCCATTTCCGCTGAGGCGTCTCGAGGCTGATCACACCTCCCCTCTGGAACTTCGAAAGGGTCCTTCACACCCTTGGTGCAAATCAAGAAGTTCCCCGACATACCCGTCTCCACTCGAGAGGAATCACGAGGGTCCCGCCCACATCCAGAGGAGCCCCGTTTCCGCCTCGTAGCTCGAGATGACGGATCCTTTCCCTGCTTCGTCCGGAAAGAGTTCCCGGCGTTCCCGTCGCATCTCAAGAGGAGGCCCTCTCAACAGGAACGGCGAGAGGAACTCCAGGGTCGTGCCACCTTTCCAAGAGTCCCCCAGATGTCTCAGTCCATTCCAGAGGAACCTCTTTTCCCTTCACCGGCTCGTCTTTCACGCTGAGGATCGACTCACACCAAGGTGGCACGTGGCACAGCCCTGTGGGAAAGCCTCGTGGGAAAGCCTCGAGGGACAGCCTCGAGGGAAAGCCACAGATCCCTTGATCCACGTGACAGGAAGCGTGACACTACTGCTGCAGCTCGGGAGGAAAGCGCACGTATGCCCACACTCGAGACGAGGCCTGACTCCCCTGGGGAGACTCAGAAGCACCCCAGGATCCATGGCAACACTGGAGAGGAATCCTCAGGTTCCGGCCCCGACTCCACACAAGGACTGAGGCCCCGGCATGGACGGGAGAGGAATCCCGAGAGGTCCCCTAGCAACTCGCATGGGGAATGGCCTTTCCTGAGGCCACCAGAGCGGGTCCCTGAGGTCCCCGTCGTAACTCGAGAAGACTGCCGCAACTCGAGAAAATCCAGGAGGTTCTCCTCTCCAGGCGAGATGAGGCACATTTCCGCTGAGGCGTCTCGAGGCTGATCACACCTCCCCTCTGGAACTTCGAAAGGCTCCTTCACACCCTTGGTGCAAATCAAGAAGTTCCCCGACATACCCGTCTCCACTCGAGAGGAATCACGAGGGTCCCGCCCACATCCAGAGGAGCCCCGTTTCCGCCTCATAGCTCGAGATGAGGGATCCTTTCCCTGCTTCGTCGGGAAAGAGTTCCCGGCGTTCCCGTCGCATCTCAAGAGGAGGCCCTCTCAACAGGAACGGCGAGAGGAACTCCAGGGTCGTGCCACCATTCCACGAGTCCCCCAGATGTCTCAGTCCATTCCAGAGGAACCTCTTTTCCCTTCACCGGCCCGTCTTTCACGCCGAGGATCGACTCACACCAAGGTGGCACGTGGCACAGCCCTGTGGGAAAGCCTCGTGGGAAAGCCTCGAGGGACAGCCTCGAGGGAAAGCCACAGATCCCTTGATCCACGTGACAGGAAGCGTGACACTACTGCTGCAGCTGGGGAGGAAAGCGCACGTGCATGCCCCCACTCGAGACGAGGCCTGACTCCCCTGGGGAGACTCAGAAGCACCCCAAGATCCATGGCAACACTGGAGAGGAATCCTCAGGTTCCGGCCCCGACTCCACACAAGGACTGAGGCCCCGGCATGGACGGGAGAGGAATCCCGAGAGGTCCCCTAGCAACTGGCATGGGGAATGGCCTTTCCTGAGGCCACCAGAGCGGGTCCCTGAGGTCCCCGTCGTAACTCGAGAAGACCTGCCGCAACTCGAGAAAATCCAGGAGGTTCTCCCCTCCAGGCGAGATGAAGCCCATTTCCGCTGAGGCGTCTCGAGGCTGATCACACCTCACCTCTGGAACTTCGAAAGGCTCCTTCAACCCTTGCTGCAAATCAAGAAGTTCCCCTACATACCCGTCTCCACTCGAGAGGAATCACGAGGGTCCCGCCCACATCCAGAGGAGCCGCGTTTCCGCCTCGTAGCTCGAGATGAGGGATCCTTTCCCTGCTTCGTCGGGAAAGAGTTCCCGGCGTTCCCGTCGCATCTCAAGAGGAGGCCCTCTCAACAATAACGGCGAGATGAACTCCAGGGTCGTGCCACCATTCCAAAAGTCCCCCAGATGTCTCAGTCCATTCCAGAGGAACCTCTTTTCCCTTCACCGGCTCGTCATTCACGCTGAGGATCGACTCACACCAAGGTGGCACGTGGCACAGCCCTGTGGGAAAGCCTCGTGGGAAAGCCTCGAGGGACAGCCTCGAGGGAAAGCCACAGATCCCTTGATCCACGTGACAGGAAGCGTGACACTACTGTTGCAGCTCGGGAGGAAAGCGCAAGTGCATGCCCCCCCTGGAGACGAGGCCTGACTCCCCTGGGGAGACTCAGAAGCACCCCAAGATCCATGGCAACACTGGAGAGGAATCCTCAGGTTCCGGCCCCGACTCCACACAAGGACTGAGGCCCCGGCATGGACGGGAGAGGAATCCCGAGAGGTCCCCTAGCAACTCGCATGGGGACTGGCCTTTCCTGAGGCCACCAGAGCGGGTCCCTGTGGTCCCCGTCGTAACTCGAGAAGACCTGCCGCAACTCGAGAAAATCCGGGAGGTTCTCCCCTCCAGGCGAGATGAGGCCCATTTCCGCTGAGGCGTCTCGAGGCTGATCACACCTCCCCTCTGGAACTTCGAAAGGGTCCTTCACACCCTTGGTGCAAATCAAGAAGTTCCCCGACATACCCGTCTCCACTCGAGAGGAATCACGAGGGTCCCGCCCACATCCAGAGGAGCCCCGTTTCCGCCTCGTAGCTCGAGATGAGGGATCCTTTCCCTGCTTCGTCCGGAAAGAGTTCCCGGCGTTCCCGTCGCATCTCAAGAGGAGGCCCTCTCAACAGGAACGGCGAGAGGAACTCCAGGGTCGTGCCACCTTTCCAAGAGTCCCCCAGATGTCTCAGTCCATTCCAGAGGAACCTCTTTTCCCTTCACCGGCTCGTCTTTCACGCCGAGGATCGACTCCCACCAAGGTGGCACGTGGCACAGCCCTGTGGGAAAGCCTCGTGGGAAAGACTCGAGGGACAGCCTCGAGGGAAAGCCACAGAACCCTGGATCCACGTGACAGGAAGCGTGACACTACTGCTGCAGCTCGGGAGGAAAGCGCACGTGCATGCCCACACTGGAGACGAGGCCTGAGTCCCCTGGGGAGACTCAGAAGCACCCCAGGATCCATGGCAACACTGGAGAGGAATCCTCAGGTTCCGGCCCCGACTCCACACAAGGACTGAGGCCCCGGCATGGACGGGAGAGGAATCCCGAGAGGTCCCCTAGCAACTCGCATGGGGAATGGCCTTTCCTGAGGCCACCAGAGCGGGTCCCTGAGGTCCCCGTCGTAACTCGAGAAGACCTGCCGCAACTCGAGAAAATCCAGGAGGTTCTCCCCTCCAGGCGAGATGAGGCCCATTTCCGCTGAGGCGTCTCGAGGCTGATCACACCTCACCTCTGGAACTTCGAAAGGGTCCTTCACACCCTTGCTGCAAATCAAGAAGTTCCCCTACATACCCGTCTCCACTCGAGAGGAATCACGAGGGTCCCGCCCACATCCAGAGGAGCCGCGTTTCCGCCTCGTAGCTCGAGATGAGGGATCCTTTCCCTGCTTCGTCGGGAAAGAGTTCCCGGCGTTCCCGTCGCATCTCAAGAGGAGGCCCTCTCAACAGGAACGGCGAGAGGAACTCCAGGGTCGTGCCACCATTCCAAGAGTCCCCCAGATGTCTCAGTCCATTCCAGAGGAACCTCTTTTCCCTTCACCGGCTCGTCTTTCACGCCGAGGATCGACTCACACCAAGGTGGCACGTGGCACAGCCCTGTGGGAAAGCCTCGTGGGAAAGCCTCGAGGGACAGCCTCGAGGGAAAGCCACAGATCCCTTGATCCACGTGACAGGAAGCGTGACACTACTGTTGCAGCTCGGGAGGAAAGCGCAAGTGCATGCCCCCCCTCGAGACGAGGCCTGACTCCCCTGGGGAGACTCAGAAGCACCCCAAGATCCATGGCAACACTGGAGAGGAATCCTCAGGTTCCGGCCCCGACTCCACACAAGGACTGAGGCCCCGGCATGGACGGGAGAGGAATCCCGAGAGGTCCCCTAGCAACTCGCATGGGGAATGGCCTTTCCTGAGGCCACCAGAGCGGGTCCCTGAGGTCCCCGTCGTAACTCGAGAAGACCTGCCGCAACTCGAGAAAATCCAGGAGGTTCTCCCCTCCAGGCGAGATGAGGCCCATTTCCGCTGAGGCGTCTCGAGGCTGATCACACCTCCCCTCTGGAACTTC
The DNA here is from genome assembly GCF_023091745.1 of Budorcas taxicolor. NCBI lineage: Eukaryota > Metazoa > Chordata > Mammalia > Artiodactyla > Bovidae > Budorcas > Budorcas taxicolor. The sequence goes on from NW_026291896.1 coordinate 305,422, forward strand.
GAAAGGGTCCTTCACACCCTTGGTGCAAATCAAGAAGTTCCCCGACATACCCGTCTCCACTCGAGAGGAATCACGAGGGTCCCGCCCACATCCAGAGGAGCCCCGTTTCCGCCTCGTAGCTCGAGATGAGGGATCCTTTCCCTGCTTCGTCGGGAAAGAGTTCCCGGCGTTCCCGTCGCATCTCAAGAGGAGGCCCTCTCAACAGGAACGGCGAGAGGAACTCCAGGGTCGTGCCACCATTCCAAGAGTCCCCCAGATGTCTCAGTCCATTCCAGAGGAACCTCTTTTCCCTTCACCGGCTCGTCTTTCACGCCGAGGATCGACTCACACCAAGGTGGCACGTGGCACAGCCCTGTGAGAAAGCCTCGTGGGAAAGCCTCGAGGGACAGCCTCGAGGGAAAGCCACAGATCCCTTGATCCACGTGACAGGAAGCGTGACACTACTGCTGCAGCT